>NC_138131.1:61016925-61071925 GCF_964188305.1 Podarcis bocagei
GGGCCCAGATTCACGGCACCTACAGGAGAGTAAAGCTGCAACAGACTGCGTTTGAGAGGTATGAAGGGGGAAAAAGCGAAAGGGACGGACGCTTTTTCTGTTTTACCTCGGCAAAGAGCCTTTGATCTCCGGCAAGGCTTAATTGGCCTGGGAGCTGAGCCAAAAAGGCTTCGTGATTAATGGCTGCCAAGATAAGGAGTCTCTCGAGTTAAAATAAGACTCACGGCTAATGCCAAAAGCTGGAATGGAGTTTTTCCAAGCTTCTGGAGATGCTGAATGCCCTAAGTTGGATGGGCAGAATTATGAACCCTGGGCAAAATGGTGTGAGAGTTTGCTGCGTCAGTTTGGGGTGTGGCATGTTGTTTCTGAAGCCCCCCCCCCCCAGTTCCTCTGACAGAGAAATGGAAATCGCATAATTCGAAAGCGATAGACGTAATTGTCCTATCCGTATCTCTTGAGGAAATTAAGACGCTGGCTGGCAACACCACTGCACGTGGAATGTGGTCTGCTTTGAAAAAAGCTCACAAGCCAATAATCCCAGCCCAGAGTTTGACTGCATCGGAGGTCCTAGCTGTTTCCCAGAATGCGAATGAATGTAGGGATGCTGAGGGCACCGGTTGCAAGCTGCAGGGGGAGCTGACCGTCACGTCATCCCAGGCAGCATTCCAGCCTCCAGGGGGAGCCAAGGAGTCGGCAGCTGAGAGCTCTGTTTCTCATGGGAACCAAGGCCATCGCCTTTGCAGAGGCCGGAAAGGCAAAGGTAAACAGAGCCACAGGCAGACACCTGCAGATGGCCAAGAGCAGAGGGAGGGTGAAGAGCCCGCGCAAGGGAAAAACAAAGCATTGTTTGCTGGCACAGCTTCACCAAAGGCTAAAGGCACGTCTGCTGACCAGAAGCAGGGGGGCAAGCTGCAAAAGCCCACGCCGCAGGAAAACAAGGGTTTGCTTGCTGTAAAGACTGCTCCAAAAGCCAAAGGCAGATTTATTGTTGATTCAGGTGCGAATCGCCACGTCTCGAAGGATCGGCATCTCTTTATCTCCTTCAAGCCTCAGGAAGGTGAGATCCACCTGGCTGATGGAAGGACGTTGCAAATTGCAGGAGAAGGGACTGTGAAACTTGCAAGTCTGCACACTACCATCAGTAATGTACTTTATGTTCCAGGAGCGGCGAGCAACTTGTTGAGCGTCCCACAGCTTACTGGACGTGGTTTTCAGATTTCCTTCAAGAGGAGCGTCTGTGTCATCAGTAAAGGCAAAGAGGACTATTTGCATGCAAAGTTTATGGATGGTTTGTTCCATATAACTTATGATGACACTGTTGTTGTATCTAATGCTGATTCTTGTTGTGTTGCACAAACTAACAAAGTTCTTCATGCAGGTTGCATTCATGATGCGCATCGACGGTTTGGTCACCTCTCTTGGAAGGCACTGGCCAAGATGCCAGAGGTGGTTGAAGGTTTGAACATCAAACCCTGTAAATTTCACATGAAATGTGTATCTTGTGCAGAGAACAAGGTGAAGGTTGCTCCAAAAGGCAAGGAGTCTAGCAGGCAGGCTTCTAAACCCTACCAGCTAGTGCATGCAGACCTGGTTGGGCCACTTGCGCCCTCTATAGGAGGAGCAAGGTACTTCATGATTCTGATTGATTCTTTTACCAGGTACATTCATGTGTATTTGCTCGAACAGAAATCACAAGCGTTTCCGAAGTTTAAGGAATTCTGTGCTTGGTTGGAGAATGTGCACGGTAAACGTATTTCTTGCTTGTTTACTGATCGGGGCGGGGAGTTTACTTCTCAGCAGTTTGAAGCTTTCCTGACTGAGAAGGGAATCCAGCATGACATGTCAACGCCCAGATCGCCATGGATGAATGGTCTTGCGGAGAGAGCAAATCAAACATTGCTGCAAGGAATAAAAACCTTGTTGCATGATGCCAATCTCCCTGATAAGTTTTGGGGGGAGGCTCTGGGGAATTTTGTTTACGCGTTTAATCGCAGATTGTCATCACCCATTGGTTGTACCCCCTATGAGAAGATGTTTGGCAAGAAACCCAACACCAAACACATGAGAATCTTTGGTTCGGACATGTGGGTACGCACACAACAAACCAACAAGCTTGGGAAGCGTGGGGCACATGGTTTGTTCATGGGGTACGAAAAAGGTGCATACAGGGTATGGATGACTGACTCTAAGTCCATAAAGTTCACAAGGAGTGTTGAGTACAATCCTAAGTGGGGGGAAAATGTGGGAATTTTCCAGAGTTACCCAGAGGAGGATGAAGGTGATGTCAAGCAAGCAGCTAAAGCTGAGGAAGCTGCTGAAGACGATGAGGATGAGGATGAGGATGATGATGACGACGATGATGATGATGATCAGAGTTCGGATTCCAGTTCAGTGGGCGGCGCTGCTGCTGGTGTCAGTGACAGTGATGACACAGCAGACTACGAGAGCGCAAAGGCCTCAGTCAGACCATCTGATGCGTCTGACAATGAACTGGAAGAACCACTGTTCACCATTGGTCACTTTTCTCCTAAGAAAGAGGAGATGAGTCCAGAAGACTTGCGTCTAGTACGTAGGTCTGAAAGGGCGACCAAGGGCAGACCTCCAAAGAGGTATGCTGATGAGTTTGCTAAGACAGCAACTGCTGTTCTTAGTAGCTCAGAGAAGGTATGGGAACCTTCAAGCTTCAAAGAGGTTCAGGAGTTAACCTCTAAAGATGCTGAGCCTTGGCTTAATGCCATGAAGGCTGAAGTTGATTCCTTGAAAAGGAACCAAACTTGGGAATTGGTACCGGTAGTCCCAGGAATGAGACTGGTTGGCAGCAAATGGGTCTTCAAGGCCAAGACAGACCAGAATGGCAAGGTAGTCAGACACAAAGCCAGATTGGTTGCCAGAGGTTTTTCACAGGTACCAGGACAGGATTACCACGAGACCTACTCTCCCACAGTCAAATATGAGAGCATTCGGCTGATGCTCAAGGTCGCTGCGGAGGAGAAACTGCATGTTACCCATCATGACATTAATACAGTTTTTTTGTACGGGGTTTTGGGGGAGGAGCTGTTTATGCTTCCACCTGATGGGATGCAGATACAGAAGGGAATGGTCTGTAAACTGCGGAAATCCTTATATGGTCTCAAGCAGAGTGCCAGGTGTTGGAACACAAAACTCACTGAAACATTGCTTTCTCTAGGTTTTCACCAGGGCAAAGCTGATCCATGTGTGTTTGTCAAGGAGGAGGGACAAAACAAACTGTATTGTTTATGTTTTGTTGATGATCTTCTGATGTTTTGGAAGAATCAGGCTTTTTATCAAAGCACCCTAGCTCAGCTGAAGGAGCACTTTGACATGAAGGATCTTGGTGAGGTATCCAACTATCTTTCTCTGCAGGTGGAGAGGGACCAAGCAGGTAATTTTCTGGTACACCAAACACAGAAAATTGCTGATGTATTAACCAGGTTGAATTTGGTTGATGCAAACCCAGCAGACACACCGATGGTGACAGGTTACCAGGTAGACAGTACTGCTGAAGCGTTTTCTGACACAACGCTGTACAGATGCATTCTAGGCAAGCTGAATTTCATTGCCAGATGTTCAAGACCTGACATAGCTGTAAGCTGTAATCTGCTTAGCAGACATGCCAACAATCCTACGGTTCAGGATTGGAAAGCTCTGAAGCGCATAGCCCGCTATTTGAAAGGGACTATGCACTACAGGCTGAGGTTCACCAGTCAGAAGACTGGAGGTCTTGAAATCTTCGCTGATGCAAGTTTTGGAAGTGACACCACGGATGGTACAAGCACTTCTGGAGTATGCTACATGTACAACCACTGCCTGTTTGACTGGTTGTGCAAGAAGCAGACAACAGTGAGCCTAAGTTCCTGTGAAGCAGAACTCAATGCTCTGTCATTTTCACTCATGGATTGTGAATGGTTGATGCAACTGTTTAAGGACATCAGGGTGTCTGTGAAATGTCCTGTACAAGTGTATCAAGACAATAGATTGTGTTTGGCTTTGCTGAACTCGGAGAGTTGCAAGCAGAGAACCAAGTACTTGCAGATTAAGCTACATCGTGCAAGAGAGTGTATTCAGAAAGGACTGATTCAGGTGTCCTACATGCCAGGAAATGAAATTCCTGCTGATCTGTTGTCTAAGGTTGTTAACAGAGAACAACTTAAGGTTTATGTACAAAGGTTGCAATTGGGTGAACCACAGGTACAACAGGTTACACGGAAAGGGGGAGGATGTTAGGATATTTCCGTTCCACCTTAAAGGGAGCAGGCTTTGGGGAGTCACAGAGTCTGCGCATGTCCTGATCACAGGATGTTTTTGTTCTGATATTCCTTTCGTTTTGTCAGACGGCCAGAGATGCTGACACAGAACGGTCGCGTTTTCTTTTGTTCTGTTAAACGCAAATAAAGTCTGTAAATAATGCTCTTCTGCTCTTCTGCGGTGCAAGCTTTTGACTGTGCTTTCTGCTGAAAGAGGGTGCACAAGCCTGGAATGCAGCCTGTCTATTTCTAAGGCTTTGTGCCCCTAACTGTTGGATCTGCGTGACTACGGGAGGCCAATGGAGCTTTCGAACTCCGGCTTGGGGGCCACGATGGACGTTATCTCCCTGGCAGTTTCCCAACAAGAACTTCCTGACAGTAAGAGCTGATCGACAGTGGAATTTGCTGCCAAGGAGTGTGGTGGAGTCTCCTACTTTGGAGGTCTTTAAGCAGAGGCTTGACAACCATATGTCAGGAGTGCTCTGATGGTGTTTCCTGCTTGGCAGGGGGTTGGACTCGATGGCCCTTGTGGTCTCTTCCAACTCTATGATTCTATGATTCTATGATTCTATATGTGACTAGCAGAAATGACTGGCAGAATCCGAGACCAGGGAAAAGAGACGGTGGAAGAAGATTGGAAGAAATTTAAGAATTATCTTAAGAAATACTGTAAAATTTATGAATTTTAGAATGATATGGTTTTTAAAATCAAATGGAGTACAGCTGTAAAGATAAAGTGAAAGGAAAGTAAGGATGATAATTAGATAAAATTAAGGGTGAGGATTTGCTGAACTAAATTTTTGAAATGGGAATGCAGAAAGGGGAGGTATGAGGAGGTCGGTGAAAGAAGTTTTATGAAAATAAGGTATTGAAATCATACTTGTTCTTTTTATTATTTTATTTTTGTTTGTGTTTGTGTGTATTGATATGTTTGTTATAATTTGTAAAATCCTAATAAATATTTATTTAAAAAAACAAAACAAAAAGACGGTGTTGTGTTATTTTGGTTTCATTACACACACTTTGCGATTTCTGGGTCAATGTGCATAAACACCAAAGAAAACGACTTGAAATAAGTGAAATCCAAGATTCTTCTTTCTATGTAGCTGTAACACAAAACAACCTGTTTGGCTTTGTTTAGGCTTATTACACTTCGCTTTGCTAGGGTTAGGGTTAGGGTGAGGTTTAGGGTTGGGGTTGGGGTTAGGGTTAGGGTTAGGGTAACGGTTACTGTCAGGGGCTCAGGGACAGAGGCACAGGGGAGAGAGGAGATGGAGAGCGAAGGGGAAGGAGAGTGGGGGGGAAGAGTCCCAGGTGTCAGGTCCAGCTAGCCCCCCCCCCCCCCGAAGACAACAACGTCATGGCAGATGCACTATCAAGGAAACCGCAGTATCTCGAGGAAGCGGCACCGGTGGCGGCCAAACATTTTTTCGCACCAACGGCGTGGGCATGCGCTTCAGCCACAGTGGACCTGGACGCAGTGCGTCGCGCGCTGCAGACAGATGCCTTCGCACAATCCAAGATGGACAAGTTGAGAAGAGGCACAGCGAAGGACGACGAGTTCCAGATACGCGATGGACTGCTCACACGCAAAGGAGCTCTCTACGTGCCTGGAGACGACCTCCGAGCGAGGGTCCTGCAGCAGTTACATGAAGCGCCCACTGCTGGGCACTTCGGCAAGGACAAGACGGCGGAATTGGTGGCCAGGGACTTTTGGTGGCCCCAGATGAGGGGAGAAGTCACGGATTACGTCTCTAGGTGTGACACATGCCAAAGGGCCAAGCCAGTGCACAAAAAGCCGGCGGGACTGCTGGAACCGCTACCGACGCCGCTCGAACCATGGGAGAGGGTGGCCCTGGACTTTGTCACAGATCTGCCCAGCTCGCGAGGCAAAACAGCGGTACTCATGGTCGTAGACCTGTTCACCAAGATGGCACACTTCATTCCCTGCGCGAAGGTGGCCACAGCAGAACAGACCGCCAAGCTGTTCATAGACCACGTGTTCAAAGTTCACGGCTTACCACGGTCCATCCTGTCCGACCGGGGGCGCCAATTCGTCTCGAGCTTCTGGCAGAAACTGCTGGGCATCCTGAACGTCAAGATCAACTTAGCGTCGGCACGACACCCGCAGACCAACGGACAAGCGGAGAGGGTCAACGCCATCATGCAGCAGTACCTGAGATGCTACGCGAATCAACAGCCCTCGACCTGGGTGGACTACCTTCCGTTGGCCGAGTTCGCCTACAACAACACGAAGCACGGGTCTACAGGTGTGACACCGTTCTTCGCCAACAATGGACGGCATCCCAGAACCTTCCCGGGGTTAGAGACGAAGGGGGAGGGGGAACCACGGGGAGCAGAGCACTTGGCAGCAGAGTTGCAGGAGGTCCACGAGCAACTCCGCAGGACCTTGGAACTAGCAAAACACGCCTACAAAGTGCAGGCAGACAGGCACAGGAGAGTCGGGGAAGACATCCAGGTGGGGGACTGGGTCTGTTTAGCAGCCCAGGCAGTGCCGGCCAGAACGTTAGCTAAGAAGAAGCTCAAACACAAGCAGCTAGGGCCTTACCAAATCGAGGCACAGATCAACCCAGTAGCCTTCCGGTTAACACTCCCGGAGGGTTCCAGAATGCACCCAGTATTTCATAGGTCAGTCCTCACACCCTACAAGGAACCCCACAGGTTTCAGGCGCCAGGGACCGCACCTCACCCACTCAGGAAGTCGCAAACGGGGGAGGGGTCACCGAGGGCGGCGCCACTGAACGAGGTCACGGAGATTTTGGACTCGAGATGGGGGGAAGAGGGAGTTGAATATTTCCTCGCCAGGGAAGGCACTCTGGCCAGCGCCAACAGGTGGGTGCTGGACTATGCCTTGGAGGAGCACTACCTCAAAGACGAGTTCCATGCACTCTTCCCGCACAGACCTATGCCGGCAGATTATTTCGACAACTGGCTTTTCACACCCACACTTTCAACCAGCAGGTTCCAGTGGTTCTCATCCGCTGAGGAAACGGCGCCAGACACAAGCTCCCCGGAGGGATCGCTCTCGGGGTCTGCCACAGATCGCTCTTACTGGTGGGACACTCAACCGGAGGTGGGGTGGAGCAGGGAATTGATAAGGGGGCCCTGGCACGCAGCATCACCTGAGGTAACAGGGGGAGAGACGGACATGGACGTGTTAGGGGAGGACCTTGGGTTCGAACACGAATGCAGGGAGATGGAAGCAGAGGAGATCGACGTCGACGAGCCCATTACGGATGGGCCGGATCCGACTGGGCGGTTGCACGCCAGGGGGAAGGAACTGTATCCAACACTCACCCCCTCAGCACTGGAGCACCCGAAACCCGCACCCGAAGAGAGGGAGGGGGGAAGGGGGGCTTCGAGGGGGGGATGGATGTCAGGGGCTCAGGGACAGAGGCACAGGGGAGAGAGGAGATGGAGAGCGAAGGGGAAGGATCTGAGGGCAGCATAGGGGAGTATGACAGTGACCCGAGAGATTCCATGAGCTTCTCCAGCGAATCAGAAGATTCCCAGAAGGAGGCGCCGATGGTCAGGGCGAGGGGGGTCCCAGGGGGGACGCACCAGAAACAGGGGGCCAGCGGGGACTCCCAAAGCAGCAGCTGGAAATCAGGACCAGCTTCCCCACCAGAGCAGAGTGGGGGGGAAGAGTCCCAGGTGTCAGGTCCAGCTAGCCCCCCCGAAGGGGGAAGCAGTGACAGGAGCAGTGAAACGGTCAGGAGGAAGGTTACCGGCTGGGCGCGCGCACCAAGTTCAAATGTACAGGCGCGCGAGACAGCAGGCAGCCCGGATCGGGAACCAGGTCCTAAAGCCCGCCGGAGGCTGGGGGAAGAATCAGGGGACTCAGCGTCAGAAGAGTCTAGAAAGGGCGAAACCCCAGCTGACAGGTGGAGCCAGAGGAGGAAAGAGCAAAGGAAGAGGTGGAGCAAGGCTCGGGTCTTAAACTGGTGTATGGGGGGCGGAGACTCAGACGGACCTTCGGCGGTCTAGAGTCTCAGACGTAGAGCTGCACGCTGCTAATGTGAAAGACAAACTGAACTTCAATAAAGACTTTTGTATATAACAACGGACTGGCGTTGGTCCTTTGTGAGCTGGGACCTAGGGTAGCTCTGACAGTTACGGTTACGGGTACGGTTAGGGTTAGGGTTAGGGTTAGGGTTAGGGTTAGGGTTATCCACTTAATGGATCCAAATGGTTTCCAGAGAGTGGTAGGGGATGCTTTATCCCATGTTGATGGCCTTTCAGCTGATTCCCTGGTGGCCCGCTGGAATGCGGAGTTAACCAGGGCTATCGACTGTCTGGCTCCGAAGCGCCCTCTCCGATTGCATGGAGCCCGGACAGCCCCGTGGTTTTCCCCGGAGCTGAGGGCGATGAAACAATCGCTGAGGTGTCTAGAGCGTCGGTGGCAGAAAACTCACTCCGAATCTGACCGGACACAGGTTAGAGCTCATCGTCGAGCCTACCAAGTGGCGATAGCGACGGCGAAGAAGACTTTCTTCACCGCCTCTATTGCATCTGCAGAAAATAGTAGCAGGAGACTCTTTCAGGTGGTCCGCAATTTAACGGAACCACCTTTACCACCGGGGCCTTGTAAAGACCCCAAGATCTCCTGCAACGATTTTGCAAAGTTTTTTGCAGATAAAATCACTCATATTCGGAAGGAGCTAGACACCACCGTGGGAGCAGGGCTGGGGCGGGAGAGTGCTGGAGCTCTGTCTGGTCAAGTTGCATGGAATCAATTTCAATCCGTTACCCCCGAGGATGTGGACAGGCTGCTTGGACTCGTGAAACCAACCACCTGTCTCCTTGATCCTTGCCCATCCTGGCTAATAAAAGCAAGCCGGGAAGGGCTGGGCGATGGGCTCTGCGGGGTGGTGAATGCTTCCCTCTGTGAGGGAACATTCCCAGATCTGCTGAAAGAGGCAGTCATTAAACCGCTTCTTAAAAAACCATCTTTAGACCCGGCCAGTATGGCCAACTATCGCCCAGTCTCAAATCTTCCATTCTTGGGCAAGGTGATTGAGCGTGTGGTTGCTGAACAACTCCAGGCACGCCTGGAGGATGCGGACCATTTGAATCCCTTCCAATCGGGGTTCAGGCCTCATCATGGGACTGAAACTGCCTTGGTCGCACTGGTTGATGATCTCCGGCGAGCTAGGGACAAAGGTGAGAGTTGTTTCCTAGTTCTGCTGGATCTCTCAGCGGCCTTTGATACAATCGACCATAACATCCTTCTGGACCGTCTAGAGGGGTTGGGAGCTGGGGGCACTGTTATACAGTGGTTTCGCTCCTTCCTCCTGGGCCGTGTTCAGAAAGTGGTGGGGGGGGATGAGTGTTCAGACCCTTGGGCCCTCACTTGTGGGGTGCCTCAGGGTTCCGTCCTCTCCCCCATGCTTTTTAACATCTATATGAAGCCGCTGGGAGAGATCATCAGGGGGTTTGGACTGGGTGTCCATCAATATGCAGATGATACCCAGCTCTACCTCTCTTTCAAATCAGAACCAGTGAAGGTCCTGTGTGAGTGCCTGGAGGCGGTTGGAGGATGGATGGCGGCTAATGGATTGAGGTTGAATCCTGACAAGACAGAAGTACTGTTCTTGGGGGACAGGGGGCGGGCTGGTGTGGAGGACTCCCTGGTCCTGAATGGGGTAACTGTGCCCCTGAAGGACCAGGTGCGTAGCCTGGGAGTCATTTTGGACTCACAGCTGTCCATGGAGGCGCAGGTCAATTCTGTATCCAGGGCAGCTGTCTACCAACTCCACCTGGTACGCAGGCTGAGACCCTACCTGCCCGTGGACTGTCTCACCAGAGTGGTGCATGCTCTGGTTATCTCCCGCTTGGACTACTGCAATGCGCTCTACGTGGGGCTACCTTTGAAGGTGACTCGGAAACTACAACTAATCCAGAATGCGGCAGCTAGACTGGTGACTGGGGGCAGCCGCCGAGACCACATAACACCGGTCTTGAAAGACCTACATTGGCTCCCAGTACGTTTCCGAGCACAATTCAAAGTGCTGGTGTTGACCTTTAAAGCCCTAAACGGCCTCGGCCCAGTATACCTGAAGGAGCGTCTCCACCCCCATCGTTCTGCCCGGACGCTGAGGTCCAGCGCCGAGGGCCTTCTGGCGGTTCCCTCATTGCGAGAAGCAAAGCTACAGGGAACCAGGCAGAGGGCCTTTTCGGTAGTGGCGCCCGCCCTGTGGAACGCCCTCCCATCAGATGTCAAAACGATAAACAACTACCTGACATTCAGAAGACATCTTAAGGCAGCCCTGTTCAGGGAAGTTTTTAATGTATGATATTTTAGTGTTTTTTTGGTTTCTATGGAAGCCGCCCAGAGTGGCTGGGGAAACCCAGCCAGATGGGCGGGGTACAAATAATAAATTATTATTATTATTAGGGTTAGGGTTAGGGTTAGGGTTAGGGTTAGGGTTAGGGTTAGGGTTAGGGTTAGAGTTAGGGTTAGGGTCAGGGTGAATGACTACCGAAAGAACAATCCAAGCTTATTTGTCCTCCTTCTATTGAGATGGAACCAAAACACCTATGTTTGATTTGGACTGATAAAAATCATGTCACTCTGCGATTATTGAGTGAACGTGCATTCTAACCCCAAAAACACCAATTTGAAATAAGCCCAATCAGAGCTTTATCATCTTCTTTTTATGTAGATGGCACCTGTCAGGGCTGCCTCAGGTCTCAGCTCACAAAAGACCAACGCCAACCTCTTCTTATATACAAGGGTGTTTATTGCAGTTCATTATTGGTTCCACAACCGAGGCGTGCAGCCCCGCGTCTCTTTCTCCTAGACATTAGAAGTCCCCTCTGAATCGGTCCCACCCCTACACCAGTTTAATAAGCTAACGCTGCCCCACCTCTTTCTCTCTTTCCTTTTCCGCAGGGTCTTTCTGCCCGTCGGGGTTCCTCCCCTCCTGCTTTCTCCTGAAGCAGAGTCTCCAGACTGCTCCTGCCCCCTCCTGCGGGCTTTGGGTCCTGGCCCCTCCTCCTCCGGGCTCCCTGTTCTCCCGCGCGCCTCCTCATTTGAACTTGGCGCGCGCGCCCAACTTCTGACCTTCCTTTTGACAGTTATGCTACTCCCCTCACTGCTTTCCTCCCCTTCCGGGAGAACGGCTTGCTCTGATCCCTCCCCTTTCTCTGTCGCCGGAGCTGCTCCCTCTGACACACTGGACCCTCCCCCTCCCTCGCTGCGCTCTGGTGGGGAGGCTGGCCCTGATTCCCAGCTGCCGCTTTGGGGTCCCCTGCTGGCCCACCGCTCCTGACACTTTCCCCCCGGGGCTCCCCTTGCCCTTACCACAGGCGCCCCTTTCTGGGAATCCTCTGATTCGCTGGAGAGACTCATGGAATCCCCTGCGTCATTGCTATCCTCTTCCTCTCTCTCCTGGGATTCCTCTCCATCGCTCTCCATTTCCTGCCTTCCCTGTGCCTCTGTCCCTGTACCCCTGACATCCATCCCCCCCTCGAAGCCCCCCCTTCCCCCCTCCCGCTGCTCGGGTGCAGGTTCTGGAAGCTCCTCAGTCGCTGGGGTAGATCTTGGATACAGTTCGTCGACGTCAATCGTCTCTGCTTCCAGCTCATTGCTTGTGTGCTCGAAACCAAGGTCCTCTCCTAACACGTCCATGTCCTCCCCCTGTCTCTTTGGACGTTGCTGTCTGCCAGGGCCCCCTCAGCAATCTCCTGCGCCACTCATCCTCTGGTTGGTCGTCCCACCAGTAAGAGCGATCCGTGTCCACCCCCGAGCACGATCCCCTTGGAGGACTCGATTCTGGCGTGGTCTCCTCTGCTGAGGAGAACCCCCGGAAGGTGCTGCCTGAAAGTGTAGGCGTAAAAAGCCAGTCGTCGAAAAATTCCGCTGGCATGGGCCTGTGTGGGAAGAGTGCATGGAACTCGTCCTTAAGAAGGGGTTCTTCCAGAGCATAGCCCGGCACCCAACTGTTGGCACTGGCCGGGGTACCCTCTCTGGCGAGGAGGTATTCTACTCCCTCCTCCCCCCATCTAGAGTCCAGAATTTCTGTGACCTCGTTGAGTGTCTCGGCCTTCGGTGACTTCCCCCCCCCTTGGGGACTCCCTGCGTGGGTCCGGTGCCGTCCCTGGCTCCTGAAACCTGTGTGGGGCTTTGTAGGGCGTAAGCACCGACCTATGAAAGACCGGGTGCATTCGGGAACCTTCTGGGAGGGTCAACCGATAAGCTACGGGGTTGATCTTGGCCTCAACTTGGTATGGCCCCAGCTGTCTGTGTCCTAGCTTCTTCTTGGCTAACGACTTGGTAGGCGCCGCCTGGGCTGCCAACCATACCCAGTCCCCCACCTGTATGTCTTCCCCTGCCCTCCTGTGCCTGTCTGCCTGCACCTTGTAGGCGTGTTTAGCCAGCTCTAAGTGCCGTCGGAGCTCCTCGTGGACCTCCTGCAATTCTGCGGCCAAATGCTCCGCTCCCTGCGTCGCTCCCTGCACCGTCGTCTCCACTCCCGGAAAGGTTCTGGGATGCCGCCCATTGTTGGCGAAGAACGGCGTCACCCCCGTGGACGCGTGCTTCGTGTTGTTGTAGGCAAACTCGGCCATCGGCAAGTAGTCCACCCAAGTCGCAGGCTTCTGATTGGCGTAACAGCGCAGGTACTGCTGCATGATGGCGTTGACCCTTTCCGCTTGGCCGTTGGTCTGCGGGTGTCTCGCCGACGCTAAGTTGATCTTGACGTTCAGGATACCCAGGAGCTTCTGCCAAAAACTGGAAACGAACTGGCGACCGCGGTCGGACAGGATGGATCGCAGCAAGCCGTGCACCCTGAACACGTGGTCTATGAACAGTTTGGCGGTCTGCTCCGCAGTCGCCACCTTCGCGCAAGGAATGAAATGCGCCATCTTGGTGAACAGGTCTACAACCACAAGCACCGCCGTCTTGCCTCGCGAACTGGGCAGATCAGTGACAAAGTCCAGCGCCACCCTCTCCCACGGTTGCAGTGGCGTCTCCAATGGTTCCAGCAGTCCCGCTGGTTTCTGGTGCACTGGCTTGGACCTTTGGCAAGTGTCACACCTGGCGACGTAGTCCGCGACCTCCCCTCGCATCTGGGGCCACCAAAAGTCTCTGGCCACTAATTCCGCCGTCTTTTCCTTGCCGAAGTGGCCAGCGCTGGGTGCGTCGTGCAACTGCTGCAGAACCTTCGCGCGGAGATCGTCTCCCGGAATGTAGAGAGCACCTTTACGGGTTAGCAGGCCGTCGCGTATCTGGAACTCGTCGTCCCTCGCTGTGCCTCTCCGCACCTCTTCCATCTTGGACTGTGCGAACGGATCCGTCTGCAGCGCGCAACGCACCGCCTCCAGGTCCACGGTGGCTGAAGCGCACGCCCACGCCTGCGGTGCAAAAATGTGCTTGGCTCCCACAGGTGCCGCTTCCTCGAGATACTGCGGTTTCCTGGAGAGCGCATCTGCTATGACATTGTTGTCGCCTGGGATGTACTCAATCCTGAAATCGAAGTCCGCAAAGAACTCTGCCCAGCGTATGTGCCTCTGGCTCTGTAGCTTCGCCGTGCGCCAGTACTCTAGGTTCTTGTAGTTCGTGCGGACCTGCACGGTGTGCTTGGCTCCAATGAGGAAGTGCCTCCACGCCTTGAAAGCCGCGTGGATGGCCAGCAACTCCCTGTCCCAGATGGTGTAGTTCTGTTCCGACTTGCTGAGCTTCCGGGAGTAGAAAGCGCAGGGCCTCCAGTTCCCCTGCGGGTCTTCCTGTAAAAGGACGGCCCCCACCGCTCTGTCAGATGCGTCAGTCTCAACCCTCATGGGCCTGCCGGGATTCACGTGTAGCAGCTGTTCTTCGGACGCGAAGAGACTCTTAAGTCTCCTGAAGGACTGCTCCGCCTGGTCCGTCCAGGTGAACTTCTTCTTCTTGGAGCTGAGAGTGTCCGTGATAGCTGCCGTCTCCCTGGTGAAACCCCTGATGAACTTGCGGTAAAAGTTGGCGAAGCCGACGAACCTCTGGACCTCCTTCCGATTTCGCGGGCTTTTCCAGTCCAACACCGCGCGGACCTTGGCGCTGTCCATGGCTAGTCCCCTGTCGGACAGCCTATAGCCCAGAAAATCCACCTCCGTCACGTCGAATTGGCACTTCTCCAGCTTGGCGTAAAGCCTGTGCTCCCGTAGCCTCTGCAGGACCTCCTTAACGTCGCTCTCGTGAGCCTCCGGCGATTCCGAGAAGATCAGAATTTCGTCGAGGAAACATACGCACTTCTTGTAGAGGAGTCCCGCTAGCACGTGGTGCATAAAAGCTTGGAAATAGTGGGAGCCATTCTGGAGACCAAACGGCATAACTCTGTATTCATAGGTGCCCAACGGCGTGAACATGGCCGTCTTCCACTCATCACCCTCTCGCACGCGTATGAGATTGTAAGCTCCGCGGAGATCCAACTTGGTGAAGATCTTCCCTTTCCGCACCGTCGCGAGCAGGTCGTCAATCTTGGGCATGGGAAAGGCCGCGGGCTTTGTCTTCGAGTTTATGAATCTAAAGTCTACGATCAGCCTCTTTTGGGGCGTGTCCTTCTTCTTCACGAAAAACACAGGACTGCCCCCTACAGCCTTTGATTCTCGGATGAATCCCCGCTGCAGGTTGTGATCTATGAACTCCCTGAGCTCCTGCAGCTCATCCTCGGACATGGAATACAGCTTCACAGGCGGCAGCGTTGTCCCTGGCAAGAGGTCAATTGCGCAATCGTAGGGCCGGTGGGGTGGCAACTGGTCAGCCTCCTTTTCGCAGAAGACCTCCAAAAACCCCTTGTACTTGAGGGGTACTGCTTGCGCCATGCTGAGACTTAGCTGCTGCCCCTCCTCTTGGCCCTCCTCCTCCTGACCGGTCTGGATGCAATGCTGCGCGCAATAGGACGAGCCGAAAGTGAGCTGCCGCTGGTACCACGCCATGGTTGGGCTGTGCCTATCCAGCCAACTCATGCCTAACACTATAGGTGTGTCTGACAGGCGGGTGACGTTGAAACTGATGACTTCTCGGTGATTGCCAATCTGCATTACCATGGGTGGCGTCTGTTGTACCACCTACCCACCCAGCAGCTTCCTGCCATCCACTGTGACGACGTTCAATGGCAGCGTGGCTGGTAGGAGCTCTATGCGATGCTGCTTGACGAAGTGCACCCCCACGAAGTCTGCGTTGCTCCCACTGTCAATTGTAATGGGGACTTCCAGGGTGCGTCCATTAGGTAGCTGGAGAGTTGCAGTGAGCTGCACCACTGGCTTGGGTGGCAGGGGGTTTGTATGCTGCAAAAGCGCTGGGGACTGTCCTACTGACTCGCCTGGCTGTGCCCCAGCATTTCTGCTTCCAGCCAGGCATTGTCGTTTCCCTGAAATTGCTCTTCAGGTAGTGCTGCTGCAGTTACTGTTGCTAAGGCTGCAGTGTGCTTTTGGAGCCTCTGGGGACACTCTTTGGCCATGTGCATCGCACTGTCACAGATGTAACACTTCCTGTTCCCTCTAGGAGGCTTCGTCTTGACTGCTCCGGACGCTGGGGCTCCGGCAGCTGACTGAGCCTGTGCACCACCAAGTTCCATTGGTTCCTCCCCTGCCTGCAGCTGAGGTGAGGGACGCGTACGTCCTAGATCCCTGGGAAGGAAAGGAGGCGCTCTAGAGGGTGTGTGAAGCTGGCGACCCTCCTCATTGCGCCAAGGGCGTTCTTCGTGGCGCACTCCAATGGCGAGCGCCCGCTGCACAAGTTCTGCTAGGGTTTGAGGTCTGACCCCCCTTGCCAATTCATCTTTTACAGGGCCAGACAACCCCTCCCAAAACAAGTCTCTTACTGCCAGGGAATCTTTCTCCCATTTCAGTACATTCAGCAAGGCAAAAAACCTAGCATGATACTGACGTACTGTAGCCTTGCCTTGCCTTAAACCATGCAGCTCCTTGCGCGCTATATCCACATCCACGGTAGATTGGAAGCAAGCGTCCATGGCTTTGATAAATTCATCTGAGTCCCTTCGAGCAGGACAATCTTCGCGCCACAGATTGCGCAGCCAAGCCCTCGCTTCCCCATGCAAGTGGGACACAATGAACCCCACCTTCTCCTCCTCATCTTTAAAGTCGTCGCGAAGCAAATGCAACGCATATTCGACGTCTGCTCGAAAACTGGGGTACTGCTTCAGGTTCCCATCAAAGTGGGCTACCAAGTTGCCTCCCCTTCTGCCCAGTCCTACGCCTGCAGATCTGGACCCCGGGAATCCCACTTGGCATGCATGATCCCACCTGGCTTGCAGATCCTGGCATCGCTTTTCCGCCTCTTCCCCCTTCTTCTGGGAGACCACTACCGCAGTGGTAAGCTGGGAGACTGCGTTGCGTAGATCAGCTATCTGCTCCTCCATACTCATGGCCGCCAAACTTCGTGAGCTTCGCAAAAAAAAAAAATTTGAGTACTTTTGGGAGGGGACTTACTGTCAGGGCTGCCTCAGGTCTCAGCTCACAAAAGACCAACGCCAACCTGTTCTCTGATTCGCTGGAGAGACTCATGGAATCCCCTGCGTCATTGCTATCCTCTTCCTCGCTCTCCTGGGATTCCTCTCCATCGCTCTCCATTTCCTGCCTTCCCTGTGCCTCTGTCCCTGTACCCCTGACAGCACCCAAAACACCTTTTTGCTTTGGTTGGGGGTGATTCCAGTGCACACCCAAAAAACACCATGCGAATTGAAATAAGACCAATCAAAGCTTATTCGGCTTCTTTCTACGCATATGGAAGCGAAAAGACGGTGTTGTGTTATGTTGGTCTCATTACACACACTTTGCGATTTCTGGGTCAATGTGCATTAACACCAAAGAACACGACTTGAAATAAGCGAAATCCAAGATTCTTCTTTCTATTTAGCTGGAACACAAAACAACCTGTTTGGCTTTGTTTAGGCTTATTACACTTCGCTTTGCTAGGATTAGGGTTAGGGTCAGGGTGAATGACCATCGAAAGAAAAATCCAAGTTTATTCGTCCTCTTTCTATTGAGATGGAACCAAAACACCTATCCTTGATTTGGGCTGATAACGAAAATGTCACTCTGCGATTTTTGAATGAATGTGCATTCTAGACCCAAAAACACCAATTTGAAATAAGCCCAATCAGAGCTTTATCATCTTCTTTTTATGTAGATGGAACCCAAAACACCTTTTTGCTTTGGTTGGGGGTGATTCCCAAAAAACACCATGTGAATTGAAATAAGACCAATCAAAGATTATTCGGCTTCTTTCTACGCATATGGAAGCGAAAAGACGGTCTTGTGTTATTTTCGTTTCATTACACACACTTTGCGATTTCTGGGTCAATGTGCATGAACACCAAAGAACACGACTTGAAATAAGCGATCATAGAATCATAGAATCATAGAATCATAGAGTTGGAAGAGACCACAAGGGCCATCGAGTCCAACCCCCTGCCAAGCAGGAAACACCATCAGAGCACTCCTGACATATGGTTGTCAAGCCTCTGCTTAAAGACCTCCAAAGAAGGAGACTCCACCACACTCCTTGGCAGCAAATTCCACTGTCGAACAGCTGTTACTGTCAGGAAGTTCTTCCTAATGTTTAGGTAGAATCTTCTTTCTTGTAGTTTGGATCCATTGCTCCGTGTCCGCTTCTCTGGAGCAGCAGAAAACAACCTTTCTCCCTCCTCTATGTGACATCCTTTTATATATTTGAACATGGCTATCATATCACCCCTTAATCTCCTCTTCTCCATGCTAAACATGCCCAGCTCCCTTAGCCGTTCCTCATAAGGCATCGTTTCCAGGCCTTTGACCATTTTGGTTGCGATATCCAAGATTCTTCTTTCTATGTAGCAGGAACACAAAACAACCTCTTTGCCTTTGTTTAGGCTTATTACACTACACTTTGCTTGTGTTAGGGTTAGGGTTACAGTTAGGGTTGGGGTTAGGGTTAGGGGTAGGGTTGGGGTTGGGGTTGGGGTTGGGGTTGGGGTTAGCGTTAGGGTTAGGGTTAGGGTTAGGGTCGGGGTGAATGACCAAAGAAAGAACAATCCAAGCTTATTCGTCCTCTGCCTATTGAGATGGAACCAAACAACGTATGCTTGATTTGGGCTGATAAAAATCATGTCACTGCGATTTTTGGGTGATTGTGCATTCTAACCCCAAAAAACCCAATTTGAAATAAGCCCAATCAGAGCTTTATCATCTTCTTTTTATGTAGATGGCAGAGGACCTTTTTGCTTTGGTCGGGGGTGATTCCGAAAAAACATCCAAAAAACACGATGCGAATTGAAATAAGACCAATCAAAGGTTCGGGTTTGGGTTCGGGTTATGGTTATAGTTAGGGTTCGGGTTCGGGTTCGGGTTCGGGTTCGGGTTCGGGTTCGGGTCAGGGTCAGGGTCAGGGTTAGGGTTAGGGTCAGGGTTAGGTTTAGGGTTACAGTTAGGGTCAGCGTTGGGGTTAGGGTTAGAGTTAGGGGTAGGGGTAGGGTTAGAGTAAAAGTGAATTACCACCGAAAGAACAATCCAAGCTTATTTGTCCTCCTTCTATTGCGATGGAAACAAAACATCTTTGATTTGGGGTGATAACAAAAATGTCACTCTGCGATTTTTGAGTGAATGTGCAACAAAAACACCAATTTGAAATAATTTGCAAAAACGGTTTTCTTGTGTGTGTGTGTTCCTTTGTGGCTGACTAGCTGTTCTCCCTGTGCAAAGGTCAGAGGGGGCAGGGTTTTTGTTGACGCAGGTGATTTAGCTGTGGGAGGAGCTTATCAGAGCTAGCAGGGCAGCAGTTGAAGAAGGAGCAAAAAGGGTTTTCTTGTGTGTGTGTCTGTGTGTGTGTGTGTTTCTTTGTGGCTGTTCTCCCTGTGCAAAGGTCAGAGGGGGCAGGGTTTCTGTTGAGGCAGGTGATTAGCTGTGGGAGGAGCTTACCAGAGCTAGCAGGGCAGCAGTTGAAGAAGGAGCAAACAGGGTTTTCTTGTTTGTGTGTGTTTCTTTGTGGCTGATTAGCTGTTCTCCCTGTGCAAACGTCTGAGGGGGCAGGGTTTTTGTTGAGGCAGGTGATTAGCTCTGGGAGGAGCTTATCAGAGCTAGCAGGGCAGCAGTTGAAGAAGGAGCAGAAAGGGTTTTCTTGTGTGTGTGTGTGTGTGTGTGTGTGTGTGTATGTGTGTTTCTTTGTTGCTGTTCTCCCAGTGCAAACGTCAGAGGGGGCAGGGTTTCTGTTGAGGCAGGTGATTAGCTCTGGGAGGAGCTTATCAGAGCTAGCAGTGCAGCAGTTGAAGAAGGAGCAAAAAGGGTTTTCTTGTGTGTGTGTGTTTCTTTGTGGCTGACTAGCTGTTCTCCCTGTGCAAAGGTCAGAGGGGGCAGGGTTTCTGTTGAGGCAGGTGATTAGCTGTGGGAGGAGCTTATCAGAGCTAGCAGGGCAGCAGTTGAAGAAGGAGCAAAAAGGGTTTTCGTGTGTGTGTGTGTGTGTGTTTCTTTGTGGCTGACTAGCTGTTCTCCCTGTGCAAAGGTCAGAGGGGGCAGGGTTTTTCTTGACGCAGGTGATTAGCTCTGGGAGGAGCTTATTAGAGCTAGCAGTGCAGCAGTTGAAGAAAGAGCAAAAAGGGTTTTCTTGTGTCTGTGTGTTTCTTTGTGGCTGATTAGCTGTTCTCCCTGTGCAAAGGTCAGAGGGGGCAGGGTTTCTGTTGAGGCAGGTGATTAGCTGTGGGAGGAGCTTATCAGATCTAGCAGGGCAGCAGTTGACGAAGGAGCAAAAAGGGTTTTCTTGTGTGTGTGTGTGTTTCTTTGTGGCTGACTAGCTGTTCTCCCTGTGCAAAGGTCAGAGGGGGCAGGGTTTCTGTTGAGGCAGGTGATTAGCTGTGGATGGAGCTTATCAGAGCTTGCAGGGCAGCAGTTGAAGAAGGAGCAAAAAACGTTTTCTTGTGTGTGTGTGTTTCTTTGTGACTGACTAGCTGTTCTCCAAGTGCAAAGATCAGAGGGGGCAGGGTTTCTGTTGAGGCAGGTGATTAGCTGTGGATGGAGCTTATCAGAGCTAGCAGGGCAGCAGTTAAAGAAGGAGCAAAAAGGGTTTACTTGTGTATGTGTGTTTCTTTGTGGCTGATTAGCTGTTCTCCCTGTGCAAAGGTCAGAGGGGGCAGGGTTTCTGTTGAGGCAGGTGATTAGCTGTGGGAGGAGCTTATGAGAGCTAGCAGGGCAGCAGTTGAAGAAGGAGCAAAAAGGGTTTTCGTGTTTGTGTGTGTGTGTTTCTTTGTGGCTGATTAGCTGTTCTCCCTGTGCAAAGGTCAGAGGGGGCAGGGTTTCTGTTGAGGCAGGTGATTAGCTGTGGGAGGAGCTTATCAGACCTAGCAGGGCAGCAGTTGAAGAAGGAGTAAAAAGGGTTTTCTTGTGTGTGTGTCTTTCTTTGTGGCTGATTAACTGTTCTCCCTGTGCAAAGGTCAGAGGGGGCAGGGTTTCTGTTGAGGCAGGGGATTAGCTGTGGGAGGAGCTTATCAGAGCTAGCAGGGCAGCAGTTGAAGGAGCAAAAAGCGTTTTCTTGTTTGTGTGTGTTTCTTTGTGGCTGATTAGTTGTTATTTGTCCTGTCTTCACGCTTTTTATGATGGAGGACCGCTGTAGCCACCCCCAACGACACATTCTCAAGATGGAGGGGGAGGGAACAGCTGCAGTCGCCTGCAGTTCCTGCACAATGTTTGCCATCTTGCCAAAGGTTGCAGGCAGCTTTACCTGCAGCAATTGCATGTTGATTGCCCTCTTAAAAGACAAAGTCCAGCAACTGGAGGAACGTGTAGCTACGCTCCAAAGAATTAGAGAGCTGGAGCTCTTCTTGGAAGCAACAGAGCACACCGTCTCCACCAAGGAGGAGACAGGGGACTCCCCTGAGAAGGAGGCTAGTTCACCAACACAGGAGCCAGATATATGGAGAAATGTGACTCAAAGAAGAAGGAGGCCCAGGGTTCGCTCTGATTGTTTAGAAATACACAATCGCTTTGAGGTACTCTCCCCTAGCATGGAAGACGAAGAGCAGACTCCATTTGAGGATCTCTCCCTCATTACAGTCGATCAGGTATATGAAGATGAGAAGCAAAGTCAGTCCTCAGGGAATGTGCAGGCGACCTTGGAATGGACAGCTCACGGAAGAACCCCGACCAAACCCAAGAGGAGGCGTGTAGTGGTGATAGGGGGTTCCCTACTGAGGGAACAGAAGCAGTGATCTGTGGGCCTGACAAGATGTCATGGGAACTGTGCTGTCTCCCCGGGGCTAAGATCCAATATGTAACTGAACGACTGCAAGGAATCATAAAACCCACTGACAAATACCCCTTCCTCTTGGTTCATGTGGGAACCAATGACACTGCAAGCAATAGCTTCCAGAAGATCGAAAGAGACTACGAGGCTCTCGGCAGGAAATTGAAGCAACTAAATGCACAAATTGTCATCTCATCTGTCCTCCGAGTTGACAACAAACTTGACATGAGCCAACAGTGTGACGCGGCAGCTTAAAAAGCCAATGCAATTCTGGGCTGCATCAATAGGAGTATAGCATCTAGATCAAGCGAAGTAATAGTGCCACTGTATTCTGCTCTGGTCAGACCTCACCTGGAGTACTGTGTCCAGTTCTGGGCACCACAATTCAAGAAGGACACTCACAAACTGGAACGTTTCCAGAGGAGGACAACCAAAATGGTCAAAGTCCTGGAAACGATGCCTTATGAGGAACTGCTAAGTGAGCTGGGCATGTTTAGCCTGGAGAAGAGGAGGTTAAGGGGTGATATGATAGCCATGTTCAAATATATAAAAGGATGTCACATAGAGGAGGGAGAAAGGTTGTTTTCTGCTGCTCCAGAGAAGCGGACACGGAGCAATGGATCCAAACTTCAAGAAAGAAGATTCCACCTAAACATTAGGAAGAACTTCCTGACAGTAAGAGCTGTTCGACAGTGGAATTTGCTGCCAAGGAGTGTGGTGGAGTCTCCTTCTTTGGAGGTCTTTAAGCAGAGGCTTGACAACCATATGTCAGGAGTGCTCTGATGGTGTTTCCTGCTTGGCAGGGGGTTGGACTCGATGGCCCTTGTGGTCTCTTCCAACTCTATGATTCTATGATTCAATGAAAGCTTATTCGGCTTCTTTCTACGCATATGGAAGCGGAAAAACGGTGTTGCGTTATTTTCGTTTCATTACACACACTTTGCGATTTCTGGGTCAATGTGCATTAACACCAAAGAACACGACTTGAAGTAAGTGAAATCCAAGATTCTTCTTTCTATGTAGCTGGAACACAAAACAACCTGTTTGGCTTTGTTTAGGCTTATTACACATCGCTTTGCTAGGGTTAGGGTTAAGGTTAGGGTTAGGGTTAGGGTTAGGGTTAGGGTTAGGGTTAGGGTCAGGGTGAATCCAAGCTTATTTGTCCTCTTTCTATTGAGGTGGAACCAAAACACCTAGCTTGATTTAGGCTGATAAAAAACATGTCACTGCGATTTTTGGGTGAATGTGCATTCTAACCAAAAAACCACCAATTTGAAATAACCCAATCAGAGCTTTATCATCTTCTTTTTATGAAGATGGAACCCAAAAATTTTTTTTGCTTTCGTTGGGGGTGATTCTGGTGCACACCCAAAAAACACCATGCAAATTGAAATAATACCAATCAAAGCTTATGCGTCTTCTTTCTACGCATATGGAAGCGAAAGACGGTATTGTGTTATTTTGGTTTCATTACACACACTTTGCGATTTCTAGGTCAATGTGCATTAACACCTGTCAGGGGCTCAGGAACAGAGGTACAGGGGAGAGAGGAAATGGAGAGCGAAGGGGAAGAATCTGAGGGCAGCGTAGGGGAGTATGACAGTGACCCGAGAGATTCCATGAGCTTCTCCAGCGAATCAGAAGATTCCCAGAAGGAGGCGCCGATGGTCAGGGCAAGGGGGGTCCCAGGGGAGACACACCAGAAACAAGGGGCCAGTGGGGACTCCCAAAGCAGCAGCTGGAAATCAGGACCAGCTTCCCCACCAGAGCAGAGTGGGGGGGAAGAGTCCCATGTGTCAGGGCCAGCGTCTCCTCCAGCAGGAGGAGAAGATGAGTCTGGGCTGACCACACCTCCATCGGAGAGTGGGGAAACGGAGGGGAGGTCAGGTCTAGCTAGCCTCCCCGAAGGGGGAAGCAGTGACAGGAGCAGTGAAACGGTCAGGAGGAAGGTTGCCGGCTGGGCGCGCGCGCCAAGTTCAAATGTAGAGGCACGTGGGACAGCAGAAAACCCGGATTGGGAACCAGGTCCTAAAGCCCGCCGGAGGCAGGGGGAAGACTCAGGGGACTCAGCGTCAGATGAGTCTCGGAAGAGTGGGACCCCAGCTGACAGGCGGAGCCAGAGGAGGAAAGAGCAAAGGAAGAGGTGGAGCAAGGCTAGGGTCTTAAACTGGTGTCTGGGGGGAGGGGACTCAGACGGAGCTTCGGCGGTCTAGAGTTTCAGACGTAGAGCTGTGCGCCGCGGCTATGAAAGAAAAACTGAACTTCAATAAAGACTTTTTTACATAACAACGAACTGGCGTTGGTCCTTTGTGAGCTGGGACCTCGGGCAGCTCTCACAACACCAACCTGTTTGGCTTTGTTTAGGCTTATTACACTTCACTTTGCTACGGTTAGGGTTAGGGTTGGGGTTGCGTTTAGGGTTAGGGTTAGGGTTAGGGTTAGGGTTAGGGTTAGGGTTATGGCAGTGTTTCCCAACCGGTGTTCCGCGGCACACTAGTGTGCCGCGAGATGTTGCCTGGTGTGCCGCGAGATGTTGCCTGGAGGGAGGCGGGCGAGTCCAAAAAAGGTTGGGAAACACACGCCAGCCGGGGTCTGCCTCCGCGTTGCATCAGCTTCCTCGCTCTTGGCGCTCTGCTTGCCAGCCTGGTGGCCTCTGCCCCGCCCCGAGACTGGAAGGGAGGGACGGGGCTTCCACTGCGGCTGCGTCTCTGGCTCTTTTGACTCATTCCTCCTCCGAGTGGGCTTGAAAGAGCGGCCGATGGATGAATCGGCCGGCGACCCTGAAGCCTTGTGCAAAGTAGAGGAGGCGGAGAAGCGACGGCAGGGAGCTTAGGCGCCGCATCCGGCTCATTGCGGGAAGTCAAGATGGCAGCGGGTCAGTGTGGGAAGCAGCTTTTTCCCTCCGCCGCCCCCCTCTCACCGGGAATAAAGGGGGCCCCGCTGGGGGGTGACGTTGTAGAACGCAGTGTTCTTATTTTGGGATGGTTTGAGGGGTCGGACTAAGCAGGTTGGGGGCTGGTCTGGGCTTCCGCTCCCTCCCCTCCCCACGGAGTGTACCTGCGGTGCAAGGAGGCGCTCTGAGCCACTGCTCTGGGAAAGGAAGGAGGGTGAGGCGGCCTGGCCAAGTGCAGGGGAGACCCGTAGTGGGGAGCAGGGGGAGGAGGAGGCACCGAGGAATGGAGGCGGGGGAGACTCCCTCGCTTTGCAGAAACTGCAAAAAACGAGGCAGGAATTGGGTTTGTTTTTGTAGCTCAGGACGTGCTTCGCTTCTGGTGTGCCTAAGGCGGCCGCCCCAATTATCCCCTAGCCCGTCTTTCCAGGTGCTGCCCCCCCCCTCCACAAAGGGCCATAGAACTGTAGAGTTGGCAGGGGTCTCAAGGGTCATCTAGTTTTAAGTTTCTCTTTCAAAAAGGAAACGTGGGTTAAAGCGGCGACGCCGCCCCCCACTCACTTTCCTGCTCTGGCTTCCCTAACAGTTTTCCGAGTTGCGTCACTGGATCCAGCCCCCTTTTCCACAGGTGACACGGGGCTGGAGGGAGGGAAAGAGGGCTTTACGTCGCGCACAAAGGCAGCCTCCTAGAAGCGCTCTGGGCCGGCGCCGTTTCGCCGAAGGCGCCGGAGGACCCCCACCCTCAGCTCCTTCAGAAAGGACTGGAGCGGAATAGCCCTTTCTCTTCTTCCCCAACCCTTGTCGTTGGAGGAGTCCCTCAGTCCCTCGCTTTGCTGCCTCCTCCCCCCCCCACCCCCAAAGCTTGGAGGTTCCCCGGCAAGGGGGAGGGGAAAAAATTGAAACTTACACTTTCGTGCGTCCCTCCCGGCGTGACGCTGCGCGCTGACGTCACGGGGCTGTAATGGTGGTGTGCCTCGAGATTTTTTTCATCAAACAAGTGTGCCTTTGCCCAAAAAAGGTTGGGAAACACTGGGTTAGGGTTAGGGTTAGGGTTAGGGTTAGGGTGAATGACCACCGAAAGAACAATCCAAGTTTATTCGTCCTCTTTCTATTGAGATGGAACCAAAACAACTATGCTTGATTTGGGCTGATAACAAACATGTCACTGCGATTTTTGAGTGAATGTGCATTCTAACCCCAAAACACCATTTTGAAATAAGCCCAATCAGACTTTTATCATCTTCTTTCTATGTAGCTGGAACACAAAACAACCTGTTTGGCTTTGTTTAGGCTTATTACACTTCGCTTTGCTAGGGTTTCTGTTAGGGTTAGGGTTAGGGTTAGGGTTAGGGTTAGGGTTAGGGTTAGGGTTAGGGTTAGGGTTGGGGTTGAGACTTCCGGTGGAGCGTGATCTCATCGCAAGAGGGGATTTTTCCGTGAGGGAAATCCTGAGCTACTTCGGGGGGAAAGGGTGTGCTAAAGGGCGTGGAGGCCCCTCAAAATACCTCTGGTGGGTGTCCGGAACGTCAGGATCCCAGCGGGACCAGAAGCGGCTCGCCCGGCTGTCAGGTAGCTTCCGAAAGAAGTGAAGAGAACGGAGGAGCGGAGCGGCAGGTCGAGGGAAGCCATTATCTACCCCCAAGTAGCGAAGTCTTGCAGAGAAAGCGCCTTGCTCTCAAAATAAAAGAAATCCGGGAATAAACTGAAATTGGCGATTAATAAAAGAATAAAAGAAACCCGGAGGAAAAAACAAGAATATTGCGGAGTTCAGCTATTATCCGGAATCAGCACGGACGCAAAGTGATTTGCAGAGCGGAGAAAGGAAAGTGAGTTGCCCTAGCGGCTAAGGAAAATGAGTTTCCCTAGCGGCTGGTCAGACCTCACCTAGAGTACTGTGTCCAGTTCTGGGCACCACAATTCAAGAAGGACACTGACAAACTGGAATGTGTCCAGAGGAGGGCAACCAAAATGGTCAAAGGCCTGGAAACCTTTAAGCTTCATCTTCAAGGAATTGGAGGGGATTTCTTCGTCATTGAATAAACTTACACGGGCCTTTCTAGCTCACCTACCTTCCTCAACTGAGCTATCTAATTTACATCAATCTCCTGTGCAGCTTGTGAGTACCTTAAAGAGACAACTTGACCAGAAATCTCTCCTTAAGGGCTCAATATGCAGGCTACCACTGCCCCAAAGGAATAAGCAATCCTTGATTCTTCAACCTAATAAAATATGTTTATCCATTTTTCCCCGTGACGCCCCCAGACTTAGGTGGAATAACCTGATGATGGCTAAAGGGTACCTACGTGATTTGTTAAATATTCCTTTTTCCCGGATAGATCTTCTGTCTGTAGTACCCCTAAATGCCACGCCCTGGCCAAGGAAATTTATGCTCTCCTTCCAGTCTGCAAGGATCCCACATCTTCTTGCAAGACAAAAAGATCGGCTGGCACCCTGGGAGATTGTAACAACAAGAGTCTTTAAGGACACGAGTGTTAAACCTCTTTTTCCCAACATTTTAACCGGCAATGAACGCCCGTTTCCTTCCTCTGTCCCTATAATAAAGGGAAAAACACCTAGCCGGGTACCCCCTGTTCCACCTGCGACCGCAAGTGACCATCTAGCTAAGCTGAGGAGTGATCCAATTGCAAGCGGAGATTGGAATATCCCGGAAGAGAGAAATCTTATCTCCTCTTATGGAAAACTCCCTTCGGAAGAACAGCAGGCTATTCTCGATCGATTGGATCTACTCAAACAAAGACTCCTATCGCAAGGAGACCCCTCTATGCCGATGAGAGAGGAGAGCAGGTGCTCCACGTCCCACAAGGCGTCTCCATCAAATACCTTGATAATCTCTCAACCTGTTACCTTGTTACCCCCTACTGATCTGAATCAGCAGTCACCTGTTGACCGACAGCACCATTCTACCGTGGAGGAAGTTGATAAACTCAATACTCCCGTTTCAGACCTTATGTCCATTCAAAATATGGAGGTTGATGATTCCTTTGCCTCAATGCCTGAGCTAGAATCATCCCTGCCTGAAGATCACCAGGAAATGACTACACATGCACCATCCCCACGTTCACATCCTTCTATACATCTGCGTGATAATTCTTCCCCATCTGCGCAGCAACTACAAGTGAAGGCTGGAACACCTCTTAGCGCTACCCTGGTTAAGACTGACAACTCCGACGGATCTACTAGTAGAGCCCATCAAAGACTTGCTACTACTCACCTCAATGAACAGCATCCAACCTCACCAATTTTGCCTAATTCTTCCTCCCCGGCAAAACCCTTCCTGCCTGTTAATGTTACCAAATCATGGATTCAATCGACACAGAAGAAGACCTTATCCACACAAACTAAAATTACCGATTTTCTTATAGGTCCTCGTTCTACCTCCAAGAACCCATTAAACAACTCAAAGTGACAATTACCGGGACAGCACAAGGACCCGACATTATCAATACTTAGCTGGAACATCGCTGGTTGGAGAACCAAAAAATCAGACCCCGAATTCAGGAAGTACATAAACTCATTTAATATCATTCTATTCCAAGAAACGTGGGATGAGGAAGAGATTATCATAGATGGCTTCGATCTTCTAACACTTCCGGCCTCCCCTTCCTTGAAAGGAGGTCGCCCCAAAGGGGGTCTTTTGATTGGGATCTCACTCCAACTTCGCGCCAAATTCACTCTGGTACGGGCTTCCCCGCCTTTTGCTCTATCTGGACTGATCACAGAAGGGAAGTCCTCATTACTAATTACTAATGTTTATCTCCCCCCCGAAGGCTCAGCACCTGATCTTGATTGGAGATGGGAATCATTTGAAAATCACCTATTGTCATGTCATACCAAATGCCCTAACTCGTATTCCTTAATTGGGGGAGATTTTAATGCTCGTATTGCCACTAATTGGGACCTACTAACCAAGTCCAAATGGTGGACTCCCCCATGTTTGGACAACTTTGACTTGGAATACACCAGAATTAGAACTTCAAAGGACAACAGAGTAAACAAAGCAGGAGTGACCCTTTACCAAATGGCCATTCGCTTGAATCTAGTATTCTTGAACGGCACCTTCCCCCCCGATATACCGGGGGAGTTCACTCACCTGGGACCAACATCTAACAGTGTTATCGATTACTTCTTGATCTCCGCAAATTTGGCCGTTAATGTACTTTCCTTCCAAGTTGAAAATCAACATTTCAGTGATCACCTCCCAGTAGTGACCACTTTGTCATTGTTCCGGCGCCAGAAGGACTATAAACACTCAGTCCTTCTGGAAACCTCATCATCGGTCCAAATAAGAGGGATCAAATGGTCGGAGGCTGTGGCCCAAAAATACCAGGATTTTTTCCATAAGGAAATCACTGCCTATCTACCTCAAATAACTACTGATTTACAAGATTCCAATTCGGTTTTGAAACTTTTTAACCTTCTTACAACAAACCTTACCACTTTTTTTACATCACCTCCTCAAAAGGCGAAAGTGGCGCATTGCAGTGCTGGGGCCCCTTGGTTTAACACCTCTTGCAAACAAGCAAGATCCCTTCTTCGTTCCATCTATAATGAATACAAAAACTCTAATGCTCAAGCTCTACCATCCTCCTATTTACAAGTCAAAAGAGCATACAAACAGACTTTAAAGCTGGCCAAACGCGAGTGGCATCAAAAGCGTTGGCGAGCCTTGATAGCGGCCTCTAGATCCCGCAGACCACAGGAATTTTGGGCTCTGATAAACATAAGAGGAAGGAAGTACCCACTGACGATTATCCCTGCGCCCACATGGGAAAAATTCTTGAGTAAATATTTCTCCTTGGCAGAGGAATCCAACTCATCCACGGAATTCCGAGCCGACCACCTACCTTTGTGGCCCTCTACCGACCCAGACCTGATAATGGACTTGATATTAGATTTGAAAACGGGCAAAGCCCCCGGGCCGGATCTAGTCCCTGCTGAGGCTATTGTTGCGCAACCGAGGTGGTGGGCTGAAATTCTGGCCAAAGTCTTTGACGCAATTAATTCTACGGGGCTTATCCCTAGGTCATGGAAGGAGGCCGTGATCGTGCCAGTCCATAAAAAGGGTCCCCCTGCTGACCCGGAGAACTATCGGAACATCAGCCTTTTGTCTATCATCGGGAAAATCTATGCAAAATTTTTGCTGTCTAAGCTGTCTCATTGGGCAAACGACTCAAATCTGATTGGCCATGAGCAAGCGGGCTTTAGGAACAATTACTCGACCTCTGACCATATGGTAATTATGTATCATCTTGCCAGAAAATATTCTGCCCCGAGGCGGGGGCGCCTATGTGTCGCTTTCATAGACCTAAAGGCCGCCTTCGATAGTATCCCAAGAAACTGTCTATGGAAGAAACTAGAGAGATGGGGCATAGATAGGAGACTGTTATGGCTTATAACCCAATTACACCACGGGTCGTCGGCTAGAGTGAGACTCACACCTGCGGGAAACCTATCCAACGAGGTCCCAATAAATAGAGGTGTGCGCCAAGGCTGCATTTTGGCCCCACTCCTCTTCAACCTGTTTATTAGCGATATGAAGCTCTTTCTGAATGAGTCTCAAGCCAACATTCATGCCCCCCGCCTAGCCGATTTTCGCTGCCCTTTGCTCCTATACGCCGATGATGCAGCGATCCTTTCCTACTCTAGAGTCGGTTTATGCAGAGCTCTAAAGATTTTTGTGGCTTATTGTAAACTCAACCATCTGACAATTAACCATGGGAAATCTAAAGTCCTGGTCTTTACCAGGTCTCGGAAAACTTACAGCTGGAAGTTAGATGGAGTCCAATTAGAACAGGTTTTCAAATTTAAATACCTGGGAGTCTTTTTTCACTACAACCTAAGCTGGAAGCCGCAGATACAGTATTTACTAAACAAAGGGAAAACAATACTTTATGCTCTACTCCAATTTTTTGCGGCTGACGGAGCCTCCCACATCCCCTCTGCATTGAAGGTATACCACGCAAAAGTGGTTTCCACCCTCTGCTATGCTGCCCCGCTCTGGGCCCCTGGGTCCAATTTAACATCGCTGGAGACATTGCAGAATCAGTTTCTCCGTCGCCTCCTGAAACTCCCCATGTGTGTGAGCAACGCAGCCATGCGTCTGGAGTTAAGGATTGCAACATTGGAGACTGTCATCTGGAAGCGAGTCTTTGGCTATTGGCTGTCCAGCTGGCATAGGCTTCCCGACCATTACCTTTTTCAGTGCCTCTGGCGGGACGAATTTGTTAATCCGTGGGTAGGAAAAATCCATGCCAAACTTCTGAGCATCGGAATTTCCCCAGCGGACTCCCTAAAGATGAACTTACGCTCAGCTAAAAGCCTCATTGAGCAAAGATTAGCAGACATTGAAAATCAACACAACCTTGCCAGAGGTGGGGGTGTCTGCTCCCCCAGGTATCACGGAATAACCCCACCACTTGACCTTCCATCATACATGTCATCTCTTTCATCAGTACCACACCGACTTGCATTTATTCGTGCAAGGTTCAATGTCCTTCCATCGAACCTGCTGAGCCACAGATTTTCCAAGGGTTTGGTGTCTCCGCTATGCGTGTGTGATGGGAAAACAGTTGAATCTCTTCCACATATAATGTTCAACTGTCCCCTACATAGCATAGCCAGGACTAAATTCCTGGGCCCTGCTTTACTGCGCTTGGTTAGCAGGCCTGTTGAGTCACACGCCGCACTGCTTTTGCAGGATACAGATCCTTCTGTTACTCTGCAGGTGGCGAGATTCCTGAATGCGGTTATCTCACATGCAAAAACCACCAAAAAACAACAACATCAAAATCTAATCGGACAGTTATGATGAGAGTGCATGTCGGATCTCGTCTCCAGTTTTCCTTTTTCTGTGAACCGTCCCTTGGAGCTCCCCGGGCCACATCCTGTTATTTGGCTTTGCCCAATGGCCCACCCTTGCATCGCAGTGTTCACCTTCTGTTGTCAGATATTTCGGTTTTTAAGCCTTTGTGCTTTTTTTATGTTTGTACATATTTTATGGGCTAATAGCCGTAAATAAATAAATGAAATGAAATGAAACCCTAAGGAAATAAGGAAGGGTTTCTTGGATTATTACAGAGGATTATATAAAAACAGAGAGAAAAACAACTTGAGGAAAATAGAAAGATTTCTGAAAGAAAAAAAGATGCAGATGATTCCGATAGATAAAAAAGAACAACTGAATACCCCAATAGAGATAGAAGAAATAAAAGAAGTAATAAAAGAATTAAAAAGGGGGAAAGCTCCAGGTCCAGACGGATTCACCGCTAACTACTACAAAGAAATGAAATTCGCATTGATGACACCATTGAAAGAAGTAATGAATAACATCTTAAAAGAAAGAGAAATACCAGAAACATGGAAAGATGCATTTATTACATTAATTCCGAAACAGGACTCAGATTTATTGCAAGTTAAAAATTATAGGCCGATCTCACTATTAAATATAGATTATAAAATTTTTGCAGGAATTCTGGCGAAAAGAATGAAAAACATATTGTTAGAAAGCATCCACGGGGATCAAGCGGGCTTCTTACCTGGCAGGTAAATGAAAGATAATATAAGAAACATAATATAGTAGAATATCTGTCTGCCAGGAGTGAGAAGCAAGCTATAATGATGTTCGTGGATGCAGAGAAGGCATTCGACAATATAATTTGGGACTTTATGTTAAAGCATCTGGAATATATGGAGGTTGGTAAAGAATTTTTCAACGGAGTAAAGGCAATTTACACAGAACAAAAAGCAAAACTGATTATAAACAATGTGGTATCAGAAGAAATAAAGATAGCAAAAGGAACAAGACAGGGATGCCCACTTTCCCCATTGTTGTTTATAACGGTGTTGGAAGTCCTCCTGAATTCAATAAGACAAAATAAGAAGATAAAAGGAATAACAATTGGCCAAAATGAATATAAAGTCAAAGCGTTCGCAGATGATTTGGTAATAACGATAGAAGACCCGACGAGTTCAATAAATGAGGTACTGGAAGAATTCGAACAATTTGGTAAAGTGGCAGGCTTCAAATTAAATAAGAAAAAGACTAAAATAATGACGAAGAATACAGACTTAAGTGTAATTGAAGAAGTGCAACAACAAACAGAGATAGAGGTGGTCAAAAAGGTGAAATATTTAGGAATATGGATAACCCCGAAAAATATAGATTTATTCAAGAATAACTACGAGCCGGCATGGAAAGGAATAAGAAAGGACCTCGAGGTGTGGGGAAAGTTGAAACTGTCATTTTGGGGTAGGATATCTACAATTAAGATGAATGTGCTCCCAAAAATGTTGTTTTTATTTCAGACTATCCCTGTAATTAAGGGAACTAAGATATTCAAAGAATGGCAAAGAGAAATCTCAAAATATATCTGGCAGGGCAAAAGGCCGAGAATTCAGTTTAAGCTTTTAACAGACGCAAAAGAAAGAGGAGGTTTTGCCCTGCCAGATTTGAAACTATATTATGAGGCTTCGTGCCTTTGCTGGTTGAAAGCATGGATAAAATTGGAAAAGAAGGAACTGTTAGACCTGGAGGGATTCGACAACAGGTTTGGGTGGCATGCGTACTTATGGCATGAGAAGAAGAAAATCCATAAGGGTTTCGAAAGCCACATCTTTAGAGGTCCCCTGATTGAAGTGTGGAAAAGGAATAGATATTTATTAGAACCTAAAATTCCACACTGGCTATCCCCACTAGAAGTTATGAGCGTCAAGAAGATCAATATGAGAGGCAACTGGATTACTTACGATCAATTGTTATTCAAAGAAGGGGGGAAATGGAAAATGAAACCGTACGAACAGGTTAAAGAAAATGTGTTTGATTGTCCCTATGTTCAAAAAGGGGAAAAGAGAGGACCCAAATAATTACCGCCCAGTCAGTCTGACATCAATAGCAGGGAAGATTCTGGAGCAGATCATTAAGCAAAAAGTCTGTGAGCACCTAGAAAGGAATGCTGTGATCACCAATAGTCAGCATGGATTTCTGAAAAATAAGTCATGTCAGACTAACCTGATCTCGTTTTTTGACAGAATTACAAGCCTGGTAGATGAAGGGAACGCAGTGGATGTAGCCTACCTTGATTTCAGCAAGGCATTTGACAAGGTGCCCCATGATATTCTTGTAAAGAAGCTGGTAAAATGTGGTCTTGACTATGCTACCACTCAGTGGATTTGTAACTGGCTGACTGACCGAACCCAAAGGGTGCTCATCAATGGTTCCTCTTCATCCTGGAGAAGAGTGACTAGTGGGGTGCCACAGGGTTCTGTCTTGGGCCCGGTCTTATTCAACATCTTTATCAACGACTTGGATGATGGACTCAAGGGCATCCTGATCAAATTTGCAGATGACACCAAACTGGGAGGGGTGGCTAACACCCCAGAGGACAGGATCACACTTCAAAACGACCTTGACAAATTAGAGAACTGGGCAAAAACAAACAAAATGAATTTTAACAGGGAGAAATGTAAAGTATTGCACTTGGGCAAAAAAAAATGAGAGGCACAAATACAAGATGGGGGACACCTGGCTTGAGAGCAGTACATGTGAAAAGGATCTAGGAGTCTTGGTTGACCACAAACTTGACATGAGCCAACAGTGTGACGCGGCAGCTAAAAAAGCCAATGCAATTCTGGGCTGCATCAATAGGAGTATAGCATCTAGATCAAGGGAAGTAATAGTGCCACTGTATTCTGCTCTGGTCAGACCTCACCTGGAGTACTGTGTCCAGTTCTGGGCACCACAATTCAAGAAGGACACTGACAAACTGGAACGTGTCCAGAGGAGGGCAACCAAAATGGTCAAAGGCCTGGAAACGATGCCTTATGAGGAACGGCTAAGGGAGCTGGGCATGTTTAGCCTGGAGAAGAGGAGGTTAAGGGGTGATATGATAGCCATGTTCAAATATATAAAAGGATGTCGCATAGAGGAGGGAGAAAGGTTGTTTTCTGCTGCTCCAGAGAAGCGGACACGGAGCAATGGATCCAAACTACAAGAAAGAAGATTCCACCTAAACATTAGGAAGAACTTCCTGACAGTAAGAGCTGTTCGACAGTGGAATTTGCTGCCAAGGAGTGTGGTGGAGTCTCCTACTTTGGAGGTCTTTAAGCAGAGGCTTGACAACCATATGTCAGGAGTGCTCTGATGGTGTTTCCTGCTTGGCAGGGGGTTGGACTCGATGGCCCTTGTGGTCTCTTCCAACTCTATGATTCTATGATTCTATGATAAAGACTCCAAATTCCAGATTGAAATAATAAATAACGATTATAAAATTTTATCCAAAATGTACAATTTGCTGCTAGAGTGGAATCTGATAGATGAGGAAGTAAAGTCGGTCATGATACATTGGGCCAGGGACATCGGACATAATATACATTTTGAAGAGTGGGAAATTTTTTGGAAAAAAAACCTAAAATTTACGGCTTGTATGACGCTGAAGGAGAATATAATGAAGATTTTTACCGATGGTATATAACCCCTGCAAAATTGGCAAAAATGTAAAAAACTTGTAATAAATGCTGGAAATGCAGGGAAAAAGAGGGGTCTTTCTACCACATGTGGTGGGAATGCAAAAAGGTAAAAGGTTTTTGGGAAAGTGTATATAATGAAATGAAGAAAATTTTAAGGTATACATTTGAAAAAAAACCCCGAGGCCTTCCTGTTAGGAATATTAGGAAGGGAGATAAAGAGTAACGATTGTAAATTGTTTCAATATGCAACGACTGCAACAAGAGTCCTCCTGGCCCAAAACTGGAAACAACAGAAAATACCGACAGTTGAGGAATGGAGAATGAAACTGTTAGATTACGCGGAGTTGGATAGATTGACGGGAAAAATTAGATACTTAAGAGACCAGAGGTTCATTGAGGACTGGGGGAAATTTGTGGAACATCTGGAAAATATAAGTGAAGGACAGATAATGCTAGTGGGGTTTAAAAGAGCACTGTGAAAAATGTAGGAGTATTGTCTAAAGAGAAATGGAAGTAAGGAGTCAAATAATGTCAATATAAATTATGAAATGCGTAATTTAAAAAATGACTACGGATGGACTTCTGGAGGCGGCGCAAAACGGTAATGGCGGTCCCCTTTGCGCTGTGAAGGGGAGCTCCGCAGAAAAGGGTCGTCCGCTACGGCGAAGCGGAGACCCATAAAGAAAAACCACAGGTAGAGTGATCCTGTGGCTGTGGGACTCGGCGGGCACCAGAAGCGCCCCCCAAAACGAAGAAGGAACCCCGTAAGGGGCTCCGGAACGTGGAAGGGCTGGCGCGGTGCTGTGAGTTCATCGCTCTTTCTGCAGAAGTGAAGCCGTGCAGCTGCTGCCGATGAGCGCCGACCTTTTTTCCTGGAACATTTGATTCAAAACTACAAACCCGTGAGTAAGGGGAATTTAAGAATTTCGGGACTAAAGTGACTAAATTTGGTGAAAGCAGGAGACGCAACCAGGAAGTCCGTCTCCCTGCAGTGCTTAAAGAATTAAAGCAAAGAATTTGACAAGCTGGAATCTTTTTAAAGTGACTTTAGAAGTTTGGACTTTTGTGCAACATTTGAACTGGTTTCTAAGAGATTAAGAGAGTTAACTTTTGTTCTACTTTTGTTGGCTTTGGACTGGACTTTCCTCCCCCTTTTGTGGATTTATAAATGACGGAGAAGCCCAAATTCACGGGCTGCCAGTTTAAAAAAGAACTGTCAAACTGCTGAGACTGTTTAACTACTGAAAGTGTTACATTGGAGCGTTATAGTCGGGATACAAATGGGAAAACTGTTTCTCGCACCTCTTTAGAGACTTTGTTTCAATTTTGGGAAAGCTCTGCATGCTAAAAGGGAGCTGAAGGATCCTTTCATTGCGGTTTAAAACTGTTTGGATTTTAATGGCGGAACAACTCTATTTTCTTTTCTGAGGCATCATTACACTCCCCCTAGAGGATTTTGGACTTACAGCTGTCTGAGACCTGCTTTTTGTTTTTATTCTCTACTGCTTTGTGTAGAATTTGCTTAGTCCTTGACTGCCACACATTCTGACAATACCTGTGGAACATCCACGTAACTCTCAGGTTCACACTGTGCGAAACTTACCAACGCACCTGTGGCTTGGTATCTTTCCGGTGGAACACCCTTCGTTGTGCGACTGGATCGCCTGGGCACAAACCCAGATGCTTCTCCTGGCTCACCATCACTATCATGTGTGTCCTCAGCATCTCTGGATTCCCCCTCTGACTTAACACGTTTTTGAATCCTCTCCATTACACTCACAGGAGAACTAGGTTCACTTTTAACCTCTCTTTTTACACCTTGTGGAGATGCCCCACCCTGCTCCAGACTTTGGTCAGTGACCTGATCGTCATCATCAGACTCAGCCTCTCCTTCCTCCCCCTCAGAATCTTCCTGTTCTGAATCAGAAAGACATTCTGAAAGAACATCACGCTTGACAGGAGTCTTTGACCTTCCATCCTCCTCATAGAACTCAGCGTGTTTGCTGATCAGCAGTTTACTCTGATCACCTGATGGGAACGCAAACCTCCATGCACGCGCTGCTGGCTCATACCCACAGAAGATCATTTTCCGGAACTTGGATCCATCTGGCCCTTGCAAAACTTTAGGCACTGGCACAGATGCATGCGATCCAAACCTGCGCAAAAAATGAACCTGGGGTTTCCTGCCATGCAACAAACTAAACGGTGTGTCACCTACCACTGGATTGTAGGTCCGATTCCAGGTGAAGCTCACATACCTGATTGCCTCCAGCCAAAACTTTGGTGGCAACCCAGAATCCTTCAGCAACACCTGTGCAGTTTTAACCAGAGCCTGACACTTGAGCTCTGCCTCCCCCCTCTGATTGGGTGAAGTCACTGTGTGACGTATCCCTTTCTTGCGAAAGAACTTCTGCAAAGCAGAACCTGTAAATTGAGCACCTCTGTCACTTGTGACAGCTTGCACTTTGGTGGAAAACCTTTGTTCCACCCCCTCAATCCACCCTTTGATCAGCTGTGCTGCATCATCCTTGGATTTGAGACCATGGGTCCAGGAATTCTGCGTAAAATTATCCTGCATCGAGAGCAGAAACCTTGACCCTCCCAGACTTGGTTCCTTTACAGGACCCAACAGATCTATGTGAATCAGCTCAAAAGGTTTTTCGGTCACCCTATCCACTTTTGGGTAACTGCACCCTTTTACCTTTGCATGTCTGCATGCTTCACAATCCATTGCACATCCACATTCTACAATGTGGCAACCGTTAGCGACCTCGGGTAGAATCTGTAGTTCTTCTACAGAACCATGAGCCGTCCTAGCATGCCAGACATGGGCACATTGCACATGAGCGGGAATTTTAGCACACAGGGCTTGTGCTTTCTCAACCTTCCCCTCACCCTCCAGAGACGTTTTAAGAATGAAAAGATCATTCTGCCCCTTTTTAACCTTGGCAAGCATCCTCCCTCCTTTGGAGATTGTGCAGACGTCATCCTCAAAAGAAACCTTAAATCCCTTTTTTAACAAATAAGGCACAGATAAAAGACAGTGGTGCATCCCAGGAACGGTACAACACTCCAACGTTTCCTGTAAAATAGACACAAAGAGATTTGTAACGTTAGTCACATATTTTTTCTGTCCATTTGCAAACAGTACAGTTTTCCCGGCCGGAATTGCCCTGCAATTCCACATTTCGACAGCAGGGGTCTCTGGAATCAAGTTGCGATTAGCTGCAGAGTCAATAATGAAACTTAGCTCTGTCCCACAGCTGTCTTCAGTCAACGCCAGACTAGCCGTGATCTGATACGTCTCCTCCTGGCACCTGGCACGTCCACCAGCCTCAGTCCCACGCCTGGTTGTTTTTCCAGGCTGGTTGCCATGGAAACCCGACTGATTCCCATGGGAAGTGTCCTTGAAAACATCCTGCCTTGCCTCTCTGCTCCGGTGGGGGCAATTTCGACGCAGATGATCTGTTGAATTACAAACGTAGCACCGACGAACAGTGGAAAACGCCTGAACCGTGCATTCCGCTGGCTTGGTTCCGCCCTTACACCCAGAGCTCCCGGTGCCAGCCCTGCCCTCTTTCTGGCGTTTCTCTTGTTCGTCCTGCAAGCGTCCTGTCACGTAATGAAGCGTCAGCTGTTGCGGATCCATAGACTCCAGAGTTAGACACAGATTGTCATAACTCTTGTCCAGAGAGCTGAGCAAAATGTACACTTTCTGCTCCTCTGGAAAATCAATACCCAACAGTCTCAGCTGGTTAAACACGGCCAGCATATCAGTTACATGCTTCCTGATGCTATCCCCAGGACGTAACTTCATCTCAAACAAGCGTCTGGTGGTGTGGATCTTTGCCCCAGCTGTGGTTCTGTGGTGCACCCGTTCCAACGCCTGATAAGCCTCACAAGCATTTTCCAGGCCCTCAACCAAAGGTAGCTGCGAACCATCCAGGCTAAGCACGATTGCTCCCAGGGCCCTCTGGTTCCTCCTCTGGGAATTACGGGCGTCTGCTATCTCAGCTGCTGTAGCTCCAGCCCCTGGTGTAGGAAGTGGCGGTCCCTGCACGGCCTCCCACAGACCCTTCGCCACCAGCCAAGCCTTCAGCCTCCTGCTATATTCTTGCCAATTCTTTCCGTCCAATTTTTCGAAAGGTACGGAATATGAATCGTGGCCTTCTGCCATGGTCTCCCGTTCTCCCAAGGGGCCCCAAGCTGTACTTACAAAAACACCAGCTCTTTCGGCTCCTGCTGCGTGGAGAAACGATTTCCGCTGTTCTCAGCTCTGCTACATTCAGCACAGGCAAACCTTTGCGTCTTTCAGCTAGCTGCTTGCCTCAAAGACAGGCCTCCGCTTTCGCCAACTCCACTGCCATCCGAACGCAACTTCAAAGCATTCCGGCAGCCTCTAGTGACAGGTTTACAAGCGGTGATTTAGGGTCCATAACCTGTAGAATTTGCTTAGTCCTTGACGTGCTAATTGTTTTATTATCCGCAATTAGCTCTTTATGGCAGCTTCGGCAGGTCCGGCACACTTCCTCTGCGCGATCTGCTCCTTCTTTCAGTCAAGCCTCAGCAGAGTAAAACACAGCAGCAAACTGTCACTTAGTTTCCCACAAACACACAGAGCACAGTAATGTCCATTTACAGCTCTTTATTTCATCATTTTCTCAGAAATTTCCAGGACTCCTCGCAGCCATGACGAACTGCGTCTCTCTCTCTCTCAACGACTGGAGAGGAACAGACAGGAAAACTCCTCCCAGCTTCCAAAAGTGACGTCAGAATGCTGAGGCATCATGGGAACAACTTAACCTCTTAAGTTCCAACTCCCATACTTTGTTGTTTACTCTCTGGAATTGTGATTCCCATGGGACTTTACACAGCTTGACCTTGGCACGTAGACAGGACTGGAATGAGTGGTACGGGCAAAACAAGATTGGCTAAAGCGAAAGCTAAACATTTAGTGCAAACAACTTTGACTTCTCAGCCACGCAGATCATCTGTCCCAGCTGTTTTAGAGATACATGAAGGAGAAACCGAGCAGACATCATTAGAAGATATGGCTACAGGAGGATCTGCAGCTGTTTTAGAACAAATTTTAGAACAATTGGAAAGTTTAAATAAGAAAGCAGACGAGCATTCAGCCAAAATTGATCAAGCTACAGCCAGTATCAGTAAATTGACTGAACAAGTTGCTCAACATACACAAGCAATTGGGAATTTACAGGAAGTAACTGCAGAAAACCGTAAATTAGCTGAGGAAGCGAATCAAAAAGCCGCGGAAGCCAATCGAAAGGCCGAAGCAGTACAGGTGGAGGTAAAACCTCTGCACAAACAGATAAGTGAACAGCAGGCCTACCTGTCTATGATGTCTATGATCGAACTGAGAAATAGGGAGAATAATCTCAGACTGAGAGCCATCCCAGAACTTGAACAGGGGGACTTAATAGGCTATCTGACATCAGAATTTTCAAAGTTTTGGGCTATTGGAGAAGACAAGGACTTTAAAATCGTAAGTGCTTTCAGACTGGGAAGATTGGTGAAGAAAGATAGATCCAGAGACTGTTTGATTATTTTGAGATCCAAGCAAGAGAGAGATAAAATATTAAGCCTTCATTTTGAAAAATCACTGGTTATTCAAGGCATTAGAGCAGAAATTTACAAGGATATTCCGAAGCAACTCTTGGACCTTAGATCTATATATACAGAATTAACAAGATTACTGAAAGGTAATTCAATTCCCTTTAGGTGGGAATTTCCTCAAGGACTATCCTTTAGCTTTAAAGGAAAGAAAATGAAAATTAAAACAGCAGAAGATCAAGACAAGTTTTTGAACGACCACGGAGAGGACCTTCAGAAAGGAATAGCAGGACCTGGGTCTTGGCCACCACCTCCACCTGTACCTGTACCTGCTCCTGCACCTTTGGGACCAGAGGATCAAAAGAAAGAGACGCCACCACCAAAGGAATAGCAGACTGATCCAGGATGTCTCTGCAGCTCCTTAGCTGGAATATTAATGGTGGGAATTCCCCGGAAAAAAGAAGAAGAATATTTCATGTATTGAAAAAAGAACAGTTGGACATTATTTGCTTGCAGGAAACGCATGTGACTAGGCTCCATAGAAAAGTGCTAATTAATAAAAGACTAGGCCAAGAATTTATTTCATCGGACAGAGTCAAGAAAAGAGGAGTGGTGATTTATGCAAAGGAGAGCCTGTCACCAAAATTCTTATTTAAAGATGAGCAAGGAAGAATCTTGGCAATCGAGATACAGACTCAAGGAGAAAAAAATTTAATATTAGGAATCTATGCACCGAATGAGGGGAAATCAGAATTTTATAGGAAGCTGCATGAGACAATGCTGGACTATCTGGACTATACCAACATCATTATGATGGGAGATATGAATGGGGTGGTCTCTACAAACATGGATAAGTCACAAAATCAAAATTTGACGAAAGACGGCAGACTACCTAAAACTTTTTTTGAGCTAACTGACAATTTGGACTTGATTGACATCTGGAGGACAAAGAACCCCCTAGGAAAAGAAGGAACATTCTTTTCTGAAGCACATCTGACATGGACAAGAATTGACCAAATATGGATAACTAGAGGACTGGCACCTAAGACTAGAAAAGTGGAAATCTGCCCAAAAACCTGCTCCGACCATAACGCTATGAAAATGGAAATGAGACTAATTCCAATCGGTTCCTTCAGATGGAAATGAATGACACCTTGTTAAGAGATCAGGAGATTGTGAAGAAGGCCCAAAAGACTCTAAAAGACTGTTTTGAAATAAATTTGAATACTACAGTGGAAAAAAGAGTAATCTGGGATGCAAGCAAAGCTGTTATGAGGGGGTTTCTGATACAACAGAATACGATAAAGAAAAGACTTTGGAATGGGAAAAAGGATAAGATCTTGGAGAAGATAAGAGATGCTGAGAAAAAATTAAGATCAAAACCAAAATCACAGGAGGTTCTGAGAGAAATCAAATTCCACCAAGCACAATATGCTAAATTGATAAATCAAGAAGTTGAGTGGAAAATTAAATTAATGAAACAAAGGTCATTTGAATCAGCAAATAAATGTGGGAAACTGCTAGCATGGCAGTTGAAAAAGAGACAAAAACTGAATACGGTTACAAACTTAGAGAATGAAGGGAGAAACATCCAGAACCCTGAGGAAATTAGAAAATGCTTCCAGAGATACTTTAAACTGTTGTATTTGCAGAGTCCTGTACTCAGCGGAATGATGAGCATTACGTGCCACATGCTTAACTTGCTTTATTTACAGTTCAATGTTGAGAAATTACAAACATGCATCTTGCCTCTGTGGGAGCAGAGAAGCAACCGTCCTTCTCCTCGGAACAAAAGAACACCGAGAGAACAGTGAAAAACAGGAAACCAGTGTACGTCACATCCAGTCTCCCATTCCCGTGGGAAAACCCAACAGTACTCTGACTGTGGAATGTAAACATTGTCTTGTGACAAGCACTTCGCTGCACAGTGAAGAGAGCAGAAACCAACATCCTCCCCCTTTCTGTGAACATCACTGGGCAGCGTGTTCGTACAATATCAGTACAAACCCAACTTCTGTACATAGGTACAGTGTTGATCCCTTGATGCAATCTTGGACAATACATCAGCAGGAATTTCATTACCTGGCATATAGGACACCGTTACGAGTCCCTTCTGAATATGTTCCCTAGCATGATGCAACTTCAATTGCAAGTGCTTCGTGCTTTGCTTACAACCTTCCGAATTCAGCAAAGCCAAACATGCTTTGTTGTCCTGGTAAACCTGGATTGGACATTTGACAGGAATTTTCATGTCTTTGTACAATTGTAACAACCATTCACAATCCTTAAGTGAATAAGACAGTGCATTCAATTCAGCTTCACAAGTACTTAAGCTAATTGTTGTTTGCTTCTTGCATGACCAATCAAATAGACCCTGATTGTACATGTAGCAAACTCCAGACATACTTTTCCTGTCTGTAGTGTCACTTCCAAAACTTGCATCTGCAAAAATCTCAAGACCACCAGACTTCTGATTATTAAATCTCAGTCTGTAATGCATAGTGCCTTTCAAATAGCGTGCTAAGCGTTTCAGAGCTTTCCAATCCTTAACAGTGGGGTTGTTAACTTGTCTGCTTAGCAAATTACAGCTAACAGCAATGTCAGGTCTTGAACATCAAGGGCATCCTGATCAAATTTGCAGATGACACCAAACTGGGAGGGGTGGCTAACACCCCAGAGGACAGGATCACACTTCAAAACGACCTTGACAGATTAGAGAACTGGGCAAAAACAAACAAGATGAATTTTAACAGGGAGAAATGTAAAGTATTGCACTTGGGCAAAAAAAATGAGAGGCACAAATACAAGATGGGTGACACCTGGCTTGAGAGCAGTACATGTGAAAAGGATCTAGGAGTCTTGGTTGACCACAAACTTGACATGAGCCAACAGTGTGACACGGCAGCTAAAAAAGCCAATGCAATTCTGGGCTGCATCAATAGGAGTATCGCATCTAGATCAAGGGAAGTAATAGTGCCACTGTATTCTGCTCTGGTCAGACCTCACCTGGAGTACTGTGTCCAGTTCTGGGCACCACAATTCAAGAAGGACACTGACAAACTGGAACGTGTCCAGAGGAGGGCAGCCAAAATGGTCAAAGGCCTGGAAACGATGCCTTATGAGGAACGGCTAAGGGAGCTGGACATGTTTAGCCTGGAGAAGAGGAGGTTAAGGGGTGATATGATAGCCATGTTCAAATATATAAAAGGATGTCACATAGAGGAGGGAGAAAGGTTGTTTTCTGCTGCTCCAGAGAAGCGGACACGGAGCAATGGATCCAAACTACAAGAAAGAAGATTCCACCTAAACATTAGGAAGAACTTCCTGACAGTAAGAGCTGTTCGACAGTGGAATTTGCTGCCAAGGAGTGTGGTGGAGTCTCCTACTTTGGAGGTCTTTAAGCAGAGGCTTGACAACCATATGTCAGGAGTGCTCTGATGGTGTTTCCTGCTTGGCAGGGGGTTGGACTCGATGGCCCTTGTGGTCTCTTCCAACTCTATGATTCTATGATTCTATGATTCTATCTGGCAATGAAGTTTAGCTTGCCTAGCACACTTCTGTACAGTGTAGTGTCAGAAAATGCTTCTTCAGTGTCTTCTACCTGATAACCTGTTGTCATCGGTGTGTCTACAGGGTTAGCATCCATCAGGTTCAGTTTGTCTAACACATCAGCAATTTTCCGTGACTGGTGTACTAGAATGTTACCACTTTGATTTCTCTCTATTTCCAGAGATAGGTAGTTGTTTACCTCACCAAGATCTTTCATGTCAAAGTGCTCTTTCATTTGAGCTAGGGCGTTATTGTACATTGTGACATCTTTCCAAAAGAATAAAATATCATCAACATAAAACAAACAATACCGCTTCTTTTGCCCCTCCTCTTTGACAAATACACATGGATCAGCTTTCCCTTGTTGAAAACCTAGAGAAAACAATGCTGCAGTGAGTTTTGTGTGCCAACACCGTGCACTTTGTTTGAGACCATAAAGGGACTTCTTTAGAGCACAAACAAATCCCTGTTTTACCTGTACGCCATCAGGTGGAAGCATATAAAGTGATTCACCTAGAGAGCCGTACAAAAATGCTGTATTCACATCGTGGTGACTAATGTGTAGATTCTCCTCTGCAGCTAGCTTGAGCATAAGCCTAATGCTCTCATACCTCACAGTGGGTGAGTAGGTCTCGTGATAGTCTTCACCTGGTACCTGTGCAAAACCTCTGGCTACCAATCTGGCTTTGTGTCTGACTATCTTGCCATTTTGATCTGTCTTCGTTTTGAAGACCCATTTGCTTCCAAGCAGTTTCATTCCTGGAACTACTGGAACTAGCTCCCATGTTTTGTTCCTTTCTAAGGAATCAAGCTCAGCCTTCATGGCATTTAACCATGGCTCAGCTTCCTTAGAATCCAAATCCTGGATTTCTTGGAAACTTGAAGGTTCAAATACCTTCTTGGAGCTTTTAACAGCTGCTACTGCTGTCTTAGCAAATTCATCAGCAAATCTCTTTGGAGGTCTGCCTTTTGTGGCTCTTTGTGACCTGCGAATCAGCCTTTGGTCTTCAACACTTTCCTCTTCCTTCTTAGGAGAAAAGTGGCCTATTGTGAACAATGGTTCTTCCAATTCTTGATCAGAGCTTTCAGAGGGTCGCATAGAGGCTTTCGCAATCTTGAAATCCTCTGAATTATCCGATTCAGTTTCAGACTCAGAATCAGAACTTTTATCTGTGGGTGTGGGTTGTTGCGGCTGCTTTTGCTGTTGCTTATCCTCAGTTTCATCACTGTCATCAGGATAACATTGGAAAATTCCCACATTCTCCCCCCACTTGGCATTATACTCAACACTTCTTGTGAGCTTAATTGTCATAGAATCATAGAATCATAGAGTTGGAAGAGACCACAAGGGCCATCGAGTCCAACCCCCTGCCAAGCAGGAAACACCATCAGAGCACTCTTGGAGTCAGTCAGTCAGTCTTGGAGTCAGTCATCATTATTCTGTAAGAACCTTTCTGATAACCTAGAAAGATACCATGCAATCCACGCTTGCCTAACTTGGAGCTTTGTGGTGAGTGAACCCACATGTCAGAACCAAAAATTTTCATGTGCTTGATGTATGGTTTCTTGCCAAACATCTTCTCATAGGGGGTACAACCAATCGCTGAAGATAACCTGCGATTGTAACTGTAAACAAAACACGAGAGAGATTCGGCCCAATAACTCTCTGGAAGATTGGCATCATGCAGCAAGGTTTTTAACCCTTGAAGCAATGTCTGATTTGCCCTTTCGCAAAGTCCATTCTGCCATGGCGAGCGAGGACTGGACAAATCGTGTTGAATTCCTTTCTCAGTCAGAAAAGCTTCAAACTGCTGAGAAGTGAATTCTCCCCCGCGATCAGTGAAAAGAGTCTTTATCTTTTTACCATGCACATTTTCCAACCAAGCACAGAATTCCTTGAACCTTGGAAAAGCCTCTGATTTCTGCTTGAGATTGTACACATAAATATACCTGGAAAATGCATCAATGAGAACCATGAAGTACCTATTTCCACCCAAAGAGGGTGATAGTGGACCAACTAAATCAGCATGAACAACCTGGTATGGTTCTGTAGCCTGCCTACTAGACACCTTACCTTTCGCAGCCATTTTCACCTTGTTTGCTGCGCATGCCTTGCACTTCATGTGGTACTTGCAGGGTTTAATAGTCATACCTTCAACCAAGGCAGGCATTTTAGATACTGCCTCAAAATGCAAATGACCAAATTTCCTGTGAAAATCGTGAATACATCCTGCATGCAAACTTTTGTTAGAACCTGCAATGCAACAAGTCTCATTCTGCACAACATCATCATAATACAAAACAAACAAATGATCAACGCATTCAGCATGCAATACATAATCGTCTTTCTTTGTGATGGTGCATTTCTTGTTCTTGAAGGAAACGTCAATGTTCCGTTCATTCAGCTGCATAACACTGAGTAGATTGTGTGTTGCATCTGGTACGTAAAGCACATCTTGTATCGATAAGTCCAAACTGTGAAGAACAACAGTTCCGTAGCCTTGACTGGGGATCGTGTGGTCATCCGCCTGGTGAATCGCACCTTCCTGCGGTGTAAAAGACACGAACAGTCGCTTATCGTTGCACATGTGGTGGGTAGCTGCTGAATCAACAACGAAGAAAGATCTAGACGTCTTCTGGACCTTTGCGACGTTTGGAGTGAAGCGTGAGACCATTGCCTTGTGCTGCGTTGTCCTGGAGACCGGACCTTTGCCTTTGCTTTGGCCTTTTCCACGCGATGAACTTCTGCTGCGCTGCTCTGTCTTGGCCCTGGGATATCTGCATTCCCTCTTCATATGGCCTAGACATCCACACAAGTAGCATTTCACTGCCTTCAAAGCTTTGGCGCCCTCTGGTGGTTCCACTGCACTCAGGGATGACGTCTGTGAAGACTCCCCCTTTCCCATGCAGCTAGCACCCCGGCGATCAGCTTCATTCTGGATCACGGCAGTAACATAGGCTACTGTGAGCTGAGCAGTTGGCTGAACAGCAATCTGAGTGGCAACGGACTCCCAACGTGGACCCAAAGAATGTATTATCATGAAGGAATACACAGCCTCTGGAAAGGTGAGTCCTCTCTGTTGCAACTCATGTCTCAGATTTTGCATCTCCATCAGGTGTGTACGCACATCTCCACCTTCAGCAAGAGCCATACCATGCAGCTTGGCATAGTAGTACATTGAGGAACCAGCTTCTGTCCTCAAGTGAGCCTCTCTTAAAGTGTCCCAAATTTCTCTGGCTGTGGTCTTTCCACGCAACAGACAGAGCTCTTCTGGGGATACTATCAATGTAAGTGTTCCCCTTGCTTTGGAATCCTTAGTAGCCCATTCAGCTGTAATTGGAGCTGGGGGGTTGTCTGTAATAACATTAAACAGACCTTCTTTCCGCAGAATTGCCTCTGCATAGAGTACCCAGTCCGTATAGTTTTTCTTATTGAGCTTAGGAATCCCAAAAGCATCAGCCAGCTTTGCATTAGCCATCATTGCTGCTTTAAACAAGCTGTGTCTGTGTACAGCTGCTTCCAAAAGCGCTTGTAAAGGTACTTTTGGTTTTCAAGCCTCCCAAGCCTGTGAGCTTGTGCCTTAGAGCCTTTGCCTGTATCGCGGCAAAACGGCTTTAAAAGTTCAAAGTCCAGCCATAAAACCATAACCTAGGAGCTGGCAGGCTGCCCGGAGCATGAGCACATACCTTCTCATCAATCAAACTTGACGCGCAGAGCAGATAACGCCGATCCGTTTCTCTGTCCCTCTGCCGGCATTCCGACTCGGCTTCTGGAGTCTCCATTCTTCAGTTTGATTGCGTCTTTCTGGGCCCGGAACCAAAAATGTTGTATTTGCAGAGTCCTTTACACTGCGGAATGATGAGCAGTACGTGCCACATGCTTAACTTGCTTTATTTACAGTTCAATGTTGAGAAATTACAAACATGCATCTTGCCTCTGCGGGAGCAGAGAAGCAACCGTCCTTCTCCTCGGAACAAAAGAACACCGAGAGAACAGTGAAAAACAGGAAACCAGTGTACGTCACATCCAGTCTCCCATTCCCGTGGGAAAACCCAACAGTACTCTGACTGTGGAATGTAAACATTGTCTTGTGACAAGCACTTCGCTGCACAGTGAAGAGAGCAGAAACCAACATCAACAACTTTACACGCAAGGGCCGCAAAAAGAGACTGAGATAGACCGATTCTTAAAAATTAATGGACTACCAAAATTACCCCAGGACAAGAGAACAATCCTGAATTACAAAATAACACAACAAGAAATTGAAGGTGCAATTCAGAACATGCAATTAGGCAAATCTCCAGGGCCTGATGGACTTACCTCCAAGTACTACAAGACATTGAAAGACTATTTGATACAACCATTAATGGAGGTTTGTAATCAGATTATGGAGGGGAAGAAGGCACCGGAATCGTGGAAAGAAGCATACATCACATTGATTCCCAAACTGGAAACTGAAAAGACTCAACTCAAGAACTACCGTCCCATCTCACTCCTAAATGTGGATTACAAAATTTTTGCAGATATTTTGGCAGGTAGATTTAAAAAAGTCTTGAATGAAGTAATTCATAAGGACCAGGCAGGCTTTCTCCCAGGTAGACATTTATCTGACAATACTAGGGACATTATTGACATTTTGGAGCTTTTGCAAACAAATATGAATGCTAAAGCAGTGTTAATTTTTATAGATGCGGAGAAGGCCTTCGACAATATATCTTGGAAGTTTATGAAGAAAAATCTTAAAGGGATGGGAGTGGGACGGGGGTTCGAAAATGGGATAGAGGCAATCTATTCAGAACAAAAAGCTAAATTGATAGTTAATAATGTGGTGACAGAAGAGTTTAAAACTGAAAAAGGAACACGACAAGGTTGCCCTATATCCCCTTTGTTATTCATCTCAGTCCTGGAGGTGCTTTTGAACATGATTAGGGAGGACCGGTTGGTGGAAGGAATACAGGTCGGAGTGAAACAGTATAAACTTAAAGCTTTTGCAGATGACCTGGTTTTAACATTACAGGAGCCGGAATCTAGTACGAAAAGAGTTTTGGAATTGATTCATGAGTTTGGTCGGGTGGTGGGATTCAAATTGAACAAGCAAAAAACTAAGGTTTTGGAGAAAAATTTGACACCTTTGGAATCAGAAAGGTTTCAGAAAGAGACAGACTTAAATGTGGTTAAAAAAGTGAAATACCTAGGGGTTAACTTGACTGCGAAAAATATTTAAAGATAACTATGAAAAATGTTGGTCAGAAATTAAAAAGGACTTAGAAATTTGGTCAAGATTGAAACTTTCCTTGTTGGGTCGAATTGCAGCTATAAAGATGAAAGAAATGAAGACATAAGAGGGAAAATGATCAAAGAACTCTCTAATTGGCTAGGTCTAAGTGAGGAAGAGATGGCATCTTCCGTAGATAATGTATTTAGGATGACAAGGCCCAAACATTTGAAAACGAGTAAATTCTTGGGGGATTGCTTGGTGATCTTCAACTCTCTGGAAATGAAAAATCTAATTTTGAGAAAGAGCTATAATAATAGATTAAGAATTGATGGAAGGCCTATTATTATTTACAAAGAAATACCGGTTAGGCTACTTCGCAAAAGAGATGGATATAAACAAGTGGCAGCAGCTTTGAAGAGAAACGGGATACCATTTCGATGGGAGTTCCCGGAAGGGATTGGTTTCTTCTATAAAGAGAAAAAATTCAGATTGTTGGACACACAGGAGGCGGATAAGTTTTTGAGAAGATATGAAAAAGATTTGGGAAAGGCAGAGAATAGACCAAGGAGTAGAGAGGAGGAGGAGGAAGGGGAAATAAGGAGTAGACAGGAGGTGGAGAGGGGAGTAGGGGAGGGGGTAGTGGAATCAGATGAGGATGACGATGAGGCCGTAGTGGGAGTGGAGACGGCAGAAGAGGAGGAGCTCTCAGGAAACAAAGGCGATAGATTATAGTTTGTGAATCCGGTCAAAGGTACAGAAACAGATAAAGGTAAACAATAACACACACACTAAAATTTTTATCCTGGAATGTAAATGGGCTGAACGAGAAAGCCAAGAGGAATAAAATTGAGAAAGTTGTGAAAAATAAGAAGTATGACGTAATCTGCCTTCAGGAAACTCATATTGCTAAGAAACACAAACATATCCTGGTGAATAAAAAACTTGGAGTAGAGTTTATTAATTCGGAAGTTAATAAAAAAAAGGAGTAGTAATATATGTTAAAGAGAAGTGGGAACCGACTCTGATCTGTAAAGATGAGGAAGGAAGAATCCTAGGGATTCAATTAAATTTCCGGGGGGGGGGAATTAATGTTGTGATGGTATACGCTCCGAATACAAATAGAGCAGAGTTCTTTGAGAAACTTGAAAGCATGCTACTAGAACTGGAAGCTCACAAACTAATCCTGCTTGGGGATATGAACGGTGTTCCGGCGCCGGACCTGGACAGGAGTGAGAAGAAGGGGAAATTGAATAGGGGAAAATTGCCGAAATCATTTAGTGATATGGAGGGAAATTTAGACCTAATCGACATCTGGAGGCACAAAAACCCTACTTCTAAACAGTTTACCCATTATTCCGAACCCCATCAGAGCTGGGGCAGAATCGACCAGATCTGGATGACAAGATTACTCTCGCTGAGAGTAAAGAAATGTGAAATCCACCCCAGGACAATATCTGATCATTGTGCCCTAGATATGGAAATAAAAAATGAAGTGAAGGGACAATATAGGTGGAGGATGTGTGAGAACCTATTTGATAGCGAAGAGGTGAGGGAAAGAATTAAAGGCACCCTAAAAGAATATTTGGATTTAAATTTGAACAAGGAAACCCCCATAGACATGGTATGGGACGCCAGTAAGGCGGTTTTGAGGGGCCTATTAATACAACAAAACAATTATAGGAGAAAAGTAAGGGAACGTAAGAAAGAGGATATCCTCACTCAATTGAGAAAATACGAGAGAAAATTGATTATAAACCCAACAGATGATGATGCCATCCGAGCCTCCAAGGTGCTTCAATCTCAATACTCAGCGATACTAAATCAGGAGATAGAATGGAAAATTAAATTTACAAAGCAGAGGTATTTCGAGTCAGCAAATAAAATGGGGAAGTTACTTGCTTGGCAGCTAAGAAAAAGAAAGAAACAAAATGTGATTAATAAAATAATAGCGGAGGATAATATCATAGAAGACCCAGATGAAATAGAAAATAGGTTTACTCAATTTTTTGAAAAGCTGTATGAAAGAGGAAGGGAAAACAGCGTAGAAATTAAGAACTATCTGGACCAAAGCGAAGGGAAATATATACTAGAGGAGGATAGAATACAATTGAATAAGGAGATCACAGTAAATGAGATTAAGGAGGCCATTAGCAGGATGAAGAATGGGAAAGCCCCCGGGCCGGACGGTTTGTCCGCAAAATATTACAAAACGTTAGAGGAATACCTAGCCCCGGTGCTTAAAGACGTGATTAATAACATCCTCCAGGGAGGGAAGATCCCGGTTTCGTGGAAAGAGGCATATATAACCTTGATCCCAAAAACAGAGAACGAGAAAACAGATATAAAAAACTATAGACCAATCTCTTTGCTTAACAACGATTATAAGATCTTCGCTGATATTATGGCAGGCAGACTTAAGAAGCTTTTAATGAAATATATACATAAAGACCAAGTGGGATTCCTCCCTAATAGACACCAGAAAGAAAATGTTCGCCACATATTAAACATTATTGAATACCTAGATATGAGAATAGATATCCCAGCAGCATTAATCTTCATAGATGCCGAAAAGGCCTTCGATAATGTCTCATGGGAATTTTTACTACAATGTTTGGAAAAGGCAGGCATTGAAGGTCCCTACATGAAAGGTATTAGGGCAATATACTCAGAACAACAGGCCAGGTTGATTATAAACGACAATCTGACTAAACCCTTTAAGATCAAGAAAGGTACAAGGCAGGGCTGCCCATTGTCCCCCCTGTTATTTATAATGGTTCTAGAAGTAATTGCAAATAGAATAAGAGAGGCAGTAAATGTGAGGGGGATAAGAATTGGGAAAAAAGAATTTAAGCTCAAGGCCTATGCCGATGACCTGGTCCTGTCCGTGGAGAACCCAGTGGACAGTGCCAGTAGGGTGGTAGAACTACTGGAAGACTTTGGCAGATTGTCGGGTTTTAGATTAAACAGGAAAAAAACAAAAATTCTAATAAAGAATATGGCTGAACAGGATAAAACCCAACTGGAAGAAAAGATTGGTATTAAAATTGTGAATAAAGTAAAATATTTGGGAATCTGGCTCTCACCTAAAAATATAAACCTGGTTGAAGATAATTATAATAAGGTATGGCAGGAAATTAAAAAGGATTTAGACACCTGGCACAGACTGAAACTTTCATGGACAGGGAAGATGGCTGCAATTAAGATGTGTGTCCTTCCGAGACTACTGTTCTTGTTCCAAAACATCCCGATAATCAAAGGTACCGCCCTCTTCAGGAACTGGCAAAAAACCCTGACCAAGTTCATTTGGCAGGGGAAGAGAGCCAGAATAAAGCTTAAATACCTAACAGATTCAAGAGAGAGGTGCGGATTTGCGGTCCCGGACATCAGGCTTTATTATGAAGCAGCTTGCATATGTTGGCTAAAGGATTGGGCCACCCTTAGAAACACAGATCTTTTAGACCTGGAGGGTTTTAATATCAGATACGGGTGGCACGCCTACCTTTGGCAAGAGAAAGGGGAGGTCCACAGAGGTTTTTCTAATCATATAATTAGAGGTTCATTACTAGAAGTGTGGAAAAGGTATAAAAAACTGATTGAAAAAGGCATCCCATGGTGGCTCTCCCCAACTGACATCATCAAAATAAAAAAAATAAATATGACAGAAGAAAGATGTACGTATGAGGACCTCCTAGTAAAGACAGAAGTAGGATGGAAGGTGAAGCCCTATGAGGAGTTGAAAGGCAAGATAAAAGAATGGCTTCATTTCCACCAGATTAATGCATTATGGGGTGAGCATAAGAGATTGGGGATGAGTGAAAAAAAATCAAGGTTTCAGGTAGAAATTTTGGAGAGTAATGATAAACTCCTCTCCAAAATGTACAAACAATTGCTGGAGTGGGATACCAAAGAAGATCTGGTGAAGGGAGCGATGATGAAATGGGAGAAAGACCTCGGTCATAATATAGATTATAACAAATGGCAGACACTCTGGACGAAAGGTGTAAAATTCACAGCATGTGTAACCCTTCGTGAAAATTTAGAGAAAATGATGTACCGCTGGTATTTGACCCCAGCAAAGTTAGGAAAGATGTATAAAACTGTTGATAATACCTGCTGGAGATGCAGAAACAAGGTTGGGACTTTTTTCCATATCTGGTGGACCTGCGATGCAGTGAAGGAATTTTGGAAACAAATATATGACGAATTGAAAAAAATCTTGAAGTATAATTTCCCAAAAACCCCTGAGCTGTTTCTTTTAGGTATGATTGGTAAGGAAATAAAGAAAATAGACCAAACCTTTGTTCAATATGCCATGGCTGCGGCGAGGATTCAAATTGCACAAAAATGGAAAACCCCTGACTTACCTACGATCGGAGAGTGGCAAATGAGACTATATCAATATATTGAATTAGCGAGATTAACACAAAAAATAAGACAAAACAATACAGTTAAATACAAAGACGAATGGAATAAATTCTTAATCTATTTTGAGACCATCTTGGGAATTAATAACTTATCAGTAGACGATAACTAAAATCATCGATGTATAATCTTTTAGTAATACTGCAGAAGTAATATAAGAATATGTAATTCCAAGACCGAGCTGGACGGAAGTTCTTTTATCTGTAACCGTATATGCTCTGTATGTCTTTCTTCTTTTTTGTCCTTTGCTTTCTTCTTTTTCTTCTCTTTTCTTTTTCTTTCTTTTCTTTTTGATGGAGTTTTTTTTTGTATGTACATATATGTAATATAATGTAAACTGTGTATCTTTCTTAAATAAAATTTAATATATTAAAAAAAAAAAGATGAATGTATTGCCAAAGATGTTATTTTTGTTTCAAACCCTACAGATTGTGGACAGAGTGGAATGTTTTGGAAAGTGGCAGAAAGACATTTCTAAGTTTGTCTGGCAGGGCAAAAAGCCCAGAATAAAATTTAAAATTCTAACTGATGCAAAGGAAAGAGGGGGATTTGCCCTGCCGGACCTAAGGTTATATTATGAAGCTGCAGCTTTCTGCTGGATGAAGGATTGGTTACATTTAGATAACACTGATGTCCTAGATCTGGAAGGGTTCAATAATGCTTTTGGTTGGCATGCATATTTGTGATACGACAAGGTAAAAGTTCATAAAGTGTTGAAAAACCATATTGTCAGGAAAGCAATATTTATTGTCTGGACAAAGTACAAAGACTTATTAGAAAATAAGACCCCAAGATGGTTATCACCAATGGAGGCTAAGGCCCGGAAAAGACTCAATATGGAGGCCGGTTGGCCAAAATATTGGGAAATAATGGAAAAAATCGGAGACAACTGGAGGTTGCAGAGTTTGGAGAAACTGAAGAATAAGGTGCGAGATTGGTTACATTACGCTCAAATTCAAGAGGCCTTTAATTTGGACAAAAAAATAGGATTCCAGGTGGAAAAATCGAAATTAGAAACAGAATTGTTAGAACCAAAGACCAAGGTACTTTCAAGAATGTATAACTTGCTGCTTAAATGGAACACTCAGGATGAGACAGTTAAATCAGCCATGATAAAATGGGCTCAGGATATTGGGTACAACATTATGTTTGAAGACTGGGAAAGGTTATGGACCACCGGTATGAAATTCACGACATGTAATGCCCTGAAGGAAAATGATATATAGGTGGTACATGACCCCAGTCAAACTTGCAAAAATATATCACCTAGCTGATAACAAATGTTGGAAATGTAAGGTGGCTGAAGGGACATTCTTTCACCTCTGGTGGACCTGTCCAAGAGTGAAGGCCTTCTGGGAAATGATTTACA
>NC_138131.1:61730231-62037731 GCF_964188305.1 Podarcis bocagei
CAAAAGGCGGGCCCTTGCCCTGTAAAGGATGCTAGAAAATACCTGTGTGTAAGACCAGAATCTAGTGGCCCCTTTTTCTTGCATTCCGACGGTTCCTCCCTCTCAAAGCAGCAGTTCACGAGGGTCATGCGCAAAGCAATTGCCGCCATCGGGCTTCCCCAAGAGGAGTATGCCGTGCACTCCTTTCCCATTGGGGCGGCGACCACCGCCGCCCATATGGGCTTACCGGCTGAAAGAATTATGGACATGGGGCGCTGGAAATCCAACGCATTCCAGGGTTATATACGGTAGACCTTCTAAATTCCCCTCAGCTTTCCCCCTGGGCACTCCTCCTGATCCGGTTCTCCGATTCTCTCTTTTCAGGTACTGGTGTGGTTCGACTGTGGATCCTCGGCCACAGCATCGTATATTGGGCAAAGCGGCGCGCCGAACAAAGGGGCTGGGTTAAAGAGCTACGGCTACCCAGCTGGGTCAAACTATCATGGATCACTAGGAGGGGTATGCGTTGGGAAGAGTTTTTCCCAGTTGTATCCAAAAAAATCGCTGCCGAGGGCCCACCCAGTGCCTTGGTCGTCCAGCTGGGCGAGAACGACTTGGCGTATAGGAAAGGGGTGAACTTGATGTGGAACATTATCAATGACTTGGAATTGTTGAGGGCATCCCATGAAAACATTACAATAATTTGGTCATCTTTGCTGGAAAGGCGATGTTGGCGGGATGCAGAGAAACCCATTGCTGTGAATAAAGCTAGGAGGATTGTGGAGCGCACGGTGGCACGTAGAGTGGCCGCATGGGGCGGTCGGGTCATTCAGCACCCATGCATACGGTTTGACAAGGAAATGCTTTATCGCTGGGATGGCGTGCATCTATCTGATGCGGGAAATGATATTTGGTTGGCTGATATTTTTCAAGGTGTTAGGGATTGGTTACAGGTCTGAGGGTATTGGCGGCGAGCCGGCTTGAGGCTCGGTGGCGGTAGGCATTGGCCGGGGTATTGTCATGCAGATGAGGTTGGGGGGGGAGGAACGCCATCACCTCCCCCAATGCTTGAAGGGTAGTTCGTTAAAGGACTCCGAGGGGCGACGCCTCGTCCGAAACCTACGGAGGCTAGGGCCTAAAGCGCGCCCCCGAGCGGTAACCCCTCGGGGAGCGCCTAGGGATACGCATCTCAGGTGGCTCCCCCTGTTGGTGTTTAACCCTTCCCGGTCAGACCGGATAGTCGGTTAGGGGCCAATGCCTAAAGCCAATACCCTTCATTTCCTGTAATCAATAAAGTTGTGGCCATTTTCGCCCATTAACCTAAAACGCTGTGTCCGTTGTCTTTATTTATTCCACCTGTGGGGGGGGAGGGAATAGCCACACAATGCCCCTTCCGATCGTCAGGAGGAGGCGGGGTTGCGGGATCACGACCCCGCCCACACTCGCTCTCGCGAGGCTGGCGCCAGCCTCGCGGGAGACAGGGATTCCCCCAATTAGCATCCCCTGTGGCGCCAGCCAATCGGCTGGTGGCAGGGGCGGGCCTTAGAAAGGCCACTTAAGGTCGGGGCAGCCCTCGGCTTGCCCCTTTTCACCCTGGAGACGACGCGGTTTCCCACCCACCCGCCCTCTAGGTTTTGCCACTGACCTTGCTATGGGCTTTGGCTGGTCGCCGCAAGGGGCCTGGTAGGAGTTTTTCCATTTGGCTAATTGGCTGGTTTTGTGAGCCACTTGGTTTTTTCGCCTACCTCGTAGCAAATCGTCACAACTCCCTCGGTTTTGGCGGTAGGCATTGCGCGGGGTATTGTCATGCAGATGAGGTTGGGGGGGAGGAACGCCATCACCTCCCCCAATGCTTGAAGGGTAGTTCGTTAAAGGACTCCGAGGGGCGACGCCTCGTCCGAAACCTATGGAGGCTAGGGCCTAAAGCGCGCCCCCGAGCGGTAACCCCTCGGGGAGCGCCTAGGGATACGCATCTCGGGTGGCTCCCCCTGTTGGTGTTTAACCCTTCCCGGTCAGACCGGATAGTCGGTTAGGGGCCAATGCCTAAAGCCAATACCCTTCATTTCCTGTAATCAATAAAGTTGTGGCCATTTTCGCCCATTAACCTAAAACGCTGTGTCCATAGTCTGTCTTTATTCCACCTGTGGGGGGGGGGGGAATAGCCACGCAAAAGCGAAATCACCCCCACACCATGCAAAACTAAGGTTTAACTGGCTTTGGGGTTTCTGCGCAATTTACTTTTCCCCTCTTGTCGGGGGTTTCTGGTGGTATTTCTTCTGCTTCTCACATTTCTACTTCTTTTCTTTTCTTTTCTTTTTTAATAAAGTTTATTGGTACAACAAGAAAAAAGAAAAAGAACACAAGTACCAAATTACGCACAAGAATAACCATAGACACATAATTTTCTTAGCAAATAATAAAACATCTATTGGTCTTAACACTAAAGAACCAACCTCCCTTCTATTCCATATTTCAAATTCATATTACTTATTGCCAATACACACTTTTATCATAATTAAACTTATTCTTAATACCGTATTTTTTGCCCTATAGGATGCACTTTTTCCCCTCCAAAAATGAAGGGGAAATGTGTGTGCGTCCTATGGGGCGAATGCAGGCTTTCGCTGAAGCCTGGAGAGCGAGAGGGGTCGGTGCGCGCCGACCCCTCTCGCTCTCCAGACTTCAGGAGAGCCCCAGCGCCAGCCCCACAAGGTCGGGGGACAGAGGGAGGCGGAACGCCGCCATCCTGCTGTCTCCCGAAGTGGTTTGGAGGCTGACGGCGGGGAGACCCCGCCGCCAGCCCCGCAAGCTCCGGGGACAGCGGGGAGGCGCAGCGCGTCATCCCGCTGTCCCCGGACCTGATCTGAAGGCGGGCAGCGGGGAGAAGAGCGCTTCTCCCTGCTGCCGGCCCCACAAGCGCCTGGGGGGGAAATAATTTTCCCCCCCTTTATTTCCCCCCCCAAAAAAAACTTGATGCGTCCTATGGGCCGGTGCGTCCTATGGGGCGAAAAATACGGTAAATATAATTTCTTATATCTACCTTGCAACTATTACTCGAATGCTGCAACAGAATTTAAACTACTATATTTATTTTTCAGATATTCTTTGAAAACCTTCCATTTTGAAACAAATTCCTGTTTTGATTTATTCTTTATTTTTTCTGATAAACCATCTAATTCGGCATATTCTGTCAGCTTTTGAATCCAATCTTGTATAGAGGGGATTTCATTACTCTTCCATTTTGCTGCGATCAAAACTCTTGCTGCTGCTGTCACATATAAAAAGATACCCTTCCTCTTTTGTGGAATATCTAAATCTGTTATTCCCAGGAGGTAGGCCTCTGTTTTTTTATTGAAAGAGATCTTTATCATTTTTTGCAGTTCTGCATGTATACTCTCCCAGAATACCTGTATTTTCCTACATATCCACCACATATGGTAGAATGTTCCTGAGTCCCCGCATTGCCAACAATTACTTGACACATTTTTATACATTTTTGAAAGTTTCCATGGTGTTAGAATACCATCGATGTTGCATTTTTTGAAAGTTCTCTCTAATCGTGTAACAATTTGTGAATTTCCAATTGATCTTCCATAAATTTTCCCATTGTGCCATGGTTATTGAATGGCCAAAATTCTGGGACCACCTCACCATTGCCACTGTTACCTCCTCCTCCTTGACTGTCCAGTCAAGGAGGAGTCGATAAGTTTTGGAAAGAGTTTTTCTTTTAGAATTTACCAGATCAGATTCGAATCGGGAAATTTCTGTTGAGAACCCCTTTTGTTTGTCAGATTTAATTTTTTCAAATAACTGATGGTATTGAAACCAGTCTGAGATGTGTTCTCTTATTTCCTCAAAGTTTTTAAATTTTATTTGGTAATCTCCATTTTTTAGAAGTGTTTTATATGTTGGCCAGCTTTCCTGGTTTTTTTTTCCGTTTTACTGCTATGGCTTCTATTGGAGAAGTCCACCACGGGACTTTAGGCTCCATCAGGTCTTTATATTTTTCCCATACAGCAAAGAGTGACTTTCTTATTATATGGTTGGTAATTTTTTAATGAATTTTCGCTTTTCCATATATCAGGTAGGCGTGCCATCCCCAACAGTTGTCAAAACCTTCCAGGAGGTCCGAATCCTGCAACGTGCACCAATCTTTTAGCCAGGTGAAACAGGCTGCCTCGTAGTAAAGTTTTAGGTCGGGTAGAGAAAAGCCTCCTCTCTCTTTTATGTCTATTAAGATCAGGTGTTTAATCCTAGGTTTCTTCCCTTCCCACAGGAATTTGGAAATTTCTCTTTGCCATATCTTGAGACAACCTGCTTCGCCCAGTATTGGAATCATTTGAAATAAAAAGATGAATTTTGGAAGCACATTCATCTTTATAATGGAAATCCTACCCAGAAATGTTAATTTTAGTTTACTCCAGGTTACAAAGTTTTTTCTAATCTCTAACCAAGTTTTGGCGTAATTATCCTGAAATAAGTTTATGTTCTTGGGGGTGATCCAAATACCCAAGTGTCAGAGCCGCTTCCAGGTCCCAGCTCACAGAGGACCACGCTAGCCGGCAGTATTGTACAAACTTCTTTATTGAGTTACAGTTTCCATTTTCAAGCCGCAGCGCGCAGCTCTACGTCTTAGAAGCTAGACCGGCGAAGCTCCGTCTGAGTCTCCGCCTCCTGTACACCAACTTAATACTCTAGCCTTACTCCACCTCTTCCGTCTTTCCTTTCTCCTCTGGGTCCCTCTACCCCCCGTGGTCTCTTCCTTCCTGGACTCTTCTGACGCTGACCCCCCCGACTCTTCTCCCTCCTTGCGGCGGGCTTTAGGACCTGGCTCCCTATCCGGGCTGCTTACTGTGCCGCCTTCCTGTGCATTTGAACTTGGCGCGCGCGCGCAGCCTTCAACCTTCCTCTTGACCGTTTCCTCGCTCCCCGATGGAGGTGTGGCCAATCCTAACTCCTGCCCTCCCGCTTGCGGCGAGCCGCCAGATCCCGATACCTGGGACCCCTCCCCCCTACTGCGCTCTGGTGGGGAAGCTGGTCCCGATTTCCAACTGCTGCTCTCTGAGTCCCCTCTGGTCCCTTCTACCTGGGGTGTCCCCCTAGGCGCCCCCCTTGCTCTGACCACTGGCGCCCCTTTCTGTGAATCTTCCGACTCACTGGAAAGACTCGGAGATCTCGGGCCGCTGTCATCGCTCATTTTACCTTCGGATTCCCCCCCCCCTCGCTCTCTGTTTCCTCCCTTTCCTGTGCCTCTGCTCCTGAACCCCTGACATCCATCCCCCCCTCGAAGCCCCCCCTTCCCCCTCCCCTCCTTCAGGCGTGGGTGCTGGGTGCTCCGTTGATATGGGGGTGAGTGCCGGATACAGTTCATTCCCCGTGGCGTACATCCAACTGGATAAGTCTGGCTCTTCCTCCTTGCACTCGCCGACATCGATCTCCTCTGCTTCCATCTCTGTGCCGCCGTGCTCGAACCCAAGGTCCTCCCCGAACACGTCCATGTCCATCTCTCCCTCGGTCCCTTCTGGGGACGTTGCTCGCCCGGGACCCTCCAGCCACTTCCTGCGCCACTGCTCCTCTGGTCGGTCATCCCACCAATACGAGGGTTCTGAGGCAGATCCCGAGGGTGACCCCTCTGGGGAACGTGTGTTCAGTGTCGGTTCCTCATCCGAGTCGAACCCCTGGAACGTGCTGGCTGAAAGCGTGGGTGTGAAAAGCCAGTCGTCGAAAAACTCGGCTGGCATGGGCCTGTGTGGGAAGAGGGCATGAAACTCGTCTTTTAGCAGACGTTCTTCCAAAGCGTAGCCCGGCACCCAGCTGTTGGCACTGACTGGGGTGCCTTCTCTGGCGAGAAGGTATTCCACTCCGTCTTCCCCCCATCTTGAGTCTAAAATCTCTGTGACCTCGTTGATGGGCTCCCCCTCTGGTGACCCCCCCTGCGTGGTCCTTTCCCTGAGCGGGCTTGGTGCCGTCCCTGGCTCCTGAAATCTGTGCGGTGCCTTGTAGGGAGTGAGCACTGATCTATGGAAAACCGGATGCATCCTGGATCCCTCCGGAAGTGTCAGCCGGAAAGCCACCGGGTTGACCTGTGCCTCGACTTGGTAGGGCCCTAGCTGCTTATGGCCGAGCTTCTTTTTCGCTAACGATCTGGCCGGCACTGCCTGGGCTGCCAACCAAACCCAGTCTCCCACCTGTATTTCTTCCCCAACCCTCCTGTGTCTGTCAGCCTGCAGTTTGTATGCGTGCTTAGCTAGCTCTAACTGCCTTCGAAGCTGTTCGTGGACCTCCTGCAACTCTGACGCGAAGGCGTCCGCTGTCTGTGGCTCCCCCTCCCCCACTCTCTCTAATCCCGGGAAGGTTCTGGGATGCCTCCCATTGTTGGCGAAGAACGGCGTCACCCCCGTGGACACGTGCTTCGTGTTGTTGTAGACGAACTCGGCGAGTGGCAGGTAGTCCACCCACGTTGCAGGCTGCTGATTTGCGTAACATCTCAGGTACTGCTGCATGATGGCATTGACCTGCTCCGCTTGCCCGTTGGTCTGCGGGTGTCTCGCCGACGCTAGGTTGATCTTGACGTTCAGGATGCCCATCAGCTTCTGCCAGAAGTTCGAGATGAACTGCCGCCCCCGGTCGGACAGTATAGACCGTGGCAGACCGTGAACCTTGAACACGTGATCTATGAACAGTTTGGCTGTCTGTTCCGCCGTGGCCACCTTCGCACACGGAATGAAATGTGCCATTTTGGTTAACAAGTCCACCACCACTAGCACTGCTGTCTTGCCCCTCGAGCTGGGCAGATCCGTGACAAAGTCCAGGGCCACTCTCTCCCACGGTTCGAGCGGAGTTTGCAGCGGTTCCAGCAGTCCCGCCGGCGGTTTGTGCACTGGCTTAGCCCTCTGGCAGGTGTCGCACCTCGCGACGTAATCCGCGACTTCCCCCCGCATCTTGGGCCACCAGAAGTCTCTGGCGACTAATTCTATCGTCTTCTCTGTGCCAAAGTGCCCGGCGGTGGGTGCGTCGTGCAACTGCTGCAGTACCTTAGCGCGGAGTTCGTCTCCCGGCACGTAGAGGGCCCCTTTGCGCATGAGCAACCCTTTGCGTATCTGGAACTCGCCGCCCTTCGCCGTGCCCCTGTGCACCTCCTCCATCTTCGCTCGTGCGAAAGAGTCGTCCTGCAGCGCGCGACGTACCGCATCCAGGTCGACGGTTGCCGAAGCGCACGCCCACGCTTCTGGTGCGAAAATGTGCTTGACCGCCGCTGGCGTTGCCTCCTCGAGGTATTGCGGCTTCCTGGACAGTGCATCCGCCATGATGTTGGTGTCACCTGGGACGTACTCTATCCTGAAGTTGAAGTCCGCAAAGAACTCCGCCCAACGTAAGTGCCTCTGGTTCAGGAACCTCGCCGTGCACCAGTACTCCAGATTCTTATGGTCCGTGCGGACCTGCACTGTCTGTTTGGCTCCGATCAGGAAGTGCCTCCACGCCTTGAATGCTGCGTGAATGGCAAGCAACTCCCTGTCCCAGATGGTGTAGTTCTGCTCCGACTTGCTGAGCTTCCTGGAGTAGAAGGCGCACGGCCTCCAATCCCCATGCGGATCTTGCTGCAACGGGACTGCTCCCACGGCCCTGTCTGAGGCGTCTGTCTCAACCCTCATCGGTTTGCTAGGATTTACATGCAGCAGCTGCTCTTCGGACGAGAAGAGACGCTTGAGTTTCTGAAAGGACTGCTCCGCCTGCTCCGTCCAGATGAACTTCTTCTTCTTGGAGCTGAGCGTGTCGGTAATGGCCGCCGTCTGCATCGCGAACCCCTTGATGAACTTTCGATAGAAGTTAGCAAAGCCGACAAACCGCTGGACCTCCTTCCGGTTGCGCGGGCTCTTCCAGTCCAACACTGCGCGAACCTTGGCGCTGTCCATGGCGAGCCCCTTGTCCGACAATTTGTAGCCCAGGAAATCCACCTCCGTCATGTCGAACTGACACTTCTCCAGCTTGGCGTACAGTCTATGCTCCTGTAGCCTTTGCAGAACTTCCTTGACGTCTCTGTCGTTAACCTCCTGCGATTCTGAAAATATCAGGATGTCGTCCAGGAAGCAGACACACTTCTTATAGAGGAGCCCCGCTAACACGTGATGCATGAAAGCTTGAAAACAGTGGGAGCCATTTTGTAATCCAAAGGGCATAACTCTGTATTCGTAGGTGCCCAGGGGCGTGAACATGGCTGTCTTCCACTCGTCGCCCTCCCGTATGCGAATAAGATTGTACGCCCCTTGCAGATCCAACTTGGTGAACACGCGTCCTTTGCGCATCGTCGTGAGGAGGTCGTCGATCTTGGGCATGGGGAAAGCCGTGGGCTTGGTTTTCGAGTTCAAAATGCGATAGTCCACCACCAGCCTTTTTTGGGGCGTGTCCTTCTTCTTCACAAAGAATACGGGACTGCCCCCCACTGCCTGGGACTCCCGGATGAACCCGCGCTTCAAATTATGATCTATGAACTCCCTGAGTTCCTGTAGTTCATCTTCAGACATGGAATATAGGTTCCCTGTCGGCAGCGTCGCCCCTGGCAGAAGGTCAATCTTGCAGTCATAGGGCCTGTGTGGAGGTAGCTTGTCCGCTTCCTTCTCGCAGAAAACCTCCAAAAATTCTGCGTACTTGTGGGGCACTGCTTGCAGCGTGCCCAATTGCAGCTGTGCGTCCTCTTCTTCCCCCTCCAGTCTGGGTAGGATGCAGTGTTCTGCACAGTAAGAGGAGCCGAAAGTTAGTTGCCGCTGGTACCAAGCCAACGTCGGACTGTGCCTGTCCAGCCAACTCATGCCCAATACTACAGGCGTGTCCGACAGTTGGGTGACATTAAAGCTGATGACTTCCCTGTGATTTCCAATTTGCATCACCATCGGTGGCGTTTGCTTCACCACTTGCCCCCCTAGCAATTCTCTGCCATCCACCGTGACAACCTTCAGGGGCAGCGTGGCTGGCAGTAGCGTTATCTTGTGCTGCTCGATGAAATCCTGCCCTATAAAATCCGCGTTGCTACCAGAGTCAATGGTAATTGGCACTTCCATTGTAAGTCCGTTGGGTAGCTGAAGCGATGCGGTGAACTGCACTACTGGTTTGGGCGGGAGGGGGTCTGTGGGCTGCAACATCCCTGGGGACTGCTTCACTGACTCGTCTGGCTGGGCCCCAGTGCCTCTGTTTCCAGCCAGACTCCGTCGTTTCCCTGCTGTGGTTCTCTCTGCTGAGTTGCTTCTGTTACCGTCGCGGAGGCTGCAGTGTGCTTGTGGAGCCTCTGGGGACACTCTTTCGCCATGTGCTGAGGACTGTCACAGAGGTAGCACTTCCTGTTCCCTCTAGGAGGCTTCGCCTTGACTGCTCCCGGTGCTAGGGCTCTGGTTGCTGACTGAGCCCTGGCACCTCCAACCTCCATAGGTTCCCCTCCTCCTCCTGGCGGAGGCGTGGAGAGCGCACGCGCTGCATCCCTGGGAAAGAAGGAAGGCGCTCTCGCCGACTCGCGTCCTCCACGCCCTTCATCTCTGCTCCATGGACGTTCTTCTAGACGCACTCCAATCGTCAGCGCCCTCTGAACGATCTCCTGAGTGCTCCGGGGCCTCTCCCCCCTCGCAATTTCGTCTTTTACCGCACTGTTCAACCCTTCCCAGAACAGGTCTCTGACTGGAGCTGAATCCTTGTCCCATTCCAGGGCACTGACCAGTGCAAAAAAGCGGGAATGATACTGCCTCACACTGGCCCTCCCTTGTTTCAGCCCATGTATCTCTTTTCTGGCGATATCAACGTCTATATTTGATAGAAAACACGAATCCATCGCTTTAATGAAGGCATCCGCACTTCGGAGCGCCGGATCCTTATCTCTCCATAGATTGCGCAGCCACGCTTTAGCGTCTCCATGCAGATGGGATAAAATAAACCCCACCTTCTCTTGCTCATCTCTAAAGTCTTTATCCAGCAGTTGCAGCGCAAACTGCACATCTGCTCGGAAGTTGGGGTACTGCTGTAAATTCCCATCGAAATGAGATACAAGGCTGCCTCCTCTTCTCCCCAGCCCAATTCCCTCTGATTTGGGTCCCGGTTGCCCCTGCTTAGTAAGCACTTCCAACCTGACTTGGAGATCCTTGTAGGCGGCAGCCGCTTCCTCCTCCCTCTTCCTGGAGGCTAGTATCTCGGTGTTTAGATGTGACACTGCATTTTGCAGGGCTGCTATCTGCTGTTCAGTATTCATCTCTTCCGACTTTCGTGAGCTTGCGAAGCACCAATCTCCACCCCTCGCTGCGCCCACTCACGCTGCGAGGCTTTTGGTGCAAAATCTTGGGACGGAGCTTACTGTCAGAGCCGCTTCCAGGTCCCAGCTCACAGAGGACCACGCTAGCCGGCAGTATTGTACAAACTTCTTTATTGAGTTACAGTTTCCATTTTCAAGCCGCAGCGCGCAGCTCTACGTCTTAGAAGCTAGACCGGCGAAGCTCCGTCTGAGTCTCCGCCTCCTGTACACCAACTTAATACTCTAGCCTTACTCCACCTCTTCCGTCTTTCCTTTCTCCTCTGGGTCCCTCTACCCCCCGTGGTCTCTTCCTTCCTGGACTCTTCTGACGCTGACCCCCCCGACTCTTCTCCCTCCTTGCGGCGGGCTTTAGGACCTGGCTCCCTATCCGGGCTGCTTACTGTGCCGCTTTCCTGTGAATTTGAACTTGGCGCGCGCGCGCAGCCTTCAACCTTCCTCTTGACCGTTTCCTCGCTCCCCGATGGAGGTGTGGCCAATCCTGACTCCTGCCCTCCCGCTTGCAGCGAGCCGCCAGATCCCGATACCTGGGACCCCTCCCCCCTACTGCGCTCTGGTGGGGAAGCTGGTCCCGATTTCCAACTGCTGCTCTCTGAGTCCCCTCTGGTCCCTTCTACCTGGGGTGTCCCCCTAGGCGCCCCCCTTGCTCTGACCACTGGCGCCCCTTTCTGTGAATCTTCCGACTCACTGGAAAGACTCGGAGATCTCGGGCCGCTGTCATCGCTCATTTTACCTTCGGATTCCTCCCCCTACCACTGAATGCAGGAAGAGCAGAGGACTGGAGTTATAGGAACTAATTCATCTTTTTCTTTCTTAGTCCACTTCTATTTTACTTTGATCCATTTTTAAATCTGTGAGTCCTTTGATTCCCTTTGGCAACAGAATCGATTTTTGGAGCAAAGGGTGAGCTGCTGAAAGGAGAGCTATTTATTTTTCCACTCCCAAACCCCTGAAAAATGTCAGATTTTGTGCAGACATGTGGATGCCCTGTAAAGTGATTGAATGAAGCAGGATGTGCCTCACTAAATAGCTGGTCTTGAAGCAGCCTGGTATTCAGTTCTTCCAAACAGGCCAAGATTCTGCCTAGCCCAGATCTCATGGAGACCTCCTATATGAAAGAGGCAAGAAACCCCACAGAGAACAAATGAGGACCTGGAAGAACCTTCAGAAGCCCCACAAGGCAACCTGAACCGCCTTGGCTGTTCTTACCACCACCGAAAACCACCCTGACCACATTCTGAGCCCTCTTTTGATCCCTGATGCTCCCTCTCCGGACCTCAGGAGATGGCAGTGGACCCTGATGGGAAGCTCAGAGCTGCAACACAGGTACTTGCTTGGCTGCCAGAAGGCACAATCACAAGGAATCTTTTGGGGAGCAAAGGTCTACTCAGCTCCTGTGCCCACGGCATACACTTATAAAGCACTATGACACCACTCCAGACAGTCATGGCTTCCTGGGAGCTGTAGTTTGTTGAGGATGCTGAGAGCTGTCAGGAGATTCGTAGCCCCCTCACAGAACTTCATTAGTTTGCAGAGACAACACCCTTCCGTTGCCCGCAATATGGTGAAGATATAAACTAGGAAGTATCTGGCCTAGTCAAGCTACTTTCGTGAGAACCAAACTTTTCCTGATGTGACCTTGCTGGAAAAGATTATAACAGAGATGAACTCACCTACGTATGTCTGAAACTTCCTCCCCTACCCTCCCAGAGCTACAGTTCCCAGAGTAGCTATACAATCAATCCCTCTTCCCAGGAAACTCTGAGAACTGTAGTTCTGGGAGGGGTATAGGGGGCTCCTAACAATGCTCAGCACCCTTAACAGACTACAGCTCCCATAATCCTTTGGGGAAAACATGACTGTTTAAAGAGGTATCATAGTGCTTTAAAGGTATGACTTGAATGTGGCCTAAGCATTGGCCATGGACAGAATGGGCAGGTTGCCACTGATAAGACTTTTGTTGTAAAGAGCTGTGTGCAATGAGCTGGAGAAGAAGCAGAAGCCGCAGTAGCAACCACCACCTTAGTAATAACCCATGAACTTTAGTGGTAATTTTACTATTGGAAACCAAGCTCCAACTATTCAAAATGCAAGGGAAATCTCCATGCAGTGTGTCACCCATAATCACCAAACTATCATGTGACAATTGCAGCAATAAAAAAGCAGGAACATGGGGATGCAATCACACTCTTTGCAATTCCCAAGTAATCTTCAAAAATCTGGAATGAAGCATTACAGGGCAATGAAGTGATCCTCTGTTTAGAAATCAACAAGCCACTGCTGTCAAAAGGGAGGGATGTTGCCTTAGACAGGGTATCAAAGGCTTGATTCCAGAACTGAACCCAGAGCCTCACTAAAATTCCTGGATATTTCATACTATCTACAGGAAACTCTGGTATTAAGCATTTGGCAGGTGAAGGACATCATCCTAAGCAGTGAACTTTCCAAATTTTAAAATAATTATAGTTGATTAATGGTGCTGTGACATGCTACAGAGATGAAGATTCTTCTTGCTATAATTCAGACACAGCAACACCAAATCATAATCAGAAGAAAATAAAATACAGTTGCAAAGCCAGGCAGTGTTGATGGCACCTGGGAGACTGATGGGTAGGAGCTGATAGAGGAGCCAGCAGTATCAGACTCAACTCTGTTCATTACCATAATAAAATGGTAATGAAGGCTGAGGGTGCAAATTCAAAATGGAGCCAGATGGATAAACAAGTGCATAGGCACAGTGGCAGAGCTTCATGCTCCGGCACTGAGGGCAGAGAGCAGGCGGGGGCAGGGCTGGCACGCGTCCTGGGGGCGCGGTATGCCGCCTGTGGGGGTGGGACGCCCAGTGTGGGCGGGGGGGGGGGCAACCACGATGGAACCCCACTGGGATTGCTCTGCCGGGGGTGGTGCGCTCCGCCCGTCCCCTCTTCCTCCACCAGTGCATAGGCAGCACATGTCAGTTCAAGAAGGACACTGACAAACTGGAACGTGTCCAGAGGAGGGCAACCAAAATGGTCAAAGGCCTGGAAACGATGCCTTATGAGGAACGGTTAAGGGAGCTGGGCATGTTTAGCCTGGAGAAGAGGAGGTTAAGGGGTGATATGATAGCAATGTTCAAATATATAAAAGGATGTCACATAGAGGAGGGAGAAAGGTTGTTTTCTGCTGCTCCAGAGAAGCGGACACGGAGCAATGGATCCAAACTACAAGAAAGAAGATTCCACCTAAACATTAGGAAGAACTTCCTGACAGTAAGAGCTGTTTGACAGTGGAATTTGCTGCCAGGGAGTGTGGTGGAGTCTCCTACTTTGGAGGTCTTTAAGCAGAGGCTTGACAACCATATGTCAGGAGTGCTCTGATGGTGTTTCCTGCTTGGCAGGGGGTTGGACTCGATGGCCCTTGTGGTCTATAACAACTCTATGATTCTATGATTCTATGACTCTGGAACAGAAGCATTGCTTGTAGCCATCTCTGATAATACACTTTCATGATCCTTGTATGATTTTGCTATCCTCTTGGACTACTGTTGTGCTGAACATTTAGCCCACATTTTAATTTTAAGGGAGCCAAGGGGTGGCTGTGAGAGTCCCTTGTCTCATTCTAAAATTATCACCCCAGGGATTTGCATTCTGCAGCTTTCCTAGGCAACCACTCTTCAAAGCCCAGGGAACGCCACAATAAGGCAACTCCTACTAGGAGGCATATTCAGATCAGGACGTGTGAGCAGCCCGGGAGGCTGAGGGGTGTTGAGGAAATCATAGCATTGTAAAGTTGGAAGGGCCTCCCCAAGGGTCATCTAGTCCAACCCCCTGCAATGCAGGAATCTCAACTGAAGTATCCATGCCAGATGGCCATCCAACCTCTGCTTAAAAGCCTCCAAGGAGTCTGTTCCACCGTTAAATGGCTCTTATCTTCAGAACGTTCTTCCCAGTTTAATCAGAATCTCCTCTTTTGTTATTTGAATCTGTTGGTTTGGGTACCACTCTCTGGAGCAGCAAAAAACAGGCTTGTTTCCATGAGGCAGCCCTCTACAATTCTATGGTTCTATGTAAGATAGCAAGTGGCTTAACATTTTGCCAACTCTGCAGTGGGTGGCACACTCTGCTTGCTGGCTCAGACAGAACACATATTGGAGGGTCTTGCACTTTCTCTGGCTCTCCTCCCACTCCAGGGATCTCCAAGAGCAGGCCTTGTGCAAGACCAGCATTATATGAAAACAGCAGCCTCTCAAGCAGAGAGGCTGAACTGAGATCCATTGACTTTCTGTAATGCTCCTAGAAGGATAGGCTAAAAGGGGGCAGGGAATTCAGACAAATGAGCCCAAGCAGATGGCTTGATTTTCTGAAATGCTGCACCATGCAGCCTGCAAAGCAGGGACATCTCCATCATCTCCTTTCTCAGGCTGCAGCAGATGGATCCAGCACAGCAGTCTCCTTGTAGAACCACCCAGCCCAAAATGCCACCTTTGCCAGCCGTTAGTCTTACCTTTGCAAGCCCCTGCAGCACCCAGGTGGCAGATGGCGGCCAAAACTCGCCAGATGGCCTTCTGCTCCTCCACCACAATTCCCAGGATCTCCATGGCAGTGTGGAGCTGAGCAAATGCAGCTGAGGCCTTCTGCTTCTCTTCAGCCTGCAAGGAGAGAAAGGAACAGCCAGGTCTATGGCATGAGGGCATGGGCTGGGACCAGAGATACCAAGGTGCCTTCAGAAAGAATGGCAGCATACAAAGCACCCTTATAAAGAACCCGATAGGGCCAGAACCTCTCCAAAATACATCACCTACATTGATTATTCTTAAACCAGCATGTGAACATAGGAAACTAAGAAAAACCTGCTGGGTCAGGCCAATGGCCCATCTAATTCAGGATCCTGCTCCCACAGTGAATGCCCCAAAGGGAAACCCATAAGCAGGACCCAAGCTCAAGCTTCCAGCCCCAGGTTGGCGAAGGGTCCAGTAGAAGGAACCCCCAAGCTACAGAACTGAATGAGAGATAGTGCCTAGGTTACTTCCCTTGTAAGGACGGTAGAATCTTTCAGTTTCAGTTTCTTAAGTCACAGGCAAAAATACACCATAAATAAGACATTGTGGGGGCCAGGCTTCTGCTGAGGGGGAGCAGAACCTCAGATAATTGAGTACTTTCAATGCTTTTCAATAATATTTTTGGATCTGCCCCTCCTTGGCTATACCCATGTCTTAAGCTTAGCTCTCCTCATTTCCATGTCACCTTAAAAATATTTTGCCACATTCCCACATCAGTTTGCAATTAAAAGAAAAAATCACCAGCATTTTTAGTGCAAATTTCTCATAACATGCACATAGTTTGTATGTATAACTTGCCTAATGTATTTTTGTAAAACAATTTAAATTAATGTAATACATTTCTGTATGTTATTTCCCTAATACATGCATTTCTGGACACATGGCTTGACTGGAGGACAACCTTGCAAAATTCAGCAAGTGTGGATTTCAAACAATGGCTGCACTTCAGTACTCATTTTGTTTTGGGAAGTGCAAATTAAGTAGGTTTGCCTTTAAATGCAAATTGAATCACATTTCTCCTCCATCCCTAGTCCCTTGTTGTGTTTGAGTGTGATCAACAGACAGAATTCAGTATGGCTGGGCTAAGCAATTGGGAGGAGGTGCAGAATTGTGCGGGGGACGGCCCTTGCCTGCTGTGCCCTATACCACCCCCGAATTTATGGGGGTGGGGGCACTAGGCACAAAGCCCTCCTGTGGGATTTCCGGCTCTCCTGGACGCCGTTCCTGATTCGCGCCGCTAGTTGCAAATGATCTTTAAAAGAAACAATTTGGACAAGATTAATTGCACATGCTTCAAGGAAAAAGGGGAGTAAAGACTGCTGACAGAAGAGATCTCTGATAACAAGACAAGAATAAAATATGAGAAGATACGTCAAGATATGGTATGACAAATGGGGGAGGGGGGAGAAAACCTGCCTTCCTTTTTTTATGTGATTTAACAAGAATCCCCTCCCCTAATGAGTCAGAAACTAAGGACTTAAGCTGTGGATTTAAGGCTGTGTGGAGATAAACTTTCGATCCAAAGCAATGTTTCAAGATGAAGCTGGAAAGCTAAGAGTTCTGGAATGACGCAGTTAAAAATGCCGTCGCCATTTTGGGAGGCATTGTTGGAGCTCTTGGGTCTGGGAGGAGAAAGAGAGAAATAGAGTTGTTTACATATCGTGGATCAACTCCTCGGTGGGACTTAAGAGCGACAAATGCCAAAATTTATGATGGAAAGAACGAGGTTATCTACTAAGGAGATATATGGAAACCATCTGGACTTAGTGGAGGAACGGGAAATCCACACAGGATTATTATACTTGCTATCGGCTTAAGGAGACCAACAGAAGAGATCGTAAAGGAAAAAGAGAAATTATATGAATAAGATATGATGTGGAAACACCAAGATAAGACTGGATAGAATTATGAACTTTGTTTGGACTGATTGGGACTGATTTGGACATTAACGCAGTAAAGAAGATGATCTGAATCCCCCTTTGGATCTTGAAGTATGGGTTCCCCCAACAAAATTTAAAAATTTGGCTTTGTAATTTGGAATTTATATGATGTGATTTAATTTGATGTGATTAGCCAGTTAATAAAAATTATTTTAAAAAAAATACAAAGGGGGAGCCATTAAGATTCCAAACAGAAAACTGGATAAAATAAAGGAACCAGTGAGCTAAAACCTGGCATCATTCATACAAGAGAAAAGGTTTGTGCATTTTCAGAAGATGTACATAAAAGTTGAAAACCTGGAGGCAGAGATGACCCTACTTCAGAGCAGTAGATGGAAGTAGGGCTTCCATTTGATGAGCACCTACAGCTCTTGACCACAGAGAAAGTTGCTGAAAGAGCACAGGGTGGTTAATCCTGCCATGTCTCTCCCACACTGGACATGACTGGGGTCATTCCCCAGCACTGGGCAGCTTTTTCTAATTTCAGAAAATGTTCTCCGTTGCATCTCTGCATGATTGATTGTTGTTGAATTCCATACTTCTAAGCAGTCTCTGCTAGGATGATTAATTCTAACTCTGGCAATTCTCTGCGTTGTGATTACTGACTCAGATACATGGCCAGAATCACCAGTCCTCCTCCAGTGAGGTTGCCTGACGCCTCTCTGTATGTCATAGCTCTGTGCTTCTTTCTACCCATTCAGAATGGATGAGTGACTGACAGGTGAGTGACAGAGACCCAAGGAAGGGGCTTCTCCAAGGCTGAGTAATTCCTACTTAAATGTATTTGAAAAGTAAACCTTTTCAATAGTGTTTCCAATTCTAATTAAGCCATGCTCTTGGCTACCAAACATTTGAGACTTGAGATCTTGAAACTTTCAAAGGGGAGTGTGTTTGGCTCAAAGCAACTTTCTGAAACACTACAGCTGGAATAGACAGAAGGGCTGAGCATCCGCTGAGGACGGCAGAAAATCCCATTAACCAGCAAGTCCCAGAACTCTTTCAGACATCTAAGGGCCCCTCCCCATTCAACTTCAACAGACAGCATGTGTCACCAGATCAGAGAACACACAGCAAAGCTCCAAACTGTCACACTCCTCCTCAGTGCTTCCTTGGAGTAGAGCCTCTGGCTGTGAGGCAGACCATTTCATTGGGAATCCTGTTTTGCTAAGGTTTTTTTTGTGTATTTATTTTTTTGAGCCGTTCTTTGAAGTGTTGCTTTTAAAGCAGGGTGAAAACAATCACTTGAGAGGATTGTTCTGATCATGAAACAAACTTCAGAACATGGTTTGAAAAGAAGCATGATTCCTGGCTTGGCACTCACTCCAGCTACTTTCAGTGACACACCAACCTTTTGACTTTAAAATCTTGAAAGAGCTGCAATTGTCAGTAAGGACAAATGGACTTCAAGCCCCATTTACACAGGCTCTTTTGGAAGCCACATTAGCCCAGCTTTTGGTTCCAGATGACATCAAGCTTTTGGCACGTACAGTGTTACCCCAATCAGCAGGTGTTTTGTTTGCCCACGAATGGGAAACTGCCTGCCGTGCTTATGCTCCAGCTTTGTTTCAACAAATCAGGGGAAATAATCCAAATATTACCCTTGCAGACGTCATAGATGCCATGATGGGGCGTGGTCCTTTCACTCAAGCTTCAGTGCAAGCCACACTGCTGCAAATCTTATTGAGGGACACTGCTCTTGCTGCTAAACAAGCAATGAGAAAAATCCCAGAACCCACCAGTATTCAATCAAGGTGGGGTTCAATCAGGCAAGAGGCAAGAGAATCATATTCTTCCTTTATGGACAGGCTGCTTACAGCAGTGAGTCGTCAAATTGAAAATCCTGAAGCCAAACAAATAATTATCAAACAATTGGCCTTTGAAAATGCCAATGAGGATTGTAAGGTTGCGTTACAACCGATGATACACAATCCTGCCACAGACACAGCAGCCATGCTTCGCATTTGTCAGTCTGTTGGTACAACCACCCACAAGGCTCATCTGCTGGCAGCAGCGCTAAATGAAAACCAGCCTGTAGCCACCGATACAACTTGTTTCCAGTGTGGCAAACCAGGATCACTGATACCCCAGTGGGGGTAGAACAGTGGCCTCTACCAAAAGAAAAATCAGCAGCAGCGGCACCAGCTGTTTCTGAACAGCTTATTTCTGAACAATTGACTTTCGGCCACATTGAACCATCTTCATCCCACTGGCTCCAGCAGACAGGGAACGGTTTGCTTTTACATTGCCAGTATATAACAATTCGCAGCCCACCCAGTGATATCAGTGGGTTGTCCTGCCTCAAGGCATGCGGAACTCCCCTACACTTTGTCAACATTTTGTGGGTGAAGCATTGAAACCTTTCCGCATGCACCACCTAGAGGTGCTGCACACAAGCTGCATCTGGCAGTGTTTGCTACACCATTGTTGCCAACAGGAATTTATATGCTCAGACAGAAAAGAAGAAGACAATCTGCATTATAGAATGGCTACATTTACCACACACCCCACCTAAAAACATTTATTCCGTTGTTGAATCCACATCAGACATTGTTATCAAAGGACGTTCACGTGCTATAGCTTTGAGCGGTTCTGATGTTGCATCAATATATCTGCCCTTCTCACAGACTGAACAGCAGCATTTATTCATAACAAATGCTGCCGTGCAAATTGCCTTGGCTGATTTTATAGGTGTCATCACTTTAAAAAAAAAATCATATTTATTAAAGTTTCCAAAAAATATAGAAATACAAAGATAAAATACACTTAAAGCCTTACTTTCAATACCAACTTTCTGGGACTCCCCCTTCCCCCTCCCAGCTGTATTCCCCTTTCATGAATTTAGTTCTACAATCTCTCACTCCCCATTTAAAACTTAATTTGTTTAACCCACTATCCAATTTAAATTACACAATCTTACCTCCCTCCCATATCATTTACAAAAATAGAAAAAAAAGATTTTTCCCCCAGATCCACCCCAGTTTCCTTCCACGAATTCCCTTTTTTTAAAAAAAACATGTCCAATCAAAATGAAATGATATACAAGAGTTATATAAAGATATAAAAGATAAAAGATATAAAAAGATTCAAAAAATAGTTGCACAGCCTTTGGATTCCAAATCTCCCCCCCCCCTTCCCCGGTTTAGATTCCCTATGTCCATCAGTCTGTATGTTGTCAGCCTGGAGGTCTCGAAATCCATGGCCAGATTTCTCCCCAGTTCCACCTTGCCGGTTTTCTTTTAATTTATTTATTTTAATAATGTTTAACTTCAAACGTCCAATCTAAAAAAGGCCTTTAATTTCCTTGGTCTTTACCGCTCCTCCCTTTTTTCTTTCCATGTCGTAATCAGTCCTTTGTTCTTTTTATTCCTCACTTTCTCAGGTTTCTTGTCCTGTTCAGCTGCGAAAACGTTCTAATTCGGAAATCTGGTATCTCTACAGAGGTTTGTTGTTCAGGAACAAAAACTTACGTCCAGTCCCTTCCTTTTTTTTTTTAATTTAAATTCATCATTAATATACATATACAAGCATACAAACATACATTTCTTACAATCCTTAAAAATGTTCAAACATACTTACACTCAATCCCACAAATAGTTCCTTTCCCCATCACCATCCACCAACCCTTCACCCCACCTTTGTGTTTGACTTCCAATCTACTCAATTACAATTTCTTTCCACTTCTATTACTTTCTTTCACACACCTTTACCCTAATTTCATACTTCTTTTTCTATTACACATTGTTTTCCATCTTATTTGATATATCAGTATTTGAAACGGAACTTGTTTATTCTAATAGGAGTTCTGATTTTTCGATATGATTTTGCAAGTATCTTTTAAACACCTTCCAGTCCCTATCTATCTTTTCTTTTGAAATCCTTCCAATTTCTTCCATTGTTTTGGATATATTGTAATACTCCAATAATTTGGCAAGCCACTCTGTTTTTGTCGGTATTATACCACTTTTCCAGTTTTTCGCAATCAATAGCCTTGCTGCTACTGTTGCGTATAAATATAAGGTCTTACCTTCTTCCCTTAGGCTTCCTGGTACAATTCCCAATAGAAAACCTTCTGGCGTTTTCCTAAATGAGTATCTAAACATTTTTTTCATTTCATTATATATTATTTCCCAAAATTGTTTGATGTTTAAACAATTCCACCATATATGTATCATGGTACCTTTTCCCGTGTTACATCGCCAGCAGATATCGCTACAGTTTTTATTCATTTTTGCTATTCTTTCAGGTGTTAAATACCATCTATGTTGCATTTTAAGGTAATTTTCTTTCAGTATATAACACATGGTGAATTTCATATCTTCTTTCCACAATTTTTCCCATTGTTCAAACATAATATTTTTCCCAATATCTTGCGCCCATTTAATCATTGATGCTTTAACCAATTCATCCTTTGTTTCCCACTCTAAAATCAGATTATACAATTTAGATATATTTTTTGATTTTTCTTGTATTAAATATTTATCGAATTTTGATATTTCTTTTTCAAATCCTAACTTTTTGTCTTTTGCTAATCTATACTTAATTTGAATATATTGGAACCAATCACTAATATGAGCTTTAATCTCTGTGTAGTCCTTTAATTCCAATTCTCCGTTTTCTTCCTTTAATACAGTTTTATAGGTAGCCCAATTTTCTTTCATATTTAATTTTTTCACTGCGACAATTTCTGCTGGCGATGCCCACCAGGGAGTTTTCAGTTCTAAGAGTCTCTTATATTTCTCCCATATTTTATATATAGATTTTCTGATTATATGCCCTAGGAAGCCTTTATGTACTCTCACTTTTTCATCTATTAAATAGGCATGCCATCCAAATCTCGTCTCTACTCCCTCTAAATCCAATACATCCGAGTCATCTAATTTGATCCATTCCTTTAGCCAGGTCAGACCCACCGCATCGTGATATAACTCCATATCTGGGAGACCAAATCCTCCTCTCTCCTTCTTATCTATCATTATTTTGTGTTTTATTCTTGGCTTTTTCCCTGACCATATGAATTTAGCCAAATCTCTTTTCCAGTTATTAAAACATTTATCTCCTCCTAGTATTGGGATACTTTGAAATAAAAACATCATCCTTGGTAATATGTTCATCTTTATTACCGACATTTTCCCTAGTAAGGAAAGATTTAATTTTCCCCATACTTGCAAGTCATTTTTTATTTCATTCCATGTTTTCCCATAGTTCTCATTACTTAAGTCTATAGTATTTGTTGTTAAATTTATTCCAAGATACCTTATTTTCTTTTTAATTTCCAATCCTGTAATTTCTTGTAATTTCACTTTATCCTTTTCTTCCATATTTTTCACTAGTATTTTGGTTTTCCCATAGTTTAATTTGAATCCTGCTAATCTGCCATATTCGTTTATGCATTCCAATATTCTAGGTGTACATTGTAGGGGATTTTCTGTTGTGATCATAACATCGTCTGCAAAGGCTCTTAACTTATATCTTTTTTCACCAACTGCTATTCCTCTTATTTGGTTGTCCTGCCTTATTTTCTTTAATAGAACCTCTAATACTATTATAAATAACATTGGGGATAGGGGGCATCCTTGTCTTGTACCTTTAAAGATGTTGATTTCTTCTCCAAACTCTCCATTAATAATAATTTTTGCTTTCTGTTGGTTATATATTGCATTTATACCTTTTTGGAATTTTTCACCTAGACACAATTCTTTTAATAGTTTTTTCATAAATTCCCATGAGATTTTGTCGAAAGCCTTCTCCGCATCGATTGAAATCAGGGCTGCTTGTTTGTCTCTTCTTACTTGTAGATATTCCATTATGTCTATTATATTTCTGATATTATCCTTTATTTGTCTACCTTCCACAAATCCAGCCTGATTTTTATGTACTATTTTTCCTATAATTTTTTTCAACCTATTAGCCAATAATCCTGCGTAAATTTTATAATCGGAATTTAACAATGAAATGGGTCTATAATTTGAGACCGATTCCAAATCCGTACCTTGTTTTGGCAGACCCAGACCTAATGAACTTCTTCAAAGATTTTGAATTAATACTTCTACAAGAAACATGGTCAACTAGAGATATTAAAATTAATGGATTCACCTCCTATACGAAACCCGCTTTGAAAACAAACACGAAGGGCCGGCCGAAAGCAGGGTTCTGTTGTATGATCAAAGACAACTCAGGGTTTGAGATCAAGCAGCTAGAAAAATGCTTTCCACTTGCACAAGCTCTACTTTTAACACAAAAAGACGATACCTTGCTACTTGTAAACGTCTACATCCCCCCAACCAAAAACAACAGCAGCAGTGAAAATTGGTCACAGCTAACCTTCTATATAGAAAATTTGACCGATAAATACCCAAATGCTTCACTGATAATAGCAGGTGATTTTAATGCAAGAGTGGGAACCAACAATGAACAACTATGTAGCAAATTAAATTGGAATACTGATAATGATATCGCACATGCCCTGAAAATAGGACGTTTCTCCAGAGATAGGGTTGTAAACAACGAAGGCTTACGCCTACTCGAATTATGTAACAACTTTAATTTGCAGATTGTGAACGGCTCAACAGAAGGCGATAGAAGCGGGGAGTTTACATACTTCTCCCCCCGAGGATGCAGTGTCATTGACTATATTCTTGCCCCTTATAATATTATAAATTCGATCATGGACCTCAAAATTGGAACGCGTACTGAAAGCGACCATCAGCCACTATCGCTGTCTATAAACTTAAAGAACGAAACCAAAATAACTAAGTACAATATCATAGAACCTTCTCAATACAAACAAATGACTCAATTAAAATGGTCTCAGGAAATGAGTGCAGCAGTGGGGCAAAAACTCACAGCCAACCTGAGAAAACAAGTATTATCCAATTTAAAGACCACTAATCCCTGCAGTGATATTCTGAAAACTTATAATGAAATCTTCCAAATGTTTGTAGAGCTTAGTACTCCACTTAAAGGTTGGATACTTAAACATAGCGCTAGCCCCTGGTTTGACGATGAATGTTTCCAGCTAAAAAGAAAACTGCGTCAAACATTTAAAAATAATCGCATTAAACTAGAGCCCTCTTATCTCGATGAAAAAAGAAAATATCATTACATTCTGGCCGAAAAGAAACAGAAATATGCAACCCAAAAATGGCTACAACTATTTGACTCAATTCAGAGTAAAAACAACAAAGCGTTCTGGAACCTAGTGTACGGAGGACTGAAAGCCGAAAATCAACTAACCCAACCACCAATTGCAGAATCCAAATGGTCCCAATACTTTACATCTGTATTTAACAATCTACACAGTGAACTTAAAGGAAATGAGACCGCTATAAATAAAATCAATAAACTCCAGGAGTGGCCAAGGGTAGAAGAAGTGGAAATTAGAGAGATAGTTAAAAATTTCAAATCGGGGAAATCGCCTGGGCCAGACGGTCTACCAATAGAATTATTTAAGACCTATATAGATTGGTGGGCAGAACCCCTAGCTCAATTGTTTACTCTCATAGACAAAGATGGGATCATACCGGAGATATGGTTAAGATCAATAATTATCCCAATCTTTAAAAATGGCGACCCAAAAGAACCAAAGAATTACAGACCGATAAGCTTACTATCAGTGATAGGGAAAATCTACGCTAAGCACCTCCTATCCAAACTCCTTATATGGATGAAAAATTTAAATTTACCAGGGAAAGAACAAATAGGTTTCTCTAAAGGTTGCTCTACATTAGACCACTGCCTTATACTTATGCATTTGGTTGAAAAATATAGATCTCAAAGGCAATCTAAGATATATGCTGCTTTTGTAGATTTTCGTGGTGCATTCGACTCAATTGACCGCCCAAAGCTGTGGAGGAAACTCGCAGAACTAAAAATTGATCAGCGCTTATTGATTCTAATACAAAATCTATACTCTTCCAATGTCTGTCAAGTCAAACTTAACACCATAGGTCATCTTTCATCAGACATCCCAATCTCGAAATGGGTAAAACAAGGATGTATTCTTGCCCCCTTTCTATTTAACTTATTCTTATCAGACTTGCCAGATCACCTTCAAAAAATAGAATCACATGCCCCTAAACTTAATCAGAAACCAGTTCCTCTCTTATTATACGCAGACGATGCAGTCCTACTATCATTAACGAGCTTGGGTCTGAAACGTCTTATATCTTCTCTGACCCTTTACTGCGAATGTAATAAACTCTCTATAAATTACGAGAAGACAAAAATTTTGGTCTTCTCAAATGGTTGGAAACTAGAGAAATGGAAAATAAGAGGGCAAGAAATCCAACAAGTAAAAATCTATAGGTATCTGGGAATCTTATTCCAGAGCAATCTAGGGTGGGCAAGTCATCGCACAAATGCCATAAAACAGGCAAAGTGCACCTCATCAGCAGTTGCCCGTTTTTATTATCAGAAAGGTAATCAATTTATTCCTGCGGCCAATCAGATTTTCCAAACAAAAGTGCAAGCCCAGATATTCTATGGAATCCCGCTATGGATTCAAGCATATAACAGTGATTTAAATAAGATTCACTCCAGCTTTCTGAGACGTATTCTTGGACTCCCAGCTGCGATCAAATATGAGACAATGTGTGCAGAAATAGGCATACACACAATGGAATACTGGGCCTGGTCCACCTCAATAAAGTACTGGTTACGCTGCCACTTTCGCTGCTCTCCATCAAGCCTGCTCGCTGATCTGCTCAAAGACTCCTATAAATCAAGATGGTATCAGTACCTCGAAAAAAAGATTGAATCTTTAGGCATCGAGCTGGAGTCCCTGTATAATTCTAATGAGCAATACATTTTCCAAAATATCCTAGCTAGACTAAAGGATGTGGAGAGACAAAATATTATGGCGGCTGTAAACAAAACTTGCTCCCCCATATTCTATGATTTAAATATCTTAGATAGCAGAGTCAATTACGTCACTAAATTAATAATCCCAGCCCAACGTAGGGCTTTTATGCTGGCCCGGTTGAACGTCTTTCCCTCAGCATTTGTCTGGGGAAGATATCAAAACATCCCTAGAAACAAGAGATTCTGCAGATGCTCTATGAATGTCCCGGACACTGTAGAGCATATTCTCTTTCATTGCCCATTGTACAGTACGCTCCGTCAACGCGTGCTGTCCCCTCTTTTGGGTGGTCTGGAACCCCAGCAAGGTGAATGTGTGGGATTCTGCCTATCCGACGTTGACCAAAGGGTAACGGCGGGGGTAGCCGAGTTTTTGGCTGCAGTCCTCCAAGGAGCAGGTTAACAAGGAAAACCACTGATTTTATATGTATATATATATATATATATATGATTGTAACCAACTGCTGCCTTTTTATATATATTTCAAGGCTTTTACATGTTATTTTCTTTCTTACGGTTTTTATTTGCATAATGCCTAATAAAGGTTTGATTTCAACATTTTGACTATTATAATCCTCCCCTCTTTGTCTTCATATATCAATTCCGGTTCATATTTGCTTTTAACATACATTACAACCCCCCTCTTTTTTCTTACATCAGATGCGATGAATTCTTCCCCTAACTTTGGTTTTACCAATAGTCTTTTATGCTTAGTATTGATGTGGGTTTCTTGTAAGCAAGCAAGGTCCCACTTCTGCCTCTCTAAGATACGTTCTATTTTCTGCCTCTTCCTCCTATTATTTAGACCATTCACGTTCCATGATAACAATTTAAATTTCATTATTTATTAGTTAAAAAATTCTAAAGTTAATGGAAAGAGTTTACGTTATCTGCAGTGGTAAAGGAGAGGGGTTTTGTAATAGTTATTGGTCTGATTGCCAATATCAAACCACTGGCGTAGTTCTTTATCCTTCCACCCTTTGCTGAGCTTTTTCTTCTTCTTCCGCCTCATCCGATAGCTCTCCCTTTCTTCCTTCCTCATTTCTTACTTCACTTTTCCCACCTCCTAATTCTCCTCGATACTTCCTCCAAAACATATCTGCTTCCTCAAATGTCTCAAATCGTCTTCTTTTTCCTTTGAAGTTGAAGGAAATCCCCACTGGGTATTCCCATCTGAAAGATATTGCTTTGGCCTTTAATGCTTTTGTTAGAAATTGGAATTGCTGTCTCTTTTTTATCAGCCTAGGTGGGACTTCTCGTAAAATTATTATTTCCTTTCCATCTATGGTTAATTTGTTCTTACTCTTTAGTTGGAGGATCTTATCTCTCATCCAATTCGATGTGAATACAATGATGCAGTCTGCCGGCCATTTGTTCATTTTTGCTTTTCTTGAGTTCACTCTGAAGATTTTCTCTGTCTGTTCTATTATGTCTTTTTCCTGTAAATGTAGCCACTTTGCTAAAGTTTCAATCATCTTCTTCCAAATATCCTCCTTCTCCTCTTCTGGAACATTTCTGAATCTCAAAGTCTTCTCTTTAATCTGCATCTGTATCATTGCTAGCGCGTCCCTTCCTTTCTTCAATAGAAAATTCTATTGTCTCCTTTAATGTAAACACCTCTGTAGACAAAATACTATTTCAGTTTTGCAGCTTTCCCAGAAGATAACAAGTCCTGTACGAATCCAAGAGTATTTTTCCACTTACGACCGTTTTTGTAATGTCCCGAAACCCCTCTAGGGGAATTGTAATAACTTTGTATCCTCTAATCCAAAAGTCAAATTGTTGTTCCTTATTTTCCGACAGTTTATATCCATATTGTATCAAATTGTAACAAAATTAACCAGCAAAGTCCTCCTAACAAAGTCCTCTTTATATTCTCCAACTTTGACAGCTACTTTGACAGCTGTCAAAGTCTCCGTCTCTCTTCGCCAGGCTCTGCGAATCGCCCCGGTTCCCAGGGGGGGTTACATTTTCCTTCTCACCCTCCACTCTTCTCCTCCAGCACAGTTCTTGTAATTTCCCATCGTGGAATTAATGATTTTTGTCAAGAGTATGCTTCTCTTTCGACCTTGGTTACCCAGTCCTTGTTTTAGAATGTTTACAGTAGGGGGGGGACTGACTTCCTTTTTAGATCACCCCCGCTCGTGCCGAATCCGAAAAAAAATTCTTTTTTTCTCCTTTTGAACCCGGTTTCCCAATTACTCACGGGTTGTTGTTAATAGTCCGAATTTCCAATGGAAGAAGTCAGCGCTCTCCGTCGAATGGCATGCGGCTTCGCTCGGCAGGGAAAGCAGAGGACTCAAAGCACCACGCCGCTCCCCGGCACCCGATCCGAAGCCTTTAAAAAGGCTCCTTCACGAGTCGGGAGGGCGCTAACGGTGCCAGCCGAGTCACCCATGTCCACGGGCTCCGTGCCCGTGGTTTTTAAGGGTCCCCGCGTCGCCGGCGCGGTAGGACCCAGCCCCTGCCGAGCAGACCCCCTCCGGAGCTCGGAGGGAGTCCGCCATGCGGCGATGGCGACAACCCGGAAGTCTATAGGTGTCATCATTTTTAACGCTCCAAAGGATGACGGTTTGACATTTCTGACACAGGTCACCTATGTTTTGGCTACCCCCTTGTCTCTCACACCTCTCCCCTCTGCATTGACCCTTTTCGCAGATGGAACAAGAAGTAGAGGGGGTAGTGACATGGGAGGAGGGAGGACAATGGAAATGTTTATTTACCCCCCCCCCACAGTCTTCTGCTCAGCAAGCTGAGCTAGCGGCTGTGATTCTTGCATTTCAATCCTTTCCTACTCAACCTTTCAATCTTATTGTGGATACTCAGTATGTATATCACCTTTTTGCTATTTTACCAATATCTTATATAACTCCTTCCTTGGATTCTGACTTGTTTTCCTTGTTTCTTGCCCTGCAGGCCTTACTTCAGCACAGAGAGTTCCCTTATTATGTTGCACATCTTCGCTCCCACACATCGCACCCATGGTATTTAGCAGAGGGCAATGCAAGAGCAGATGCGGCTTTGGGGGACATTTCTGCCTTTTCTCTCTTTTCTGATCCTATACTATGTCATAACACCTTTCACCTTCCTGCGAAAGCATTGGCAAAGCAGTTTTCTATTCCCTTGGCCCAAGCAAGGGATATAGTTTCCCAATGTGCTTCTTGTTCTAAATCTCAGCTGGCCATTCATAGAATCATAGAATCATAGAGTTGGAAGAGACCACAAAGGCCATCGAGTCCAACCCCCTGCCAAGCAGGAAACACCATCAGAGCACTCCTGACATATGGTTGTCAAGCCTCTGCTTAAAGACCTCCAAAGAAGGAGACTCCACCACACTCCTTGGCAGCAAATTCCACTGTTGAACAGCTCTTACTGTCATTCCTTTTGATGCTGTCTGGGGGCTGCAGCAGGTTGCTCCGCCACTCACTGTGGGTGAGGACCAGGTCCAAGATAGATGATTCCCTTGTTGCTTCTTCCAACTTCTGGGAAATGAAATTGTCAGCTAGATAATGGAGGAATACAGTGGTGCCTCGCAAGACGAAAATAATCCGTTCTGCGAGTCTCTTCGTCTAGCGGTTTTTTCGTCTTGCGAAGGCTATTAGCGGCTTAGCGGCTTAGGAAAAGGGGGGGGAGTGAAAAAAATTGCAAGACTCGCAAGACGTTTTCGTCTTGCGAAGCAAGCCCATAGGGAAATTCGTCTTGCAAAGCGCATTGAAAAACGGAAAACCCTTTCGTCTAGCGGGTTTTTCGTCTTGCGAGGCATTCGTCTTGCGGGGCACCACTGTATGTTGGACCTTACATGAAACCCATCTGCAATCCATTTTCCCCAAGCTCACAAACTTCAAATGCAGAAAACAACACCTTAAACTTTTTCAGACCTGGAACCCATGCTTATTTCTTTATAAGAATATTTTTAAACTACCAACTCATTTTTAGAAATTGATGTGGTATAGCTTCCATTCAAACATGAATTTGTGGACTCTCCTCTTAGCTGGTCCCAGGACAGTTGTTGTGAGCCACCTTCTGTCAGCTGTGGCCGCAGACCCACCCACTGAAGATCCAAGCTTTGGCCCAAGTCTTCTGGAAAGCCATTTCCGAGCTAGAGAGGAGAGGGGGTTGCGGGCTAACCCCTCCCACACACTCCACTCGCGGGGGCTGGCCTTCTGCCCCCACGAGAGCAGGGGAATCCCCGGGCGTGCCGGCAACCCTGCCCGCCAATCGGCGGGGCTGGGGGGGGGCATGGCCTAGCCCATTTAAGGCCAGGCACGTCCGGGGACCGCCCTCTTTTGCCCCATTCAGCTGAAGGTATTGGCGGCGAGCTTTGCTCAAGTGGCGGTTAGGCATTGGCAGGGGTTATTGTTAGGCAAATGAATGGGGGGGGAAGGGAGCGCCATCACCTTCCCCCAATGAAAATGGGTAGTCCGGTAGAGGACTCCGGGGGGCATTGCCTTGTCCGAAACCTAGGGAGGTAAGGGCCTCCGGCACGGCCCCGAGCAGTGACACCCGTGGGATCCTAGTTGGCGTACTCCAACAGGACCCCCCCATGGCTTGTGGTTAACCCTTCCCAGTCTCCATGCCGGGTAGTCGATAGGAGCCAATGCCTAAGGCCAATACCTTCCAATTCTGTAATCAATACAGTTGTGGCCTTTTTATGCCCATTAACCTTAAATAATGTGTCACGTGTCTTTATTTCAATTGGGGGAGGGGACTTGCCACGCAAAGCCATTTCCGAGCTAGAGAGGAGAGGGGGTTGCGGGCTAACCCCTCCCACACACTCCACTCACGGGGGCTGGCCTTCTGCCCCCGCGAGAGCAGGGGAATCCCCGGGCGTGCCGGCAACCCTGCCCGCCAATCGGCGGGGCCGGGGGGCGTGGCCTAGCCCATTTAAGGCCAGGCACGTCCGGGGACCGCCCTCTTTTGCCCCGTTCAGAATCATAGAGTTGGAAGAGACCACAAGGGCCATCCAGTCCAACCCCCTGCCAAGCAGGAAACACCATCAGAGCACTCCTGACATATGGTTGTCAAGCCTCTGCTTAAAGACTGCTTGGTTGGATTCTATGATTCTATGATTCTATGATTCTAGTTCCAGGAATGAAACTGCTTGGAAGCAAATGGGTCTTCAAAGTGAAGACTGATCAAAATGGCAAGATAGTCAGACACAAAGCCAGATTGGTAGCCAGAGGTTTTGCACAGGTACCAGGTGAAGACTATCACCAGACCTACTCACCCACAGTGAGATATGAGAGCATTAGGCTTATGCTCAAGCTAGCTGCAGAGGAGAATCTACACGTTAGTCACCACGATGTGAATACAGCATTTTTGTACGGATCTCTAGGTGAATCACTTTATATGCTTCCACCTGATGGTGTACAGGTAAAACAGGGATTTGTTTGTGCTCTAAAGAAGTCCCTTTATGGTCTCAAACAAAGTGCACGGTGTTGGCACACAAAACTCACTGAGACATTGTTTTCTCTAGGTTTTCAGCAAGGGAAAGCTGATCCATGTGTATTTGTCAAAGAGGAGGGGCAAAAGAAGCTGTATTGTTTGTTTTATGTTGATGATATTTTATTCTTTTGGAAAGATGTCACAATGTACAATAACGCCCTAGCTCAACTGAAAGAGCACTTTGACATGAAAGATCTTGGTGAGGTAAACAACTACCTATCTCTGGAAATAGAGAGAGATCAAAGTGGTAACATTCTAGTACACCAGTCACGAAAAATTGCTGATGTGTTAAGCAAACTAAACCTGATGGATGCTAACCCTGTAGACACACCGATGACAACAGGTTATCAGGTAGAAGACACTGAAGAAGCATTTTCTGACACTACACTGTACAGAAGTGTGCTAGGCAAGCTAAACTTCATTGCCAGATGTTCAAGACCTGACATTGCTGTTAGCTGTAATTTGCTAAGCAGACAAGTTAACAATCCCACCGTTAAGGATTGGAAAGCTCTGAAATGCATAGCACGCTATTTGAAAGGCACTATGCATTACAGACTGAGATTTAACAATCAGAAGTCTGGTGGTCTTGAGATTTTTGCAGATGCAAGTTTGGGAAGTGACACAACAGACAGGAAAAGTACGTCTGGAGTTTGCTACATGTACAATCAGGGTCTATTTGATTGGTCATGCAAGAAGCAAACAACAATTAGCTTAAGTACTTGTGAAGCTGAACTGAATGCACTGTCTTATTCACTTAAGGATTGTGAATGGTTGTTACAATTGTGCAAAGACATGAGAATTCCTGTCAAATGTCCAATCCAGGTTTACCAGGACAGCAAAGCATGTTTGGCTTTGCTGAATTCGGAAGGTTGTAAGCAAAGCACGAAGCACTTGCAATTGAAGTTGCAACATGCTAGGGAACATATTCAGAAGGGACTCGTAACGGTGTCCTATATGCCAGGTAATGAAATTCCTGCTGATGTATTGTCCAAGATTGTATCAAGAGATCAACACTGTACCTATGTACAGAAGTTGGGTTTGTACTGATATTGTACGAACACGCTGCCCAGTGATGTTCACAGAAAGGGGGAGGATGTTGGTTTCTGCTTTCTTCACTGTGCAGCGAAGTGCTAGTCACGGGACAATGTTTTGCATTCCACGGTCAGAGTACTGTTGGGTTTCCCACGGGAATGGGAGACTGGATGTGATGTACACTGGTTTCCTGTTTTTCACTGTTTCTCTCGGTGTTCTTTGTTCCGAGGAAAAGGATGATTGCATGTTTGTAATCTCTCAACATTGAAATGAAAATAAAGCAAAGTTAAGCATGTGGCACGTACTGCTCATCATTCCGCTGTGTACAGGACTCTGCAATTACAACACCGGAGTCCTCTACCGGACTACCCATTTTCATTGGGGGAAGGTGATGGCGCTCCCTTCCCCCCCCCCCATTCATTTGCCTAACAATAACCCCTGCCAATGCCTAACCGCCAAAACCGAGAAGTTGTGACGTTTGCTATGAGGTAGGCGAAAAAACCAAAAGGCTGGAAGTGCACCAAGTTGCAAAAATTCCTACCAGGCCCCTTGCGGCGACCAACCGAAGTCCATAGCAAGGTCAAACCTACCTAAACCTAAAGGGTGGGTGGGGTGGGAAAACCGGTCAGCTGAACGGGGCAAAAGAGGGCGGTCCCCGGACGTGCCTGGCCATAAATGGGCTAGGCCACGCCCCCCGGCCCCGCCGATTGGTGGGCAGGGTTGCCGGCACGCCCGGGGATTCCCCTGCTCTCGCGGGGGCAGAAGGCCAGCCCCCGCGAGTGGAGTGTGTGGGAGGGGTTAGCCCGCAACCCCCTCTCCTCTCTAGCTCGGAAATGGCTTTGCGTGGCAAGTCCCCTCCCCCAATTGAAATAAAGACACGTGACACATTATTTAAGGTTAATGGGCATAAAAAGGCCACAACTGTATTGATTACAGAATTGGAAGGTATTGGCCTTAGGCATTGGCTCCTATCGACTACCCGGCATGGAGACTGGGAAGGGTTAACCACAAGCCATGGGGGGGTCCTGTTGGAGTACGCCAACTAGGATCCCACGGGTGTCACTGCTCGGGGCCGTGCCGGAGGCCCTTACCTCCCTAGGTTTCGGACAAGGCAATGCCCCCCGGAGTCCTCTACCGGACTACCCATTTTCATTGGGGGAAGGTGATGGCGCTCCCTTCCCCCCCCCCCATTCATTTGCCTAACAATAACCCCTGCCAATGCCTAACCGCCACTTGAGCAAAGCTCGCCGCCAATACCTTCAGCTGAATGGGGCAAAAGAGGGCGGTCCCCGGACGTGCCTGGCCTTAAATGGGCTAGGCCATGCCCCCCCCCAGCCCCGCCGATTGGCGGGCAGGGTTGCCGGCACGCCCGGGGATTCCCCTGCTCTCGTGGGGGCAGAAGGCCAGCCCACGCGAGTGGAGTGTGTGGGAGGGGTTAGCCCGCAACCCCCTCTCCTCTCTAGCTCGGAAATGGCTTTCCAGAAGACTTGGGCCAAAGCTTGGATCTTCAGTGGGTGGGTCTGCGGCCACAGCTGACAGAAGGTGGCTCACAACAACTGTCCTGGGACCAGCTAAGAGGAGAGTCCACAAATTCATGTTTGAATGGAAGCTATACCACATCAATTTCTAAAAATGAGTTGGTAGTTTAAAAATATTCTTATAAAGAAATAAGCATGGGTTCCAGGTCTGAAAAAGTTTAAGGTGTTGTTTTCTGCATTTGAAGTTTGTGAGCTTGGGGAAAATGGATTGCAGATGGGTTTCATGTAAGGTCCAACATACAGTGGTGCCCCGCAAGACGAATGCCTCGCAAGACGAAAAACCCGCTAGACGAAAGGGTTTTCCGTTTTTCAATGCGCTTCGCAAGACGAATTTCCCTATGGGCTTGCTTCGCAAGACGAAAACGTCTTGCGAGTCTTGCAATTTTTTTCACTCCCCCCCCTTTTCCTAAGCCGCTAAGCCGCTAATAGCCTTTTAGCCGCTAAGCCGCTAAGCCTTTAATAGCCGCTAAACCGCTAATAGCGCTAATCCGCTAAGCCGCTAATAGGGTTGCTTCGCAAGACGAAAAAACCGCTAGACGAAGAGACTCGCAGAACGGATTATTTTCGTCTTGCGAGGCACCACTGTATTCCTCCATTATCTAGCTGACAATTTCATTTCCCAGAAGTTGGAAGAAGCAACAAGGGAATCATCTATCTTGGACCTGGTCCTCACCCACAGTGAGTGGCGGAGCAACCTGCTGCAGCCCCCAGACAGCATCAAAAGGAATGACAGTAAGAGCTGTTCAACAGTGGAATTTGCTGCCAAGGAGTGTGGTGGAGTCTCCTTCTTTGGAGGTCTTTAAGCAGAGGCTTGACAACCATATGTCAGGAGTGCTCTGATGGTGTTTCCTGCTTGGCAGGGGGTTGGACTCGATGGCCTTTGTGGTCTCTTCCAACTCTATGATTCTATGATTCTATGAATGGCCAGCTGAGATTTAGAACAAGAAGCACATTGGGAAACTATATCCCTTGCTTGGGCCAAGGGAATAGAAAACTGTTTTGCCAATGCTTTCGCAGGAAGGTGAAAGGTGTTATGACATAGTATAGGATCAGAAAAGAGAGAAAAGGCAGAAATGTCCCCCAAAGCCGCATCTGCTCTTGCATTGCCCTCTGCTAAATACCATGGGTGCGATGTGTGGGAGCGAAGATGTGCAACATAATAAGGGAACTCTCTGTGCTGAAGTAAGGCCTGCAGGGCAAGAAACAAGGAAAACAAGTCAGAATCCAAGGAAGGAGTTATATAAGATATTGGTAAAATAGCAAAAAGGTGATATACATACTGAGTATCCACAATAAGATTGAAAGGTTGAGTAGGAAAGGATTGAAATGCAAGAATCACAGCCGCTAGCTCAGCTTGCTGAGCAGAAGACTGTGGGGGGGGGGTAAATAAACATTTCCATTGTCCTCCCTCCTCCCATGTCACTACCCCCTCTACTTCTTGTTCCATCTGCGAAAAGGGTCAATGCAGAGGGGAGAGGTGTGAGAGACAAGGGGGTAGCCAAAACATAGGTGACCTGTGTCAGAAATGTCAAACCGTCATCCTTTGGAGCGTTAAAAATGATGACACCTATAGACTTCCGGGTTGTCGCCATCGCCGCATGGCGGACTCCCTCCGAGCTCCGGAGGGGGTCTGCTCGGCAGGGGCTGGGTCCTACCGCGCCGGCGACGCGGGGACCCTTAAAAACCACGGGCACGGAGCCCGTGGACATGGGTGACTCGGCTGGCACCGTTAGCGCCCTCCCGACTCGTGAAGGAGCCTTTTTAAAGGCTTCGGATCGGGTGCCGGGGAGCGGCGTGGTGCTTTGAGTCCTCTGCTTTCCCTGCCGAGCGAAGCCGCATGCCATTCGACGGAGAGCGCTGACTTCTTCCATTGGAAATTCGGACTATTAACAACAACCCGTGAGTAATTGGGAAACCGGGTTCAAAAGGAGAAAAAAAGAATTTTTTTTCGGATTCGGCACGAGCGGGGGTGATCTAAAAAGGAAGTCAGTCCCCCCCCCTACTGTAAACATTCTAAAACAAGGACTGGGTAACCAAGGTCGAAAGAGAAGCATACTCTTGACAAAAATCATTAATTCCACGATGGGAAATTACAAGAACTGTGCTGGAGGAGAAGAGTGGAGGGTGAGAAGGAAAATGTAACCCCCCCTGGGAACCGGGGCGATTCGCAGAGCCTGGCGAAGAGAGACGGAGACTTTGACAGCTGTCAAAGTAGCTGTCAAAGTTGGAGAATATAAAGAGGACTTTGTTAGGAGGACTTTGCTGGTTAATTTTGTTACAATTTGATACAATATGGATATAAACTGTCGGAAAATAAGGAACAACAATTTGACTTTTGGATTAGAGGATACAAAGTTATTACAATTCCCCTAGAGGGGTTTCGGGACATTACAAAAACGGTCGTAAGTGGAAAAATACTCTTGGATTCGTACAGGACTTGTTATCTTCTGGGAAAGCTGCAAAACTGAAATAGTATTTTGTCTACAGAGGTGTTTACATTAAAGGAGACAATAGAATTTTCTATTGAAGAAAGGAAGGGACGCGCTAGCAATGATACAGATGCAGATTAAAGAGAAGACTTTGAGATTCAGAAATGTTCCAGAAGAGGAGAAGGAGGATATTTGGAAGAAGATGATTGAAACTTTAGCAAAGTGGCTACATTTACAGGAAAAAGACATAATAGAACAGACAGAGAAAATCTTCAGAGTGAACTCAAGAAAAGCAAAAATGAACAAATGGCCGGCAGACTGCATCATTGTATTCACATCGAATTGGATGAGAGATAAGATCCTCCAACTAAAGAGTAAGAACAAATTAACCATAGATGGAAAGGAAATAATAATTTTACGAGAAGTCCCACCTAGGCTGATAAAAAAGAGACAGCAATTCCAATTTCTAACAAAAGCATTAAAGGCCAAAGCAATATCTTTCAGATGGGAATACCCAGTGGGGATTTCCTTCAACTTCAAAGGAAAAAGAAGACGATTTGAGACATTTGAGGAAGCAGATATGTTTTGGAGGAAGTATCGAGGAGAATTAGGAGGTGGGAAAAGTGAAGTAAGAAATGAGGAAGGAAGAAAGGGAGAGCTATCGGATGAGGCGGAAGAAGAAGAAAAAGCTCAGCAAAGGGTGGAAGGATAAAGAACTACGCCAGTGGTTTGATATTGGCAATCAGACCAATAACTATTACAAAACCCCTCTCCTTTACCACTGCAGATAACGTAAACTCTTTCCATTAACTTTAGAATTTTTTAACTAATAAATAATGAAATTTAAATTGTTATCATGGAACGTGAATGGTCTAAATAATAGGAGGAAGAGGCAGAAAATAGAACGTATCTTAGAGAGGCAGAAGTGGGACCTTGCTTGCTTACAAGAAACCCACATCAATACTAAGCATAAAAGACTATTGGTAAAACCAAAGTTAGGGGAAGAATTCATCGCATCTGATGTAAGAAAAAAGAGGGGGGTTGTAATGTATGTTAAAAGCAAATATGAACCGGAATTGATATATGAAGACAAAGAGGGGAGGATTATAATAGTCAAAATGTTGAAATCAAACCTTTATTAGGCATTATGCAAATAAAAACCGTAAGAAAGAAAATAACATGTAAAAGCCTTGAAATATATATAAAAAGGCAGCAGTTGGTTACAATCATATATATATATATATATATATATACATATAAAATCAGTGGTTTTCCTTGTTAACCTGCTCCTTGGAGGACTGCAGCCAAAAACTCGGCTACCCCCGCCGTTACCCTTTGGTCAACGTCGGATAGGCAGAATCCCACACATTCACCTTGCTGGGGTTCCAGACCACCCAAAAGAGGGGACAGCACGCGTTGACGGAGCGTACTGTACAATGGGCAATGAAAGAGAATATGCTCTACAGTGTCCGGGACATTCATAGAGCATCTGCAGAATCTCTTGTTTCTAGGGATGTTTTGATATCTTCCCCAGACAAATGCTGAGGGAAAGACGTTCAACCGGGCCAGCATAAAAGCCCTACGTTGGGCTGGGATTATTAATTTAGTGACGTAATTGACTCTGCTATCTAAGATATTTAAATCATAGAATATGGGGGAGCAAGTTTTGTTTACAGCTGCCATAATATTTTGTCTCTCCACATCCTTTAGTCTAGCTAGGATATTATGGAAAATGTATTGCTCATTAGAATTATACAGGGGCTCCAGCTCGATGCCTAAAGATTCAATCTTTTTTTCGAGGTACTGATACCATCTTGATTTATAGGAGTCTTTGAGCAGATCAGCGAGCAGGCTTGATGGAGAGCAGCGAAAATGGCAGCGTAACCAGTACTTTATTGAGGTGGACCAGGCCCAGTATTCCATTGTGTGTATGCCTATTTCTGCACACATTGTTTCATATTTGATCGCAGCTGGGAGTCCAAGAATACGTCTCAGAAAGCTGGAGTGAATCTTATTTAAATCACTGTTATATGCTTGAATCCATAGCGGGATTCCATAGAATATCTGGGCTTGCACTTTTGTTTGGAAAATCTGATTGGCCGCAGGAATAAATTGATTACCTTTCTGATAATAAAAACGGGCAACTGCTGATGAGGTGCACTTTGCCTGTTTTATGGCATTTGTGCGATGACTTGCCCACCCTAGATTGCTCTGGAATAAGATTCCCAGATACCTATAGATTTTTACTTGTTGGATTTCTTGCCCTCTTATTTTCCATTTCTCTAGTTTCCAACCATTTGAGAAGACCAAAATTTTTGTCTTCTCGTAATTTATAGAGAGTTTATTACATTCGCAGTAAAGGGTCAGAGAAGATATAAGACGTTTCAGACCCAAGCTCGTTAATGATAGTAGGACTGCATCGTCTGCGTATAATAAGAGAGGAACTGGTTTCTGATTAAGTTTAGGGGCATGTGATTCTATTTTTTGAAGGTGATCTGGCAAGTCTGATAAGAATAAGTTAAATAGAAAGGGGGCAAGAATACATCCTTGTTTTACCCATTTCGAGATTGGGATGTCTGATGAAAGATGACCTATGGTGTTAAGTTTGACTTGACAGACATTGGAAGAGTATAGATTTTGTATTAGAATCAATAAGCGCTGATCAATTTTTAGTTCTGCGAGTTTCCTCCACAGCTTTGGGCGGTCAATTGAGTCGAATGCACCACGAAAATCTACAAAAGCAGCATATATCTTAGATTGCCTTTGAGATCTATATTTTTCAACCAAATGCATAAGTATAAGGCAGTGGTCTAATGTAGAGCAACCTTTAGAGAAACCTATTTGTTCTTTCCCTGGTAAATTTAAATTTTTCATCCATATAAGGAGTTTGGATAGGAGGTGCTTAGCGTAGATTTTCCCTATCACTGATAGTAAGCTTATCGGTCTGTAATTCTTTGGTTCTTTTGGGTCGCCATTTTTAAAGATTGGGATAATTATTGATCTTAACCATATCTCCGGTATGATCCCATCTTTGTCTATGAGAGTAAACAATTGAGCTAGGGGTTCTGCCCACCAATCTATATAGGTCTTAAATAATTCTATTGGTAGACCGTCTGGCCCAGGCGATTTCCCCGATTTGAAATTTTTAACTATCTCTCTAATTTCCACTTCTTCTACCCTTGGCCACTCCTGGAGTTTATTGATTTTATTTATAGCGGTCTCATTTCCTTTAAGTTCACTGTGTAGATTGTTAAATACAGATGTAAAGTATTGGGACCATTTGGATTCTGCAATTGGTGGTTGGGTTAGTTGATTTTCGGCTTTCAGTCCTCCGTACACTAGGTTCCAGAACGCTTTGTTGTTTTTACTCTGAATTGAGTCAAATAGTTGTAGCCATTTTTGGGTTGCATATTTCTGTTTCTTTTCGGCCAGAATGTAATGATATTTTCTTTTTTCATCGAGATAAGAGGGCTCTAGTTTAATGCGATTATTTTTAAATGTTTGACGCAGTTTTCTTTTTAGCTGGAAACATTCATCGTCAAACCAGGGGCTAGCGCTATGTTTAAGTATCCAACCTTTAAGTGGAGTACTAAGCTCTACAAACATTTGGAAGATTTCATTATAAGTTTTCAGAATATCACTGCAGGGATTAGTGGTCTTTAAATTGGATAATACTTGTTTTCTCAGGTTGGCTGTGAGTTTTTGCCCCACTGCTGCACTCATTTCCTGAGACCATTTTAATTGAGTCATTTGTTTGTATTGAGAAGGTTCTATGATATTGTACTTAGTTATTTTGGTTTCGTTCTTTAAGTTTATAGACAGCGATAGTGGCTGATGGTCGCTTTCAGTACGCGTTCCAATTTTGAGGTCCATGATCGAATTTATAATATTATAAGGGGCAAGAATATAGTCAATGACACTGCATCCTCGGGGGGAGAAGTATGTAAACTCCCCGCTTCTATCGCCTTCTGTTGAGCCGTTCACAATCTGCAAATTAAAGTTGTTACATAATTCGAGTAGGCGTAAGCCTTCGTTGTTTACAACCCTATCTCTGGAGAAACGTCCTATTTTCAGGGCATGTGCGATATCATTATCAGTATTCCAATTTAATTTGCTACATAGTTGTTCATTGTTGGTTCCCACTCTTGCATTAAAATCACCTGCTATTATCAGTGAAGCATTTGGGTATTTATCGGTCAAATTTTCTATATAGAAGGTTAGCTGTGACCAATTTTCACTGCTGCTGTTGTTTTTGGTTGGGGGGATGTAGACGTTTACAAGTAGCAAGGTATCGTCTTTTTGTGTTAAAAGTAGAGCTTGTGCAAGTGGAAAGCATTTTTCTAGCTGCTTGATCTCAAACCCTGAGTTGTCTTTGATCATACAACAGAACCCTGCTTTCGGCCGGCCCTTCGTGTTTGTTTTCAAAGCGGGTTTCGTATAGGAGGTGAATCCATTAATTTTAATATCTCTAGTTGACCATGTTTCTTGTAGAAGTATTAATTCAAAATCTTTGAAGAAGTTCATTAGGTCTGGGTCTCCGCCTTTGTTTCCCCACCCTGCAATATTCCAGGACAGTAAGCGTAGAATCCGTTTTTGAGTTGGTGGCTGGTTAACAGCATTTAGTCATTCTAGTTCTGTTATTGAGTCCAGCGAGGAATTTTGTCTTTTGCAAATACAGCCATTTGTCGCTGCTTTCGGTGGGGAGGGTAATGGTGGGTCTTTTGGGGGGGGGGGAATGAAGGGAAGCTGCCAAAAAGCTTTATGGAAATGGTAAAGATTTTTGATTTAGTGGATATATGGAGATATAAACATCCTGTTGAAAAGGAGTTCACATATTTCTCAGAACCAAAAAACTCGTATAGTCGAATCGACAGTATATGGATTACTAAGGATATGACAATTGAAGCAGAGAATGCCGAAATATTGCCAAAAACACTTACAGATCACAATCCAGTATCATTAACTCTTAAAGGAAAAGAGGAGAAAGGGGAAAAAATGTGGAGAATGAATGTTTTCTTATTAAAAAACGAAAAAGTAATACAAGGAGCCAGGAAGTTGATGAAGGAATATTTTGAAAACAATTGGAGGAAAGGGACAGATGTTAAAACAGTGTGGGATGCTGGGAAGGTGGTTGTTAGGGGATATTTCATACAACCAAACTCAATAGCATATAAGAATAAAGAAAAAAAGAAAAGGGGGCTTTTAGAAGAAATTAAAAGGAAGGAAAAATTGGCCTATGCAAGCAAAAATAAAGAGAGATTAAATCAAGAAATTAAATTACTGAGAGTAGAATATAATAAAATTATAGAACAGGAGGTAGAACAAGAAATCAAATTTTGGAAATATAAAAATTTTGAATGGGCAAATAAGCCAGGCAAGATCCTTGCCTGGCAGCTAAAGAAACAAAGAAATGAAAAATTAATAAATAAAATAAAAGTAGAAGAGAGGACAATAAGGGATATGACAGAAATTAAAAAAGAATTTGAAAAATATTACAAAAAATTATATCAAAAAGATGAAGTGCCAATAGAAGAAATAGAGGAATATATAAAGAAAAATAAATTAATAGAGATAGCAGAAGAAGACCATAAATTATTAAATGAACCAATATCAACCGTAGAAATTAAGGAATCAATTCAAAAATTAAAAATAGGGAAATCCCCAGGTCCAGATGGCATACCAGCAGAATATTACAAAGAAATGTTAAATGAATTAATTGACCCACTAAAAGAAGTAATAGAGGAAGCAGTAGAGAAGGGGAATATTCCAGACTCTTGGACTCAAGGGTATATAACGCTCCTGCCAAAACAAGGTACGGATTTGGAATCGGTCTCAAATTATAGACCCATTTCATTGTTAAATTCCGATTATAAAATTTACGCAGGATTATTGGCTAATAGGTTGAAAAAAATTATAGGAAAAATAGTACATAAAAATCAGGCTGGATTTGTGGAAGGTAGACAAATAAAGGATAATATCAGAAATATAATAGACATAATGGAATATCTACAAGTAAGAAGAGACAAACAAGCAGCCCTGATTTCAATCGATGCGGAGAAGGCTTTCGACAAAATCTCATGGGAATTTATGAAAAAACTATTAAAAGAATTGTGTCTAGGTGAAAAATTCCAAAAAGGTATAAATGCAATATATAACCAACAGAAAGCAAAAATTATTATTAATGGAGAGTTTGGAGAAGAAATCAACATCTTTAAAGGTACAAGACAAGGATGCCCCCTATCCCCAATGTTATTTATAATAGTATTAGAGGTTCTATTAAAGAAAATAAGGCAGGACAACCAAATAAGAGGAATAGCAGTTGGTGAAAAAAGATATAAGTTAAGAGCCTTTGCAGACGATGTTATGATCACAACAGAAAATCCCCTACAATGTACACCTAGAATATTGGAATGCATAAACGAATATGGCAGATTAGCAGGATTCAAATTAAACTATGGGAAAACCAAAATACTAGTGAAAAATATGGAAGAAAAGGATAAAGTGAAATTACAAGAAATTACAGGATTGGAAATTAAAAAGAAAATAAGGTATCTTGGAATAAATTTAACAACAAATACTATAGACTTAAGTAATGAGAACTATGGGAAAACATGGAATGAAATAAAAAATGACTTGCAAGTATGGGGAAAATTAAATCTTTCCTTACTAGGGAAAATGTCGGTAATAAAGATGAACATATTACCAAGGATGATGTTTTTATTTCAAAGTATCCCAATACTAGGAGGAGATAAATGTTTTAATAACTGGAAAAGAGATTTGGCTAAATTCATATGGTCAGGGAAAAAGCCAAGAATAAAACACAAAATAATGATAGATAAGAAGGAGAGAGGAGGATTTGGTCTCCCAGATATGGAGTTATATCACGATGCGGTGGGTCTGACCTGGCTAAAGGAATGGATCAAATTAGATGACTCGGATGTATTGGATTTAGAGGGAGTAGAGACGAGATTTGGATGGCATGCCTATTTAATAGATGAAAAAGTGAGAGTACATAAAGGCTTCCTAGGGCATATAATCAGAAAATCTATATATAAAATATGGGAGAAATATAAGAGACTCTTAGAACCGAAAACTCCCTGGTGGGCATCGCCAGCAGAAATTGTCGCAGTGAAAAAATTAAATATGAAAGAAAATTGGGCTACCTATAAAACTGTATTAAAGGAAGAAAACGGAGAATTGGAATTAAAGGACTACACAGAGATTAAAGCTCATATTAGTGATTGGTTCCAATATATTCAAATTAAGTATAGATTAGCAAAAGACAAAAAGTTAGGATTTGAAAAAGAAATATCAAAATTCGATAAATATTTAATACAAGAAAAATCAAAAAATATATCTAAATTGTATAATCTGATTTTAGAGTGGGAAACAAAGGATGAATTGGTTAAAGCATCAATGATTAAATGGGCGCAAGATATTGGGAAAAATATTATGTTTGAACAATGGGAAAAATTGTGGAAAGAAGATATGAAATTCACCATGTGTTATATACTGAAAGAAAATTACCTTAAAATGCAACATAGATGGTATTTAACACCTGAAAGAATAGCAAAAATGAATAAAAACTGTAGCGATATCTGCTGGCGATGTAACACGGGAAAAGGTACCATGATACATATATGGTGGAATTGTTTAAACATCAAACAATTTTGGGAAATAATATATAATGAAATGAAAAAAATGTTTAGATACTCATTTAGGAAAACGCCAGAAGGTTTTCTATTGGGAATTGTACCAGGAAGCCTAAGGGAAGAAGGTAAGACCTTATATTTATACGCAACAGTAGCAGCAAGGCTATTGATTGCGAAAAACTGGAAAAGTGGTATAATACCGACAAAAACAGAGTGGCTTGCCAAATTATTGGAGTATTACAATATATCCAAAACAATGGAAGAAATTGGAAGGATTTCAAAAGAAAAGATAGATAGGGACTGGAAGGTGTTTAAAAGATACTTGCAAAATCATATCGAAAAATCAGAACTCCTATTAGAATAAACAAGTTCCGTTTCAAATACTGATATATCAAATAAGATGGAAAACAATGTGTAATAGAAAAAGAAGTATGAAATTAGGGTAAAGGTGTGTGAAAGAAAGTAATAGAAGTGGAAAGAAATTGTAATTGAGTAGATTGGAAGTCAAACACAAAGGTGGGGTGAAGGGTTGGTGGATGGTGATGGGGAAAGGAACTATTTGTGGGATTGAGTGTAAGTATGTTTGAACATTTTTAAGGATTGTAAGAAATGTATGTTTGTATGCTTGTATATGTGTATTAATGATGAATTTAAATTAAAAAAAAAAGGAAGGGACTGGACGTAAGTTTTTGTTCCTGAACAACAAACCTCTGTAGAGATACCAGATTTCCGAATTAGAACGTTTTCGCAGCTGAACAGGACAAGAAACCTGAGAAAGTGAGGAATAAAAAGAACAAAGGACTGATTACGACATGGAAAGAAAAAAGGGAGGAGCGGTAAAGACCAAGGAAATTAAAGGCCTTTTTTAGATTGGACGTTTGAAGTTAAACATTATTAAAATAAATAAATTAAAAGAAAACCGGCAAGGTGGAACTGGGGAGAAATCTGGCCATGGATTTCGAGACCTCCAGGCTGACAACATACAGACTGATGGACATAGGGAATCTAAACCGGGGAAGGGGGGGGGGAGATTTGGAATCCAAAGGCTGTGCAACTATTTTTTGAATCTTTTTATATCTTTTATCTTTTATATCTTTATATAACTCTTGTATATCATTTCATTTTGATTGGACATGTTTTTTTTAAAAAAAGGGAATTCGTGGAAGGAAACTGGGGTGGATCTGGGGGGAAAATCTTTTTTTTCTATTTTTGTAAATGATATGGGAGGGAGGTAAGATTGTGTAATTTAAATTGGATAGTGGGTTAAACAAATTAAGTTTTAAATGGGGAGTGAGAGATTGTAGAACTAAATTCATGAAAGGGGAATACAGCTGGGAGGGGGAAGGGGGAGTCCCAGAAAGTTGGTATTGAAAGTAAGGCTTTAAGTGTATTTTATCTTTGTATTTCTATATTTTTTGGAAACTTTAATAAATATGATTTTTTTTTAAAAAAAAGTGATGACACCTATAAAATCAGCCAAGGCAATTTGCACGGCAGCATTTGTTATGAATAAATGCTGCTGTTCAGTCTGTGAGAAGGGCAGATATATTGATGCAACATCAGAACCGCTCAAAGCTATAGCACGTGAACGTCCTTTGATAACAATGTCTGATGTGGATTCAACAACGGAATAAATGTTTTTAGGTGGGGTGTGTGGTAAATGTAGCCATTCTATAATGCAGATTGTCTTCTTCTTTTCTGTCTGAGCATATAAATTCCTGTTGGCAACAATGGTGTAGCAAACACTGCCAGATGCAGCTTGTGTGCAGCACCTCTAGGTGGTGCATGCGGAAAGGTTTCAATGCTTCACCCACAAAATGTTGACAAAGTGTAGGGGAGTTCCGCATGCCTTGAGGCAGGACAACCCACTGATATCACTGGGTGGGCTGCGAATTGTTATATACTGGCAATGTAAAAGCAAACCGTTCCCTGTCTGCTGGAGCCAGTGGGATGAAGATGGTTCAATGTGGCCGAAAGTCAATTGTTCAGAAATAAGCTGTTCAGAAACAGCTGGTGCCGCTGCTGCTGATTTTTCTTTTGGTAGAGGCCACTGTTCTACCCCCACTGGGGTATCAGTGATCCTGGTTTGCCACACTGGAAACAAGTTGTATCGGTGGCTACAGGCTGGTTTTCATTTAGCGCTGCTGCCAGCAGATGAGCCTTGTGGGTGGCTGTACCAACAGACTGACAAATGCGAAGCATGGCTGCTGTGTCTGTGGCAGGATTGTGTATCGTCGGTTGTAACGCAACCTTACAATCCTCATTGGCATTTTCAAAGGCCAATTGTTTGATAATTATTTGTTTGGCTTCAGGATTTTCAATTTGACGACTCACTGCTGTAAGCAGCCTGTCCATAAAGGAAGAATATGATTCTCTTGCCTCTTGCCTGATTGAACTGTAGCATCCTGCTTGTGGTTAACGCTTAGCTGGAATGAAATATTCAACGCAGCAACAGAGAAAGTAAAATAATAATTTATTTGTCAGACAAATAAATGAGAGGCACAGTGGTATATGGTTACCAAGCTCTGGCCTGCCTCCTGCCATTATGGCCAGCACTTATATTCCCTTAATCCAGCCCCCCTTTGCTCCTCCTGTGGCTGCCTCTGTTCAATCAGCCTGGTTGAAATTTCTATTGGTTGTTTGCTATAACCAATCTTAAAAGATACACCCACATCCTCCTATCCTTATATGGAACACAAAGAGCTATATATTGTTACATCTATAAATGACAAATAAGTATTAATATATCTTACATGTGTCTCAACAAGGAATCTTAATTACCAGCTCACCTCTTGCCTTCCTTGCCCTATTGCCTTCTAAAACAAATGGTTAATCTTAAATTTTTATCTTAAACATATGTCAAGGATCTTGAGTTTCACATCAACATTGAAAGATCTCCTTCATTTGAAGGTTTCCAAACAAATGTCTGACAACTAATATATCAGGATAGCTCGGATGGCGTCTCATTTCTGGCAGGGGGCTGGGCTCAATGGCCCCTGTGGTCTATTCCAACTCTAGGACTCTATGATTCTATGAAATAAGAATCTAACATCTAAATTTGTTACTTTCTAAATCCTTTGCATAATTACATTTAAGCAAATATATTTAATACATTAGCATAGGTAACCTTTTAAAAGAATAAAGCTTCTCAAAGTAGAAAGGAAGGAACTCAGTAAAAAACAGTTTTTAAAGAAGCCTCTTTAGTTTACACCTCCCCCTTTCACCCTCCTTTCCAGCCTCAAAATAAAATAGGAAGAAGCTTCTTTTTCCCCAGCCAAGCCAGTTGCCTTTGTTTTCCATGTGCCCTTGGCCTTTTGTCCTGTGGCTCAAGTTTAAGGCACATGGTTTTATTTTACTGTTTACCTACCACTTTTACAACTTAGTTGTACTCTACAGCATGCAAGGTCAGTGACCTGCTTCTCAGCCTTTTTATGACCGCAATAAACCAATAAACCAAAGGGGCCCTCTTTAAGATGAGCACATCTGCCGATGCACTCACTGCCTGGCATGAGAGATACAGATATTTTAAAATATATTTTAAGCTCATTTTAAGAATACAGGTATCTGATCAAAATATAAGCCTTGATTAAAATGCAGACTATGAACAGATGCCTCATTCCCCCCTTTCAAGCTCAAGGACCTTGGTACCAAGTGTCCTTGATTGCTTGATCTGCATCATATTCCTGAGTTAAAGCTGTGTATAGGGCCATGATATGAGGTAGAGTTTCATTCGAAATCATCTTGCTAATTGTACTTCTAAAACATGAAATGATACATGGCATCATACATAAAACCATTACCACTACTGTCAAGAAAAACAAGCAAGACAATAATATCCCTTTGAGTTCTGTGACATTAGGTAACCATCCCATATCCCATCCTTCCCATGTTTGTACTGGGACATGTGCTATATTCTCCATCTTTGTGGCCAACACACGGATTGCCTCACCATTATCTGAAATGTTAAAACAACAGGCATTCCCTGTCAAGTTCAAGACTCCACATAGGCCTCCCTGCTTGGCAAGTACATAATCCATTCCCATTTTCAGCTGCAAAATGGTGGCTCTACTTTCATCCAGCTGTTATGCAATAAGTCTCAAACTCTGGGCCGTTACATTGGTTACAAGTTCCACTACTGCTTGTAATCGAATTATTCTGTTTAGATTATAAATAGGATCCCGTGCCCCTTGTATGAGCTCACCAGGATTCCAGGAGGCAGGATCATAATAGGCTATTATGCGCTCTGGCGGCCAATCATCAGTACCGCTCCAACTTTGGGTACTTCCTCCTGCTATATGAGAAATATCAGCGTTTCTTCGTGTTCGCTTAGCTGAACTAGTGGGCATAATCCACATTGGTGGTAATACCCATCCCAGGAAACAAGTCCCACTCCATTTGGAAGGGAGTTTCTTGTATGCCCATTCTCCACATATCCACCACAACCATCGGGTCTGAGGTTTTTGGTACGTGGAGTACAGAAGGCGAAATATCAAAAGAGGCAGAGAGTTCACAGTGCAGTATGTTAGATTGCCTTTTTCTGTCACAGTTATGTTCCATACCACTTTCCATGCATGAATAAAAGGAGGTGCACAGGGCAAGGTATTCCGAGTTCGATAGGTAGTACCGTGTGCCCAGGTATTCTTAATATTATCCCAAGTATAGTGGCAATGAGAAGAGCCTATCATGGTAGAATCAGCTGCATCTGATGATTTATGTACACAGAATTCCCCTTGTACAGGTATGACTCGTAATGGTTTAGTTGAGTTCCACCCGGGGAAATTCTGTATTTCTGTTTGGTGTGGCATTTCGCTTACCATACCAATGGCATCTAATGGTATCGGTAATAAGGGCATACCTCCCTCTGAATCATCTGGCCCAAGAGAGCAAACAAGGCAATTGGTCCTATTTGCAACATTGGCTACCATTTCAGCTAAACCTACCCACATATTGTGGTCATAGCGGAATCCATATTTAGCAAATTTGGTCAGATTCAAGGACCCTTCCCCTTCCCAAGGGATCAGGATTAATAATAAAATCATGTTGATGTCTAGCATATGCATTCCTTCCACAAAAGATTACCTTATTGTGATAGCAAATAAATATTAGTCCCAATATAATTCCCCCAGTGACAGAAATGGGGAGCCACCAAGACCAAAACATATATCCCAAGGATCCCCAATGTGTAATATCTCTGATAATTGTTCCACAAGGGGGCAGTCAATCAATTGTATAAGAGAATCTTCCCGCTCACAGTCTCTGGTTCAGACGCTCCTCAAGCTTCAGGCGTGCGCAGGTCAGCCAGCTTCCAGATTGTGGCTGCAGCAGGCCGGTCGTCTAATGTTGCCCGTGACCTAGCCCGTTCCCCGTAGGGCTAGATACAGGGGTTTTTGGAGAGAGTCAGTTTTAAAGGATTAGAGGGGTCACCTTTGCACGTCCAACTGCCTTCGGACTTCTTCAAACGGGAGTGATGAATCCAGGGGGTCACCTCAGCTACCTTCACCGCTGTTGGAGTAGAGAGCAAGACGGTGTAAGGTCCACGCCACTTAGGTGCAAGTGGATCACGTTTCCACTCTTTCACCCATATACTATGCCAGCCTGGAGCTGATGAATCGGCTTGGCAATGCTGCACGGCGTGCGCTCGAGGGCCCACCTGTTAAGATAAAACAAACAAACAAACACGGGAGAGAGACAAAAACACGGGAGAGAGATTGCACTTGTCCCTGTGTCGCATGGTCTCCTATTTGTTTGAGGTCAGTTGGAATATCCTGAACAAAGGAGGGCGGCCTCCCATACAGGAGCTCAAAAGGTGACAACTTAAGTCTTTTTGTGGGTGTGCACCGAACACGAAACAGTGTTATGGGTAACACGTCTACCCTCCTGAGACTTTAGACATATTAGTGGGCTTCTGGCATGCCCTGCAGATACCTTGCACAAGCGTCTGGCGGTAGGTGGTAAGCCTGGCCAGGTGAATTGCATTATTTGGATCCCAATTAGGATCTTCCAAGGGAAAGTTGTCCTGGAGATGACGGTCAATATTATAAATATTTCCCACTCTGGCCTGCTCACGCAAATATATCTGTGCCTTTTCAATTATGTCTCTCCTTTCCTCAGTGGTGAAGAGAGTATTCAGGAGCTGGCGACAATCTGTCCAAGTAGGACTATGAGTATTTACTATTGAAGTCACCAAGTCCATCATAGCCTGAGATTTTTCTGCAAAAAATGGGGTGTTTTCCAATTCATCAGATCCGTAGTTGTGAATGGAATGTACTGGAGGATCGAAGTTCGAGGTGGCCGTGGTCCAGGTTGCCCATTAACCAGCACAGGCTCCTCAAGTGCATCAAATACTCTTCTGAGAGGGGCTACTACGTGATCTTTCTCTTCGCTTTGCTCTAGGGGCCTCAAATCATAGGGGGTGATATCTGTCCCAAGGCGTTCTTTTAGCAGCCTTATACGCCTGGCTGTATTGCTTGCTGACCGATTAAGGTCTCCCTGTAGCTTCTGTAATAATTCTCTAGGACTTGGATGTACAGGGGTTTGGGGTGGGCAATTAGTTGTTCCACTAAAGGAGACTGTAGATGGAGTTCTACTGGGACTCACAGGTGGAATAACCACTTCTGCTTGGGCTTCATTATAGAACTCCAATGCCTCCTGAAGATATTTATCATAATCTATCAAGGAATCAAGTTCTGTGACTCCACCCCCATTATTCATTCCACTTTCTTGCCTTGGGGTTACAACTGGTGGAGGGTTTGAATTAGGCTCCCTTCGATGTGGAGCATAGGGTGGAGGTGGAAACACCTCTTCCTCTGGTCCCTCAAAAATGGGTTTGAGTTTATTTGGCAAGATTCCTTTCCTAGCTTTGGCTTTTACAGCCAATAATTTGCATAGTTGGACTTTGCATTCCCTTATCCATGGAGGATTTTTATTTAATGTGCTCAGCCAAGAATCTATATATGAAAATTGTTCTGGGCACCCTCCAGTTTCTTTGGCGATGTTAGACCAAAGTTTGCTTATTAAATTTATATCAAAGGTTCCTTGAGATGGCCATTCAGTATTTTGCTTCGGCCACTCTAATTCACATAACGTTCTCAGGCGCTCTGGCGTCATTTTGACTCCATACGCCCCTGAGAAGGCTTTCTTAAAATTATTTAACATACATTCAAGAGGTGTGTTTTCCCCTTTTGAACCCCCAACTCCCATTGTATGGCCCTGTGAAGTATCCACTCAGTCACTCACACACACACCTTACTGGGAAACGAAGTAGTACTCACTCCACACTTAGGTCAGCTACACATTGTACTTTCTCACACATGCAATGCGCTAGATACTTCAACCATACTCTACCTCCCAATCTTCCCTTTTCCCTACACCAGATCACCATCTGATGTACCCAGCCACCTAGCGTACTCAGTTCCCCTTTACTGAGACGCAGAAGTTTGATCAAGACTTCTCTTCCTCCCAATTAATTGGAGGGCCAAAACCCCTTAGTGCACTTACCCTTAGCTGGTTCCCTGTTTATTTCTCTGGTCCCCCCCGGTCCGCCGCCGTCAGTGGGCAGGGTATCAGACAGACGAGACTGCTGCGTTCCCCTGGAAAAATTTTTTCCAGTGCGCGCTGGGTAGGCAATCAGTTGTCTTCTCTCTTGTACCCTGCTCAGTAAGGCGAAGGGGCTGCGTTCCAGCAGACCACTGATCCGAGTCGCAGGCACCATAAAATGTAGCATCCTGCTTGTGGTTAACGCTTAGCTGGAATGAAATATTCAACGCAGCAACAGAGAAAGTAAAATAATAATTTATTTGTCAGACAAATAAATGAGAGGCACAGTGGTATATGGTTACCAAGCTCTGGCCTGCCTCCTGCCATTATGGCCAGCACTTATATTCCCTTAATCCAGCCCCCCTTTGCTCCTCCTGTGGCTGCCTCTGTTCAATCAGCCTGGTTGAAATTTCTATTGGTTGTTTGCTATAACCAATCTTAAAAGATACACCCACATCCTCCTATCCTTATATGGAACACAAAGAGCTATATATTGTTACATCTATAAATGACAAATAAGTATTAATATATCTTACATGTGTCTCAACAAGGAATCTTAATTACCAGCTCACCTCTTGCCTTCCTTGCCCTATTGCCTTCTAAAACAAATGGTTAATCTTGAATTTTTATCTTAAACATATGTCAAGGATCTTGAGTTTCACATCAACATTGAAAGATCTCCTTCATTTGAAGGTTTCCAAACAAATGTCTGACAACTAATATATCAGGATAGCTCGGATGGCGTCTCATTTCTGGCAGGGGGCTGGGCTCAATGGCCCCTGTGGTCTATTCCAACTCTAGGACTCTATGATTCTATGAAATAAGAATCTAACATCTAAATTTGTTACTTTCTAAATCCTTTGCATAATTACATTTAAGCAAATATATTTAATACATTAGCATAGGTAACCTTTTAAAAGAATAAAGCTTCTCAAAGTAGAAAGGAAGGAACTCAGTAAAAAACAGTTTTTAAAGAAGCCTCTTTAGTTTACACCTCCCCCTTTCACCCTCCTTTCCAGCCTCAAAATAAAATAGGAAGAAGCTTCTTTTTCCCCAGCCAAGCCAGTTGCCTTTGTTTTCCATGTGCCCTTGGCCTTTTGTCCTGTGGCTCAAGTTTAAGGCACATGGTTTTATTTTACTGTTTACCTACCACTTTTACAACTTAGTTGTACTCTACAGCATGCAAGGTCAGTGACCTGCTTCTCAGCCTTTTTATGACCGCAATAAACCAATAAACCAAAGGGGCCCTCTTTAAGATGAGCACATCTGCCGATGCACTCACTGCCTGGCATGAGAGATACAGATATTTTAAAAAATATTTTAAGCTCATTTTAAGAATACAGGTATCTGATCAAAATATAAGCCTTGATTAAAATGCAGACTATGAACAGATGCCTCAGAACCCCACCTTGATTGAATACTGGTGGGTTCTGGGATTTTTCTCATTGCTTGTTTAGCAGCAAGAGCAGTGTCCCTCAATAAGATTTGCAGCAGTGTGGCTTGCACTGAAGCTTGAGTGAAAGGACCACGCCCCATCATGGCATCTATGACGTCTGCAAGGGTAATATTTGGATTATTTCCCCTGATTTGTTGAAACAAAGCTGGAGCATAAGCACGGCAGGCAGTTTCCCATTCGTGGGCAAACAAAACACCTGCTGATTGGGGTAACACTGTACGTGCCAAAAGCTTGATGTCATCTGGAACCAAAAGCTGGGCTAATGTGGCTTCCAAAAGAGCCTGTGTAAATGGGGCTTGAAGTCCATTTGTCCTTACTGACAATTGCAGCTCTTTCAAGATTTTAAAGTCAAAAGGTTGGTGTGTCACTGAAAGTAGCTGGAGTGAGTGCCAAGCCAGGAATCATGCTTCTTTTCAAACCATGTTCTGAAGTTTGTTTCATGATCAGAACAATCCTCTCAAGTGATTGTTTTCACCCTGCTTTAAAAGCAACACTTCAAAGAACGGCTCAAAAAAATAAATACACAAAAAAAAACCTTAGCAAAACAGGATTCCCAATGAAATGGTCTGCCTCACAGCCAGAGGCTCTACTCCAAGGAAGCACTGAGGAGGAGTGTGACAGTTTGGAGCTTTGCTGTGTGTTCTCTGATCTGGTGACACATGCTGTCTGTTGAAGTTGAATGGGGAGGGGCCCTTAGATGTCTGAAAGAGTTCTGGGACTTGCTGGTTAATGGGATTTTCTGCCGTCCTCAGCGGATGCTCAGCCCTTCTGTCTATTCCAGCTGTAGTGTTTCAGAAAGTTGCTTTGAGCCAAACACACTCCCCTTTGAAAGTTTCAAGATCTCAAGTCTCAAATGTTTGGTAGCCAAGAGCATGGCTTAATTAGAATTGGAAACACTATTGAAAAGGTTTACTTTTCAAATACATTTAAGTAGGAATTACTCAGCCTTGGAGAAGCCCCTTCCTTGGGTCTCTGTCACTCACCTGTGACTGTCAGAGTCACTCACCTGTCAGTCACTCATCCATTCTGAATGGGTAGAAAGAAGCACAGAGCTATGACATACAGAGAGGCGTCAGGCAACCTCACTGGAGGAGGACTGGTGATTCTGGCCATGTATCTGAGTCAGTAATCACAACGCAGAGAATTGCCAGAGTTAGAATTAATCATCCTAGCAGAGACTGCTTAGAAGTATGGAATTCAACAACAATCAATCATGCAGAGATGCAACGGAGAACATTTTCTGAAATTAGAAAAAGCTGCCCAGTGCTGGGGAATGACCCCAGTCATGTCCAGTGTGGGAGAGACATGGCAGGATTAACCACCCTGTGCTCTTTCAGCAACTTTCTCTGTGGTCAAGAGCTGTAGGTGCTCATCAAATGGAAGCCCTACTTCCATCTACTGCTCTGAAGTAGGGTCATCTCTGCCTCCAGGTTTTCAACTTTTATGTACATCTTCTGAAAATGCACAAACCTTTTCTCTTGTATGAATGATGCCAGGTTTTAGCTCACTGGTTCCTTTATTTTATCCAGTTTTCTGTTTGGAATCTTAATGGCTCCCCCTTTGTATTTTTTTTAAAATAATTTTTATTAACTGGCTAATCACATCAAATTAAATCACATCATATAAATTCCAAATTACAAAGCCAAATTTTTAAATTTTGTTGGGGGAACCCATACTTCAAGATCCAAAGGGGGATTCAGATCATCTTCTTTACTGCGTTAATGTCCAAATCAGTCCCAATCAGTCCAAACAAAGTTCATAATTCTATCCAGTCTTATCTTGGTGTTTCCACATCATATCTTATTCATATAATTTCTCTTTTTCCTTTACGATCTCTTCTGTTGGTCTCCTTAAGCCGATAGCAAGTATAATAATCCTGTGTGGATTTCCCGTTCCTCCACTAAGTCCAGATGGTTTCCATATATCTCCTTAGTAGATAACCTCGTTCTTTCCATCATAAATTTTGGCATTTGTCGCTCTTAAGTCCCACCGAGGAGTTGATCCACGATATGTAAACAACTCTATTTCTCTCTTTCTCCTCCCAGACCCAAGAGCTCCAACAATGCCTCCCAAAATGGCGACGGCATTTTTAACTGCGTCATTCCAGAACTCTTAGCTTTCCAGCTTCATCTTGAAACATTGCTTTGGATCGAAAGTTTATCTCCACACAGCCTTAAATCCACAGCTTAAGTCCTTAGTTTCTGACTCATTAGGGGAGGGGATTCTTGTTAAATCACATAAAAAAAGGAAGGCAGGTTTTCTCCCCCCTCCCCCATTTGTCATACCATATCTTGACGTATCTTCTCATATTTTATTCTTGTCTTGTTATCAGAGATCTCTTCTGTCAGCAGTCTTTACTCCCCTTTTTCCTTGAAGCATGTGCAATTAATCTTGTCCAAATTGTTTCTTTTAAAGATCATTTGCAACTAGCGGCGCGAATCAGGAACGGCGTCCAGGAGAGCCGGAAATCCCACAGGAGGGCTTTGTGCCTAGTGCCCCCACCCCCATAAATTCGGGGGTGGTATAGGGCACAGCAGGCAAGGGCCGTCCCCCGCACAATTCTGCACCTCCTCCCAATTGCTTAGCCCAGCCATACTGAATTCTGTCTGTTGATCACACTCAAACACAACAAGGGACTAGGGATGGAGGAGAAATGTGATTCAATTTGCATTTAAAGGCAAACCTACTTAATTTGCACTTCCCAAAACAAAATGAGTACTGAAGTGCAGCCATTGTTTGAAATCCACACTTGCTGAATTTTGCAAGGTTGTCCTCCAGTCAAGCCATGTGTCCAGAAATGCATGTATTAGGGAAATAACATACAGAAATGTATTACATTAATTTAAATTGTTTTACAAAAATACATTAGGCAAGTTATACATACAAACTATGTGCATGTTATGAGAAATTTGCACTAAAAATGCTGGTGATTTTTTCTTTTAATTGCAAACTGATGTGGGAATGTGGCAAAATATTTTTAAGGTGACATGGAAATGAGGAGAGCTAAACTTAAGACATGGGTATAGCCAAGGAGGGGCAGATCCAAAAATATTATTGAAAAGCATTGAAAGTACTCAATTATCTGAGGTTCTGCTCCCCCTCAGCAGAAGCCTGGCCCCCACAATGTCTTATTTATGGTGTATTTTTGCCTGTGACTTAAGAAACTGAAACTGAAAGATTCTACCGTCCTTACAAGGGAAGTAACCTAGGCACTATCTCTCATTCAGTTCTGTAGCTTGGGGGTTCCTTCTACTGGAACCTTCGCCAACCTGGGGCTGGAAGCTGCAGGAGGGGAGGAGAGGGCTCTTGAGCTGGGGTCCTGCTCATGGGTTTCCCTTTGGGGCATTCACTGTGGGAGCAGGATCCTGAATTAGATGGGTCATTGGCCTGACCCAGCAGGTTTTTCTTAGTTTCCTATGTTCACATGCTGGTTTAAGAATAATCAATGTAGGTGATGTATTTTGGAGAGGTTCTGGCCCTATCGGGTTCTTTATAAGGGTGCTTTGTATGCTGCCATTCTTTCTGAAGGCACCTTGGTATCTCTGGTCCCAGCCCATGCCCTCATGCCATAGACCTGGCTGTTCCTTTCTCTCCTTGCAGGCTGAAGAGAAGCAGAAGGCCTCAGCTGCATTTGCTCAGCTCCACACTGCCATGGAGATCCTGGGAATTGTGGTGGAGGAGCAGAAGGCCATCTGGCGAGTTTTGGCCGCCATCTGCCACCTGGGTGCTGCAGGGGCTTGCAAAGGTAAGACTAACGGCTGGCAAAGGTGGCATTTTGGGCTGGGTGGTTCTACAAGGAGACTGCTGTGCTGGATCCATCTGCTGCAGCCTGAGAAAGGAGATGATGGAGATGTCCCTGCTTTGCAGGCTGCATGGTGCAGCATTTCAGAAAATCAAGCCATCTGCTTGGGCTCATTTGTCTGAATTCCCTGCCCCCTTTTAGCCTATCCTTCTAGGAGCATTACAGAAAGTCAATGGATCTCAGTTCAGCCTCTCTGCTTGAGAGGCTGCTGTTTTCATATAATGCTGGTCTTGCACAAGGCCTGCTCTTGGAGATCCCTGGAGTGGGAGGAGAGCCAGAGAAAGTGCAAGACCCTCCAATATCAAGAATCACAAAACAGAGAAACCAGTAGGAGAACACTTCAATCTCCCAGGACATTCTATACAAGATCTCAAAGTAGCTGTTTTACTACAAAGGAATTTCAGAAATAGACTGGAAAGAGAAGCTGCTGAATTGCAACTCATTACCAAACTTAAAACAATGGAGACACCTGGTCTGAACAGAGACATTGGATTCTTATCTCATTATACATGACTAAGCCACTTCTCACCTTCTCACCCCTTGCCTTTTCCTGTAAGACCTACTACAGTCGTTAAGAGTCGTCAACAGGCTCATCAGGCTCATCTCAGCTATCTGCCAATCTCCGATTCCCACCACCCTTCTGAGTAATACCCCTCCCCACCTTCTCTATATATAGAAGGATCTGGCAACTTCTGTTTCAGTGTATCTGAAGAAGTGTGCATGCACACGAAAGCTTATACCAAGAACTAACTTAGTTGGTCTTTAAGGTGCTACAGGAAGGAATTTTTTTATTTTGACTATGGCAGACCAACACGGCTACCCATCTGTAACTCCCACAATGAGGTCACTGTTATTCTTCTGTCCCTTAATTTTGACCCAAATGCTCTCACTTTGGCATTGAGGTTCTAAATCTTGGATCTCTTCACAGGTATACACATCCCTGACATATAACGCCACTCCTCCTCCTTTCTTGTCTGGTCTGTTTCTCTGAAATAGATTGTATCCCCCCATTATTACATTCCAATCATGGGACTTATCCCACCAGGTTTCAGTGATGCCTATTATGTCATATTTAGTTTGTTGTACCAAGAGCTCAAGCTCATCTTGTTTATTTCCCATGCTTTGCACATTAGTGTACAGACATTGAAGTCCATTAATCATTTCCCCGTGTCTCTTATTTAAGGATTTTTTCCTCCCACCACTAGGTCTGTGTGCTGTTTGCTCCATTTGGTCTATGACATTTGGATGATCGTCTTCATCAATTGATGGACTCCTACCTTCAGGAGCACTGTCTCCCTCCCCCACATTAGTCAGTTTAAAGCCCTCCTGATGAGGTTTCTGAGATTCTTGGCAAAAACATTTCTCCCAACCGTTGTGAGGTGCAGCCCATCACTTGCCAGAAGTCCATCTTCAAGAAACTGCAGTCCGTGATCTAAGAATCCAAACCGTTCCTGTTTACACCATTTGCGAAGCCAGCTGTTCACTTCCACTATTTTTCCCTCTCTCCCTGGGCCACGTCGTTCAACTGGGAGGACAGATGAGATGACAATTTGTGCATTTAGTTGCTTCAATTTCCTGCCGAGGGCCTCGTAGTCTCTTTTGATCTTCTGGAGGCTATTGCTTGCAGTGTCATTGGTTCCCACATGAACCAAGAGGAAGGGGTATTTGTCAGTGGGTTTTATGATTCCTTGCAGTCGTTCAGTTACATCTTGGATCTTAGCCCCGGGGAGTCAGCACACTTCCCGAGACATCTTGTCAGGCCCACAGATCACTGCTTCTGTTCCCCTCAGTAGGGAATCCCCTATCACCACTACACGCCTCCTCTTAGGTTTGGTCGGGGTTCTTCCGTGAGCTGTCCATTCCAAGGTCGCCTGCACATTCCCTGAGGACTGACTTTGCTGCTCGTCTTCATATACCTGATCGACTGTAATGAGGGAGAGATCCTCAAATGGAGTCTGCTCTTCGTCTTCCATGCTAGGGGAGAGGACCTCAAAGCAATTGTGTATTTCTAAACAATCAGAGCGAACCCTGGGCCTCCTACTTCTTTGAGTCACGTTTCTCCATATATCTGGCTCCTGTGTTGGTGAACTAGCCTCCTTCTCAGGGGAGTCCCCTGTCTCCTCCTTGGTGGAGACGGTGTGCTCTGTTGCTTCCAAGAAGAGCTCCAGCTCTCTAATTCTTTGGAGCGTAGCTACACGTTCTTCCAGTTGCTGGACTTTGTCTTTTAAGAGGGCAATCAACATGCAATTGCTACAGGTAAAGCTGCCTGCAACCTTTGGCAAGATGGCAAACATTGCGCAGGAACCGCAGGCGACTGCAGCTGTTCCCTCCCACTCCATCTTGAGAATGTGTCATTGGGGGTGGCTACAGCGGTCCTCCATCATAAAAAGCGTGAAGACAGGACAAATAACTCCTCCCACAAAAAAACCCTAGGTCTCCCCCAACGAACGTTTGAGACTAGCTCCCCTAAATCTACACGATGGATCAAACTGCACGCGCTGCTGCCCTGCAAGCTCTGATAAGCTCTTCCCACAGCTAATCACCTGCCTCAACAGAAACCCTGCCCCCTCTGACCTTTGCACAGGGAGAACAGCTAATCAGCCACAAAGAAACACACACACACAAGAAAACCTTTTTTGCTCCTTCTTCAACTGCTGCCCTGCTAGGTCTGATAAGCTCCTCCCACAGCTAATCCCCTGCCTCAACAGAAACCCTGCCCCCTCTGACCTTTGCAAAGGGAGAACAGCTAATCAGCCACAAAGAAACACACACACACACAAAAGAAAACCCTTTTTGCTCCTTCTTCAACTGCTGCCCTGCTCATTGATGTTTTGTAATGTGTTCCTAATGTTGTACACCACCCTGAAATCTTTTGCTAAAAGATTATAAAAAAATTGAATTATTAATATTAATAATAATATTTCACTCATGCACTTGCAAAGAGGTTGGATACAGTTGGCTGGAAGTGCTGTAAAAATGATACATGGAGCAAGAGCAGCTTAGTTCCCATCTGGTTTATAGAAGAATAGAATAGTGGGAAAACATTCCTGTTACAGGATAAATAATACATTGAAAAAAGGCAGTTTAGAGCCTGGTTCTTACGCATTCTTATTGTGAAGTGAGTGAGTTCAGTGAGTCTTCTTCCCAAGAAAGTGGTTTTTGGCTTGTGGTGCTCATCTAGATTAGGAGGAGAGAGCTAAGAACCAGCATTTCTCTTAGAGGAAATTCTGTGTATGTGTTGTGGGCAAGAGGCACCCTCAACCTTGAGACTGATGTGAAGTGCCATAATTTCACCACCAGCAGACAAGACAAATAACATATTTGCTGGCAGGAGACAAACTGTAGCAGAACAGAAATGGTGCTGCATGCAACAAATAAGAGGTTAGGATAGAAAACGATACCCAAGCAGCCCAGTCTCACTCTCCCTTTCATACATTGAATCACCTGGGTATGGAGGGGGAAGGGATGCACAGAGCTCATAAACATAATCAATGTAGCCTACATTTATCAATTGAGAGCATAATGAATGTGGTTTGATGATAGGCATGTTAGAAGGTACATTAGTCATCCCAAGCTGACAAAATCCAAAACTGCGATCTAAATTGGATTTATTTATTTACTTACTTACGCAAAGCAAGTAACATGTAAACAAGTTACATAGACTGCCCTATAAATTCACTCTTTGGAAGGCTCTTCAATATACACTGGTAAAACACAATATTAAAAACAGCTCTCTCATTTTGCATTTCATTCTCAGTGTAAATAGAATAGTAGCAAGGAAAATAAATATTTATGGAGCTTTGTAAAAAAAAAAGGTAATACTTATAAAATTATAAAACTATTTCTTATATGAGCAAAAAGAGCATTTTAGCCTTCTTCCCAATAATCTTCTGTAACAGAAAGCGAATTAAGTGGTGGGGTGAGAAACACTTCACTAGTAATGCACACTGGAAGGAGGAAGGATAGAGAAAGGATTTTGCCAAGAACCAAGGCAGACCCCCTGTCTCACCAAGGAGGGCTATCTAGTCCCCCTCCCCAATTACCTGACCCTGGCATAGCCCAAACGTGTTCAAAGTTCATCAGAATCTCTCCCTCTGAAACAAGCTATTTACACCTGCTTCCTGACACTGTGTCACAATGGAATTATTTGGAGGTGGGTCTACCCAAAGGGGCAAGTCACCTCTGTGGCCTGTGAGTCCACCCTCACTCTTTGAGTAAACAAACTGGAGGTGTGCCATGAGAATACTCAGAGTGACGAATCCCAAGACTGAACTGTGGGGCTCTGGGTTTGTCGGTGGTGACCAGCTCCGCATTGTAGTCAGGGGGTCCTGGTGTATAGTTCTTGCTGGAGGAAGCAAACCTTTGGGAGATGCTGTAGGATGGCTGGTGGCACAGGTAAACATCTGGTTCAGGTATGGTATTCATTGCCGGGCCAGGCCCTCTCACCAGGTCTTTAGCATAGCCCCACACAGAGGCACTGGATGCCATTGAGAGGCAGGGAGCTGCAGGTTTGACAGGCAGCTTTGGACGCAGTGTCTGTGGAAGGGTGTATTGGTTGGGTGCTGGGTTTGGGCTGCTCACCCAGTAGTGCGTTCGAAGGCCCATAGTGTACGCTGGTGCATTCGACTCTTCAAGTGGGTGTATCTTCTCCACGTAGTACTCATTTGGGGCAGGCGTACAAGATATAACTGCAAGCCAAGAGCAGATAGGAGGTGACACCCCCCACTTGGTGCTCCCCACTGTCGAGCATGTGGATAAACCTGTGGATACTGTTGGGAATCAAGCCTTTATCAGGAGAAACTGGCAACTCTCCAGGCACCTGGCTTGATCTCCTGATGACCTCCCTGTCTGCATTGCTAGGTCGCGATAGGCGATCCTTCTCAGCGTGAGAAGAACACACCCCTCTTTCCTGCCCCCCCCCCGGCAGGGGAAAGAGATAGACAGAAACGTATTTACATGCCTTTATTTCTGTCTTTGCAGCGTTACAGAAAAACACGACTGCTCTCTTCAAACTCCAACAGCCGAGAGACAAACTCCACCTGTACTTCCTGTACAGCTCATATTACACTCTCAGCTAATTCCGGCGCCCTCTGCACTGTGAATTGACTGTCCCTCTGTTTCCCATGGAACAGTCCCAACATTCCCATTATGTTTTGCTTTCAAGCTACCAGCTCGCGGCCGCATTGCTTCTATATCGTAACATACTCCCCCATATGAATCAATGTGCGCTGCGAGCAAAGCGTGATCCAGAGAAGAAAACAAACAGTTGTTATACATATAACACTCCCCTGTTGTTTCAGTTCCACCCTTGGAACTACCCGCCACTGGTTTCCCCAGTGTACCTCTCTGGTAGTCTGACTTCCAAGGAATGAGTGCATCTGCATGACCTTGGCTAGGGAATGTAGTGTTACACTTAGCAACTCCCTGTTGTGTCTTTGTCTCTGACTTAGACACAGCTTCAACCTGTCTTGACTTGTCAACAATAGTAACACACGCAACAGCTAAGTTAGCAAACTCTTTTGAATACCTCTTGGGTGGTACACCCTTTGTAACTCTCTCAGACCTACGTATGAGGTGCTGATCCTCTTTGCTCACTGGTTCAGTCTCAGGACTCTTTGGAGAACCAGTTCCAATAGTAAACAGTGGTTCATCCTTCATTTGTGAAGGTCTAGCCATTGTGTGAGATTTCCTCTCAATGACTGTGTCAACTGAGCTCTTTGAGCTATCACTGTCACTCTGAGTACCACTGTAATCAGTAAAATCATCATCAACATCTGAATTGTCCTCAGTGGGAAATGTGTGAACAATTACTCTCTCCTGTTCAGGAGCACTCTCTAGAAATTTTTTGAGAATCACCTGACCAGATTCAGACAAAATTACTCTGTAGAGACCCTTTTCATAACCCACAAAAATGCCTCTAGCATTCTTTACTCCACCTGGAGCTTCTGTCTTCACATGAGACCCAAAAACCTTAAAATGGGCAACACAAGGTTTTCTACGGAACAGCTTCTCAAAAGGAGAACTTCCCAAATCTTTTGAAACCTTTCTCAATCAAGACTAACAATAACACAATATCGACTCCGCCCAATACTCATGTGGCAAATGTGAACTCAGCAATTGTGCCTTCATGCCATTTTACAATTCTTTGTTCACTTGCACACAGACACTTCTGTTCCATGCTTCTGCAGAAACAGCAGTCTTGTGTCTTGTGCCTTATCCCTTTCTTATCCAGGAAATCCTGAAAATCCTGTAAAAGAAAAACTGGCTTTTCATCTGTGAAAAGACAATCAATGTTAGCATTATGAACATTCTTAACCTTGTCACAAAATTCTTTAAACCTTTCTAAGGCTTCTTGTGGTTTCTGCAATATATATACCCACACATAATGAGAGAAATAATCCACACACACAAGATAATATCTTGCATTGCCTCTAGATGGTGCTAGAGGACCAATCACATCAGCATACACTCGCTGAAAAGCTTTGATTACTTGCGTCGTCTTCTGGACTTTTTTTTGGGGGGGGAGTTATTTGTCCTGTCTTCAAGCTTTTTATGATGGAGGACCTCTGTAGCCACCCCCAACGACACGATCTCAAGATGGAAGGGGAGGGAACAGCTGCAGTCGCCTGCAATTCCTGCGCAATGTTTGCCATCTTGCCAAAGGTTGCAGGCAGCTTTACCTGCAGTAATTGCATGTTGATTGCCCTTTTAAAAGACAAAGTCCAGCAACTGGAGGAACATGTAGCTACGCTCCAAAGAATTAGAGAGCTGGAGCTCTTCTTGGAAGCAACAGAGCACACCGTCTCCACCAAGGAGGAGACAGGGGACTCCCCCTGAGAAGGAGGCTAGTTCACCAACACAGGAGCCAGATATATGGAGAAACGTGACTCAAAGAAGTAGGAGGCCCAGGGTTCACTCTGATTGTTTAGAAATACACAATCACTTTGAGGTCCTCTCCCCTAGCATGGAAGACGAAGAGCAGACTCCATTTGAGGATCTCTCCCTCATTACAGTCGATCAGGTATATGAAGACGAGGAGCAAAGTCAGTCCTCAGAGAATGTGCAGGATGTTAGGATATTTCCGTTCCACCTTAAAGGGAGCAGGCTTTGGGGAGTCACAGAGTCTGCGCATGTCCTGATCACAGGATGTTTTTGTTCAGATATTCCTTTCGTTTTTGTCAGATGGTCAGAGACGCTGACTGAGAATGGACGTGTTTTCTTTTGTTCTGTTCATGTTCTAAATAAAGTCTGTAAAAATGCTCTTCTGCTCTTCTGCGGTGCAAGCTTTTGACTGTGCTTTCTGCTGAAAGAGGGTGCACCAAGCCCTGGAATGTGGCTAGGAATTCCAAAGGCTTTGTGCCCCTAACTGTTGGATCCATTAGTGTCCATCATGAGCCCCCAAGCCGGAGTTCTGGACGTCCATCGGCCTCCCGTAGTCACGCAGATCCAACAGTTAGGGGCACAAAAGCCTTTGGAAATTCAGGCTGCATTCCTAGGCTGGTGCACCCTCTTTCAGCAGAAAGCACAGTCAAAAGCTTGCACCGCAGAAGAGCAGAAAAGCATAAAGTCTGTAAAAATGCTCTTCTGCTCTTCTGCGGTGCAAGCTTTTGACTGTGCTTTCTGCTGAAAGAGGGTGCACCAAGCCCTGGAATGTGGCTAGGAATTCCAAAGGCTTTGTGCCCCTAACTGTTGGATCTGCGTGACTACGGGAGGCCGATGGAATCTCCGAACTCCGGCTTGGGGGCCGTGATGGACGTTATCTCCCTGGCAGTTTCCCAACAACAAGGTTCCGGGCCCAGATTCATAGCACCTACAGGAGAGTAAAGCTGCAACAGACTGCGTTTGAGGTATGTTGGGGGAAAAGCGAAAGGAAAGGGACGCTTTTCTGTTTTACCTCGCAAGGAGCCTTTGATCTCCGGCAAGGCCTAATTGGCCTGCGAGCTGAGCCAAAAAGGCTTCGTGATTAATGGCTGCCAAGATAAGGAGTCTCTCGAGTTAAAATAGACTCACGGCTAATTGTAAAAGCTGGAATGGAGTTTTTCCACGCTTTTGAAGCTTCAGAGGCCACTCAGTGCCCAAAGGCAAATGCTGAATGCCCTAAGTTGGATGGGCAGAATTATGAAACCTGGGCAAAATGGTGTGAGAGTTTGCTGCGTCAGTTTGGGGTGTGGCATGTCGTTTCTGAGCCCCCTCCGGTTCCTCTGACAGAGAGATGGAAATCGCATGATTCGAAAGCGATAGACGTAATAGTCCTATCCGTATCTCTTGAGGAAATTAAGACGCTGGCTGGCAACACCACTGCACGTGGGATGTGGACTGCTTTGATGAAAGCTCACAAGCCAATAATCCCAGCCCAGAGTTTGACTGCATCGGAGGTCCTAGCTGTTTCCCAGAATGCGAATGAATGTAGGGATGCTGAGGGCACCGGTTGCAAGCTGCAGGGGGAGCTGACCGTCACGTCATCCCAGGCAGCATTCCAGCCTCCAGGGGGAGCCAAGGAGTCGGCAGCTGAGAGCTCTGGTTCTCGTGAGAACCAAGGCCATCGCCTTTGCAGAGGCCGGAAAGGCAAAGGTAAACACAGGCAGCCGCCTGCAGATGGCCAGGAGCAGAGGGAGGGTGAAGAGCCCGCGCAAGGGAAAAACAAAGCGTTGTTTGCTGGCTCAGCTTCACCAAAGGCTAAAGGCACGTCTGCTGACCAGAAACAGGGGGGCAAGCTGCAAAAGCCCACACCAGTGGAAAACAAGGGTTTGCTTGCTGTAAGGACTGCTCCAACAGCCAAAGGCAGCTTTGTTGTTGATTCAGGCTGTACGCGCCACATTTCGAAGGATCGCCATCTCTTTATCTCCTTCAAGCCTCAGGAAGGTGAGATCCACCTGGCTGATGGAAGGACGTTGCAAATTGCAGGAGAAGGGACTGTGAAACTTGCAAGTCTGCACACTACCCACGATTGGAATGTAATAATGGGGGGATACAATCTATTTCAGAGAAACAGACCAGACAAGAAAGGAGGAGGAGTGGCGTTATATGTCAGGGATGTGTATACCTGTGAAGAGATCCAAGATTTAGATCCTCAAAGCCAAAGTGAGAGCATTTGGGTCAAAATTAAGGGAGAGAAGAATAACAGAGACCTCATTGTGGGAGTTTACTATAGATCCCCAAGCCAAACGGAGGACATAGATGATGCCTTCCTGGAACAGATGGCCAAGCATGCAAAAGGAAGGGAGATAGTAGTAATGGGGGACTTCAATTACCCGGATATTTGTTGGACGTCAAACTCAGCCAAGAGCATAAGGTCAAACAGATTCCTCACTGGCCTTGCAGACAACTTCATTGTCCAGAAAGTGGGAGAAGCAACAAGAGGAACAGCCATTTTAGATCTGGTCCTAACCAATGTTGATGACCTGGTTAGTGGGGTAGATGTGGATGGATCATTAGGCGCGAGTGATCATGCTCTTCTGAAGTTTACTATACAGCGGAAAGGAGCAGCCAAGCATACTAGGACTCAATTTCTTGACTTTAAGAAAGCCGACTTCATAAAACTTAGGGAAGTGCTGGGTGAGATCTCATGGACAGCAATACTAAAACATTCCTTAATTTTGCAATATTTTTGTAAATAGTCCTTAAATTTTTCCCAATCTTCCTCTGCCGACTCTTCTCCCTGGTCACGGATTCTGCCAGCCATTTCTGCCAGTCCCATACAGTCAATCAGCTTCATCTGCCATTCTCCCAAAGTGGGCAAATCTTGCGTCTTCTAATACTTTGCAATAAGTATTCTTGCTGCTGTCGTTGCATACATAAAAAAAGTTCTGTCCTTCTTTGGCACCAATTGGCCAGGAGAAAGGCCTCTGTTTTTTTCAGGAAGGTATACTTAAATACCTTTTTCAGTTCATTATATATCATCTCCCAGAAAGCCTTAATCTTTGGGCACGTCCACCAAAGGTGAAAGAATGTACCTTCCATTTCTTTACATTTCCCACATTTGTTATCGGGCAAATGATAGATAGATTTTTGCGAGCTTGACTGGGGTCATGTACCACCTGTAAATCATTTTCATAATATTTTCTCTTAAGACATTACATGCCGTAAATTTCATTCCGGTGGTCCACAACTGTTCCCAGTCAGCAAAATTAATATTATGTCCAACATCTTGTGCCCATTTAATCATGACAGATTTAACCGTTTCATCCTGAGTATTCCATTTCAACAGCAAGTTATACATTTTTGACAAAAATCTTGGTTTTGGGTTCTAACAGTTCTGTTTCCAGTTTAGTATTTCCCACCTGGAAGCCAACTTTTTTATCCAAATTGTAGGCCTCCATTATCTGATAATAATGGAGCCAATCTCTCACTTTACTTTTTAATTTCTCGAAACTCTGTAATTTCAGTTTATCTCCTTCTTGTTCCGAAATTTCCCAATATTTCGGCCATTTGGCCTCCATATTGAGCTTTTTCTGGGCCTTTGCTTCCATCGGTGACAACCACCTTGGGGTTTTATTTTCAAGTAAATCTTTATATCTTATCCAGACATTAAACAATGCTCTTCTGACAATATGATTTTTAAATGCTTTATGTGCTTTAACCTTGTCATACCACAAGTATGCATGCCACCCAAAAACGTTATTAAAACCTTCTAAATCCAAAATGTCTGTGTTCTCAAGAAGCAGCCATTCTTTCAGCCAGCAAAATGCCGCTGATTCATAGTAGAGTTTAAAGTCTGGCAGGGCAAATCCACCTCTATCCTTTGCATCAGTTAATATTTTAAATTTTATTCTGGGCTTCTTGCCCTGCCAGACAAATCTAGAAATGTCTCTCTGCCACTTCTTGAAACAGTCCATTTTGTCCAAAATTTGCAATGATTGAAACAAAAATAACATTCTTGGCAATACATTCATCTTTATAACAGCAATTCGACCTAACAAGGAAAGCTTCAAGTTTGACCAAATTTCTAAATCTTTTTTAACTTCCGTCCAGCATTTTTCATAGTTATCTTTAAACAAATTTCCATTTTTAGCTGTCATATTAATCCCCAAGTATTTCACTTTCTTAACCACAGTCAAACCTGTTTCATTCTGGAACTTCTCTCTTTCCAATGATGTTAAGTTTTTCTCCAAAACCTTAGTTTTTAATTTGTTCAATTTAAATCCTGCCACCTGACCAAACTCTTGAATTAATTCTAATACTCTTTTGGTACTAGACTCTGGCTCCTGTAACGTCAAAACTAGGTTACCTGCAAATGCTCTCAATTTATATTGTTTAGCTCCGACCTGTATACCTTTAACCTGCCGGTCTCTTCTGATCATATTGAGCAGAACCTCCAGGACCGATATAAAAAGCAATGGGGAAATTGGGCACCCCTGTCGTGTTCCTTTTTCTATCTTAAATTGTTCCGTAACCACATTATTTACAATTAATTTAGCCTTTTGTTCAGAATATATTGCACCTATACCATTTTCAAAACCTTGGCCTACCCCCATACCCTGCAAGTTCTTTTTCATAAAACTCCAAGATATATTATCAAAGGCTTTCTCTGCACCCACGAATATCAAAACTGCTTTAGTGTTTATATTCACTTCTAACTTTTCCAAAATGTCAATTACGTTCCTCAGATTATCAGATAAATGTCTTCCCGGCAGAAAACCCGCTTGGTCCTTATGAATCTCTTCAATCAGTACTTTTTTCAGCCTCTTAGCCAAAATATCAGCAAAAATTTTGTAATCCACATTTAATAAGGATATGGGACGGTAGTTCTTAAGTTGAGTCTTTTCAGTCTCTGTTTTCGGTATAAGTGGTTCCTCTTCATCCTGGAGAAGAGTGACTAGTGGGGTGCCACAGGGTTCTGTCTTGGGCCCGGTCTTATTCAACATCTTTATCAACGACTTGGATGATGGACTCAAGGGCATCCTGATCAAATTTGCAGATGACACCAAACTGGGAGGGGTGGCTAACACCCCAGAGGACAGGATCACACTTCAAAACGACCTTGACAGATTAGAGAACTGGGCCAAAACAAACAAGATGAACTTTAACAGGGAGAAATGTAAAGTATTGCACTTGGGCAAAAAAAAATGAGAGGCACAAATACAAGATGGGGGACACCTGGCTTGAGAGCAGTACATGTGAAAAGGATCTAGGAGTCTTGGTTGACCACAAACTTGACATGAGCCAACAGTGTGACGCGGCAGCTAAAAAAGCCAATGCAATTCTGGGCTGCATCAATAGGAGTATAGCATCTAGATCAAGGGAAGTAATAGTGCCACTGTATTCTGCTCTGGTCAGACCTCACCTGGAGTACTGTGTCCAGTTCTGGGCACCACAGTTCAAGAAGGACACTGACAAACTGGAACGTGTCCAGAGGAGGGCAACCAAAATGGTCAAAGGCCTGGAAATGATGCCTTATGAGGAACGGCTAAGGGAGCTGGGCATGTTTAGCCTGGAGAAGAGGAGGTTAAGGGGTGATATGATAGCCATGTTCAAATATATAAAAGGATGTCACATAGAGGAGGGAGAAAGGTTGTTTTCTGCTGCTCCAGAGAAGCGGACACGTAGCAATGGATCCAAACTACAAGAAAGAAGATTCCACCTAAACATTAGGAAGAACTTCCTGACAGTAAGAGCTGTTCGACAGTGGAATTTGCTGCCAAGGAGTGTGGTGGAGTCTCCTACTTTGGAGGTCTTTAAGCAGAGGCTTGACAACCATATGTCAGGAGTGCTCTGATGGTGTTTCCTGCTTGGCAGGGGGTTGGACTCAATGGCCCTTGTGGTCTCTTCCAACTCTATGATTCTATGAAATTTTGGTAGCAATTTCTCCTTTGCATATATCACCAAGCCTCTCTTTTTAACTTTGTCATACGAAATAAATTCTTGTCCCAATCTCTTATTAATAAGCATTTTCCTGTGTAGCCTCATTACATGTGTTTCTTTTAAACAAATCAAGTCCAATTGTTCTTTCCTTAATACATGAAAAACAGATTTCCTCTTCCGAGGGGAATTCAGTCCATTACAATTCCAGGTTAAAAGTTGCAGAGCCATGGTAAGTTACTTAGCTTTCCCTCCAACTGCACCGAGTTGTTGTTGTTCTTCTGTCGGTGGTGTGTCTTTCCCTGGGCCCGGGAATCCAAATGACAAGTTTGCTATGTCTAGAATTCCTTTTCCTGATGCAGTCAGCTCCTCTCCTGATTCCACTTCCTTCTGTAAGTCCTCCTCGTGATCTTTCAGAAACTTGTCTGTATCATTCACTGTCCTTATTCTTATTTTCCTTCCTTTGTATTTAAAAGATAAACCTTGGGGAAATTCCCACCTGAAGAGTATTTTATTTCTTCTAAGTAGGCCGACAAGATCTTTATAATAAGCCCTTATATCCAAAATGTGTTTAGGTATATCCTTGAAGGACTCAACAAATGAGTCTTCAATTTCCAAGGTTCTTTGGTAGTGCAGATTCAAGATTTTATCTCTTTCTTCTTTTGTTCTTAAGGTGATCAAACAATCTCTTGCTCTGTTCTTTCCTTGTCTTTTGCTGAGTCTAAATGCACTCACCATTTGAATTCATCTTTCCCCAGGTCTTGTTGCCAAAAGTCTGTGAATTCCTTTGTAAGGAAGTCTATCAAGTTGTCTTTCTCACTTTCAGGTACTGCTCTAATTCTTAGGTTTCTCTCCTTTCTTTGTAATTCAATCATAGAGAGTGTCAGGTCGTGATCCTCTAATTTCTTATATACCGGTGGTATCTTCTCTTGAACAGCAGTTGCAATATCCTTAGCTTCCTCTGCAATCTGTCGAGTCGAGGCTGATTCCTCTAATAGTTTTTCAATGGACTGTGTATTGGAGTTCACCTTGTTCCCCAGTTCATTAATACTTGGAGTGTTCAAATCTATTTTTGCTGAGGCCCCAGCTACTTGTTTATTTGTCTCTGCAACCTGTTTGGCTAATTTTTCCAAAGATGCATCAATTTTGCCAAGTGCCTGAGCCAATAGCTCTTCAGATGACATAGCTTTTGATTTTACTTGCGAAGCAGCAGCTCCTACTGTGCCTGCCGCTCCGGATGTTGAGGCCCTTCTCTGAAAAGTAATATCAGTCTTGTATTGTCTGCCGGATCTGGTAGTTTTATCCTGTATGCCACTCACCAGCTCTATCTTCCCTTTCCCATCTGCCATAACAAGCCCAAGGTCAGTCACACGCTTGGTGAGTTTGTTTTGCAAAGTAATTTTCCAGAGCTTGGTAACTTGATGACAAAATAGTTGTTACAACGTAGTCTCCTCTAGGGGGACACCCTTCCAACTTCACTATGCAACTGTTAAAAACAAGTATAGTTCTTAAAAGTTCCAATATCCCTCAAAAGCCAGAGTTTCAATGCTTTTAGAAAAGTTTCAGTGTCTCTAAAAAGTTACTTTATAGTCAAAGGCAGATCTATAAACACTGTATCTTTCTCAAAGTGTCAATATTCTTTACCCTTAACATGCAGACAATTCTTCCCACTGGTCGACCTTCCCTGTCATAGGCAGTCCGTTCCCAGTTTTCCGAGACAGCAGAAATATATTTACACCCTCTTTTCTTGCAGGTAAAATAATGCTCGGTTCTCCCCCCTCCACTCCTGCAAACCGGAGGGGAGTCGTCTTTTTTGGTGCTGGATTTGACCTTTAAAAGTCGTCTTTCAGGGTTACAGCTTTACAGTCTCTTTACTTTAATCTATTTACAAGTTGGAAGAGGCAGACTTCCTGTTTGTGCCTTTCCCGTTTCGGTGCCAAATTAACTAAATTTTTCTTCCAATTACTTGCTTACTCCTACTCACGGGTAGTTGCTTTAGCTTCCAATTGTCCAGAAAGAAATCAGCGCTCTCCGCGCCACACACCCCCTTTCCGTTCCGGAGCCTTTAAAAAGGGGGGCGCAAACGGAGCCCGTCGAGTCTCCAAGTTCTCAGGCTTCCCCGCCTGAGATTTCTTCGGGTCCCGCTTCGCCGCAGCGGTCAGACCCTGTCCCCGTGGAGCCGATTCCCTCCGGAGCTCAGAGGGAATCCGCCATTTGTCGCTGGTGCTGACCGGAAGTCTTTTGCAGGTTTCACCTGGGACTTGGTACGACTTTTGCCTGACGCTTCAGGGGAGAGAATTGCACCCTGAGGCACTCCACACACCAAGGAGTGGCGCGATGACAATTCCCCCCCAAGCGCCACCCTCTGTCCCCGACCAGAGAGAAACGAGTGCAGCCATTGAAGGACTGTGCCCTGGATCCCCACGTCGGCAAGGCGGTGGTCCAGGAGTTCGTGATCGACCATGTCAAAGGCTGCTGACAGATCTAGAAGAATCAGCAGCCCCGACCCGCCTCGATCCAGCTGCCTGCAGAGATCATCTGTTAGGGCGACCAGAGCCGTCTTGGTCCCATGACCAGCGCGGAAGCCGGACTGGAATGGATCCAAAGCAGATGTTTCATCCAGAAACCTACCAAGCTGTTCAGCAACCGCTCTCTCAATCACCTTACCCAGGAATGGAAGATTCGAGACCGGGCGGTAATTGGATAGATTTGAGGGATCTAATGATGTTTTCTTTAAGAGCGGACGCACCACCGCCTCCTTCAGTTCCCCTGGGAATATCCCGGTGCCAAGGGACAAATTGATGATATCCCCCAGGGGGGCCCGCACCTCGTCTGGACACGCTCTAATCAGCCATGACGGGCACGGGTCAAGAGGACAGGTGGTGGGCTTTCCAGCTTGGAGGAATCTGTCCACATCGGCTGGAGATATCTGGTCAAAGTGGTCCAATACTGGACCCGAGGACAGTCGAGGGGCCTCCAGTTCCTTTATTGTATCCAAATTGGCAGGGAGGTCATGGCGGAGCAACAGGACCTTCTCCGCAAAAAAGCTCGCAAATGCCTCACAGCTGTGTGTCAGATTGTTATTTAAATTTGGCTGTCCTTCAAGGGATGTTAAAGACCGAATTATACTAAATAATTGCGCCGGGCGAGACCTAGCGGATGCAATGCAAGCCGAGAAGTAAGACGTCTTAGCGGCCTTCACTGCCATCTCATAGGTTTTCATAAAAACCCTATAAGATGTTCTTGAGGCTCCGTCACGGGCACCCCGCCATACTCGCTCTAGCCGTCTGAGGTCCCGCTTCATTTTCCGAAGCTCCTCGGTAAACCAGGGAGCCCGGTTTCTGCGGGGTCGTAGAGGGCGCTTAGGTGCAATCTCATCGATGGCTGCCAGGAGCTGGGTATTCCAGCCCTCAACAAGCTCAGTCAATGAGTCGCCAGGGGGAGAAAGGTCCCGCAAGGCTTGACGGAATCTATCAGGGTCCATCAGCCTCTGCGGGCGAGCCCAAATCGGCTCGCCACCTAAGCAGGGTGGGGGTGGAACATCAATCCTGGCTTTCAGAGCATAGTGATCAGACCATGGCACCTTCATCGAAGGAGACATGATCACATCTATACCGGCGCCAAAGATCAAATCCAGCGTGTGGCCTGCTTGATGTGTGGGGCCCGAAACAAACTGGGAGAGCCCTAGTGTCGCCATGGAAGACACCAGGTCCAGAGCCTGTGAGGAGGGAGTGGCATCAGCGTGGAAGTTGAAGTCTCCCAATACCAATAGGTTAGGGAACTCCAAGGCCCAGCCGGCCACCGCCTCCAACAGGCCTGACAGGGTGGCTGCTGGTACGCTAGGTGGCCGGTATACCAGCCAGACAGCCAAGCTCTCCTCGGAGCCCCACACTAGGCCAACACATTCAATGCCAGGGATCAATGGCGATGGTAGAGCCCTGAAAGAACAATCTTCCCGGATTAATACTGCCACCCCTCCCCCCCGGCCCACAGTCCGTGACTGGTGGAGGACGGAGAAACCCGGGGGCGCCATCTCTCGTAAGGTAACAGTTACCCCTTCGCGCACCCAGGTCTCCATCACACAAGCCAGGTCAACCCCCTGCGAGGTAAAGAAATCTCGCAGGGTAGCGGTTTTGTTGCCTATAGACCTGGCATTGCACAACACCAGTGAAGGAAGTGAGTAATCCTTGCTCACCCTACCCTCGTCCCTCGGGATGGGGCGCAGATTGGAAGGGGTACGAGCATATCCGTATCTCAATCCCCTTCGCCTATAACATCTGCCCCCACCTCCATACCTCCCTCGCCCCTCCACGGTAGCAATCCCAAGCCTCATACTAACCTCCATTTACAAATTAGAAAACAAAACAACCAAAACAATTGTGCCCAAACAAAACCAATCCCCACCCCACTCGATGTCCAACCCCAAAAACAAAACAAGACGGAACAAACAAAAATACATAGATAAAAACCACCATTCACGGTGGTACAACAAAGTAAACAATAAAAACACCTTTAAAACACCTTAAAATATATATAAACATCTTCAACATTTGCTGCAGCAGCACCAGTGTCCTTAAAGCTATTACGGGGGTGAGCCTGGGCCCCGCCCCCTAGGCCGGATGGAGTGAGCCTGAGGAGGGAGAGGCCTTCTCCGACACTCCGATGCAGCAGCAGCGATGTCCCAGACCCCAATGAGGCCTCTTAAAGCTGTGGCGAAGGTGAGCCTGGGCCCCGCCCCCTAGGCCGGATGGAGTGAGCCTGAGGAGGGAGAGGCCTTCTCCGACACTCACGATGCAGCAGCATAAGTCCGATTAAGGCTGTTAATAATCATGAAGCAGAATATGTCTTCCTGTAGAGGGAAATTGCATTCCGCCATCTGCTGGCGTAAGAATTTCATCTCTGTCAGATGCGCTTGTACATCTCCATCTGGCACTAGCCTTAGATTGGTCAGCTTTTCAAAATGCAGCAACGCTGAAGAACCAGCATCTCTTTGATGTATTCTACGCAGCTGTCAGAGCCGCTTCCAGGTCCCAGCTCACAGAGGACCACGCTAGCCGGCAGTATTGTACAAACTTCTTTATTGAGCTACAGTTTCCATTTTCAAGCCGCAGCGCGCAGCTCTACGTCTTAGAAGCTAGACCGGCGAAGCTCCGTCTGAGTCTCCGCCTCCTGTACACCAACTTAATACTCTAGCCTTACTCCACCTCTTCCGTCTTTCCTTTCTCCTCTGGGTCCCTCTACCCCCCGTGGTCTCTTCCTTCCTGGACTCTTCTGACGCTGACCCCCCCGACTCTTCTCCCTCCTTGCGGCGGGCTTCCTGTGCATTTGAACTTGGCGCGCGCGCGCAGCCTTCAACCTTCCTCTTGACCGTTTCCTCGCTCCCCGATGGAGGTGTGGCCAATCCTAACTCCTGCCCTCCCGCTTGCGGCGAGCCGCCAGATCCCGATACCTGGGACCCCTCCCCCCTACTGCGCTCTGGTGGGGAAGCTGGTCCCGATTTCCAACTGCTGCTCTCTGAGTCCCCTCTGGTCCCTTCTACCTGGGGTGTCCCCCTAGGCGCCCCCCTTGCTCTGACCACTGGCGCCCCTTTCTGTGAATCTTCCGATTCACTGGAAAGACTCAGAGATCTCGGGCCGCTGTCATCACTCATATTACCTCCGGATTCCTCCCCCTCGCTCTCTGTTTCCTCCCTTTCCTGTGCCTCTGCTCCTGAACCCCTGACAGCAGCGTTTGCCAAATCTCACGCGCGCATTGCAAATTCTGAATATGCACGAGTTGATCATCTGAGATACAGAGAATTATGGCCGTCCTGGCTCTCACATTCTGTGAATTCCAACCTGGCGTTGGTGCAGCAGGGATGGGGTTTTCAATCACCCCAAAAATCCTCTGATTCTGAAGCAGGGCTTTCATCTTTACAGACCATGAGGAATAATTGTCATTAGTCAGTGGAGGTGGGTAAGGTAAGCCTCCTCCCTTCTTGGCATCCATTTTGAATCCAAGCCTCAGCTCTCACTCTCGAGCCTGTAAAATTCCAAGAGTCTATTGGCTGTTTACTGCCTCACTTGGCAGTTAAACACAGGCTGTTTTGAAAGTCCTTTCAAGAGCAGTGAGATATTAGACAAAACAAACGCTGTTTACCAGCCTCTCACAGTCCCAGCCCCTCTTCCGTTGTTGGCCGGTAACTTTCCACTTTACTGACGTTTCGTTGCTTAGCAACTGGACATTCCAGGCTTATCAAGACTCAGGTATGCGAAATATGTGGCTCTCTTTCAGTGCTGGTTTCATCCAAAAGCAGACACTCAGTGAACCGAAGAATGTCTCAATTCGCGTTCACTCTCACAGCCATAAAATTAGCATACCTTAGGGGTTCCGTTGCTCAGCAAAAACACCTCCTCCGGTGCTTCCATCCGCACGCTACCATATCTTCCTTATCTCCTTGCAGAGGATGAAGTACGCTCCATCAACCTCTCTTGTTGCTTTCATGGATCAAAACCATCCTCTGCTACCAGATGTTGGGAATCAAGCCTTTATTAGGAGAACCTGGCAACTCTCTAGGCACCCGGCTTGATCTCCTGATGACCTCCCTGTCTGCATTCCCCAGCAGGATACAGGCTAGGTCGTGATAGGCGATCCTTCTCAGCGTGAGAAGAACACCCCCCCTCTTTCCTGCCCCCCCCCCGGCAGGGGAAAGAGATAGACAGAAACATATTTACATGCCTTTATTTCTGTCTTTGCAGCGTTACAGAAAAACACGACTGCTCTCTTCAAACTCCAACAGCCGAGAGACAAACTCCACCTGTACTTCCTGTACAGCTCATATTACGCTCTCAGCTAATTCCGGTGCTCTCTGCACTGTTAATTGACTGTCCCTCTGTTTCCCACGGAACAGTCCCAACATTCCCATTATGTTTTGCTTTCAAGCTACCAGCTCGTGGCCGCATTGCTTCTATATTGTAACAGATACATCATATCCTACAGGAGCACAGGAGGAGGCAGGAATGATGGATGTAAAATCTGACAGGTGAGAAACATTGAGGCTTAAAGAGAAGGAGCAATCTGCCATGCAGGGTTTGTTTGTTTTTTAAGTTGCTGTTTTACTTGCTAATGTTAGGAGTAAAAAAACCCCACTTATTGATCTATTAGTAGATCCCAAGCTTCCATTGATGTTTCTCAAACGAAAGGGAAAAGCATTCCCCATGTATTTGCTACAATACTCTGCTCCTCCTTGTAGATGACAAGCCTTGCATATTCTCTCTCTCTTTCTCTCTCTAAATTTGAGAATTCTATTTGTTCTTAAGCTGAATCATTTGTAAACTGTTGTGCTTTTGAGGATGTTGGAGGAAGAGGCACTATCCTCCTTGCCTTGACTGAAAATCCCCCCCACTTTTAAAAATCATGGCATTGTCCTCCAATCTCCTCTTCTAGCAGCCTTTCCAACTAAGTTCATCACCTGTGGAGTTAAGAGTGCACTGCTATTAATCTCTTCCATGACATCTTCCCTTGCAATTCACTGTCATTTACTGTTAATTCCATAGGTACCCTCCAGACTACTTCCTAGATTATGACTCTAAAGCAACATGACCCTCTTGTTTTCCCTTATGCTGTTTTTGGTGGCTCTCCTTTCTGTCCGTTCATCAGCCACATGCTCAACATCTTATGGTCCCTTGGCATCAGGAAGATGAGACTTCCAGCGTGATTGACCAGAATGCTGCAACATGATTGCTGGCAGGAGTGAGACCTTGTCAGCATATAACACCTGTGCTCAAAGATCTGCACTGGCTGCTGATTTGCTACCAGGCCAGGTTCAAGGTGTTACTATTGGAAGAACCCTTTGGCTAGAGGACTGCCCTCTGTAAAGTAGGACACTTAGACACCCTAATGGTAAAAAGTGTTTTTCAACCCAGTTGACTTGGTGGAACACCAATCAGGAAAACTATATTTCCCCCAGTTCCTTGAATGCCCCTTTATCCAGAGCAGCCCCACTCGGTCAAGGCCAATAGCTGGAAAGCAATAGGGATCACACACACACATGGAATGAATGGAGGGATGGATGGGCGTCACAGACACTTTTAAACTACACTTTGATATCACCCCAGACAATCTCCCACATCAAACAGCCCACTTAGGTAAGGTCTCTGTACATAGCTGGTTTTCCTGTCTGGTTCTTGAAAACCCCCTACTCAGAAATATTTTTTTTATCAAAGAGTGAATAAACTTTTACAGCCTATGGACAACACTCCCATGCAGTCAACCTTCCAGGGCCTGCAAACCAGTGGGGCTGGGACAAACAGTGAGTGTGGCTGATAAAAAAAGAGGGTGAGGCCACCTGTCTCTTTTTCATATGCTTCTCTCTGTAGTGCCAGATCTAGGGCAGTGCAGGCTGTTCCCCTGCTCAGGGTGCTGAGCCAAGGGGGCATAAAATAATAATAATAGTAATAATAATATTGGTAGTAGCAATAATAATAGTAATAATAATAGTAATAATTAATACTTATATTCATGTGGGTACCTACTGAGAAACCCCATTAAAAAGCAACTGTACCAAAAGGAATTACTGTGGAAATAAAATATATTGGGGGAAGTGCCAAATTTTGTCCTCACTTAGAAAACCGTATTACCAAAGTCTACCCCTGCTCTCTGTCATTCATACACAAATCCACATGCATGCAGGTAAAAGGTAAATGTAAGGTAAAGGACCTTACATACATAGTCAAAGGCGTCTATGCGGTGTGGCGCTCATCTCACTTCAGGTCATGTGGCCAGCATTCTGGTGCACCGGGACACTGTGATAGAAGCCAGAGTGCATGGAAACGCCGTTTACCTCCCCCCTGGAGCAGTACCTATTTATCCACTTGCACAGGTATGCTTTCAAGCTGCGAGATTGGCAGAAGCTGGAACAGAGCAACAGGAGCTCACCCTGTCTCAGGGATTCGAACCACCAACCTTCTGCTCAGCAAGCCCAAGAGACTCAGTGGTTTAAGACCACAGCTCCACACATAATGCTCCCACACATCCATTTTCATGCATAACACACCTGCTCATTCACTCACACTCATTCTTTTTCATTCCCTCTCTTTCATGTTCAGGGATTGACCAACAAGCCTTCTTTGCACAAGGTGAGAAAGAAACATTTTCATCACAAAATTGCACAGATGCCACTCCAGCCCCATCTTGACCATCATAGTATCTCTCATCTTTCAACTTACATGCCCGCTTTCTCTCTTGCACCATGCGGAATGAAACTGGTCTCCATATCCCTAGACGGGAAATGCTTGGGTCCACATAGTAGCAGGGCCCAGGACTCTCCGTGATCGAGATCACTTGCAAAGGAAAGAAGAATTGTCTGCATGAGGCATGGTGTGGATTCTGAGCTATTTAGCTTGGTTGCAATGACTGACTTCCTATCCGATATCAATTAAAGGCACCCACTAGCTAGATAGCAGTGAATATGTTAAGCTCCGCCCCCCTGCACCTCCATTCCTGTTATCCTTCAACATGGCTTAAGTGTAGATCATCCTCTTCCCACTAAGGTCCACAGCTGTACAACTGAGAACCCTGATTTTTGTGCAACCATAATAATCAGCAGTATAAGACCCTCCAGCCCTTGCTGGACTACAACTCCTATCATTCTTGACCATGCTGACTGGGGCTGATGGGAGTTGTAGTCAAGAAACAACTACATTAGCCCCCTACATGCAGTGCCATTGATCCAGTTGGAATGGAAACTTTGGAAAGCCACCCAGCTCTTGATCATGGATCACCCAGGTCCCATCAACTGTGGCCCCGATAATTAGAGAGTCCCAAAAACACAGGTTGTCAATCTCTGTTCAAATGTTTTGCCAGCAAATTTAACAGTTGTTTAGCCAGCTTCACCCTGTGGGTCAGTTAATGCTGTTGGGAAAACCCAAATAACACAGAACCTAACTTGTCAGCATCTTACATCTTTCACTGGATTTCACACGCATTGTGTAGGCTGGCTCAGCATACTTGGTGAAGTCATGGTCCTTAATGCCAGTGAGAGGCTACCTACCATACTTCCCAGGTCCTGGCCCTGCAAGAGAACCACAAGGGGGGGAGGAATAAAATAATGGGAAGACAACCCGGAACCATTAGCATTTGCAGATTATGAGCTGCCACACTGGGTAAAAGGGCAAAATGGAATAATATATTGTGTTGAATAATATATTGAATAATATATTGGGTTTTGGAGCTACAGCTCTCTAGGTGTTGTTGTTGTTGTTTAGTAGTTTAGTCGTGTCCGACTCTTCGTGACCCCATGGACCAGAGCATGCTGGGCACTCCTGTCTTCCACTGCCTCCCACAGTTTGATCAGACTCATGTTTGTAGCTTCGAGAACACTGTCCAACCATCTCATCCTCCGTCGTCCCCTTCTCCTTGTGCCCTCCATCTTTCCCAACATCAGGGTCTTTTCCAGGGAGTCTTCTCATGAGGTGGCCAAAGTATTGGAGCCTCAGCTTCACAATCTGTCCTTCCAGTGAGCACTCAGGGCTAATTTCCTTAAGAATGGATGTGTTTGATCTCCAGGTGTTGCTGCACTGCAACTCCCATCATCTCTGACCACTGAACCAGACTGGCTGGGGCTGATGGAAGTCCCACAACATACTTTTCTTCTCCCTCTGGTAAAATCTCGCTAGCCTTGGGCCAGGATATTTGCATTGCAATAGGAAGTGAGCATTACAAGGCACCTGAATTCTTCTGTGGCTCGGACTATAATTCAAGCCAGAGAAGATTTCCCATTTTACTCAACCACCTATGCTCTGCCTGTACTTTCCCAACCCCCTTCCTTCATCCCCTTTAAACAAGCGTTACCCTGGTAGGACAACAGCAGTGGTGACATACCAGCCACAGGAAAAGGAAAACAAAAGAAAAAAAATATTATTAGCCTGACTCCCTCCTTTGGCAATCTTCACAGAACTCTAGCCCAATGGTTGCCATCAATTTGATTTGAATAAATTTTATAATGAAATGATTTTAGAATGTTGTATTATTTTATTGTTGTTAGCTGCCCTGAGCCCAGCTTCGGCTGGGGAGGGCGGGATATAAATAAAGTTTATTATTTATTATTATTTATTAACAAGGAAATATGCACTGTCTCGCATGCTAGCAGTACTCTTGGAAGAAAGTTCTGATGGTGACTGAGAAATGTAGATCAGTTTCCTTCTTGGGTTTCCACAAGAACAAAAAAGGAACCCTGATGGGAGGCGGCGTCAAGATGGCGATGAGGTAAGACGCATTTGCCGGAGTTCATCTCGAATCCTCTTTAAAATCTGTGTTGTGGCTCCCAGCCTTGCAAGTTTTTGCTGAAGATTGTATGGGTGTTGGAGCCCATGCCAGGAGTTCACATTGTTGATAACTGTAAAGCCTGCATCGTAAATCAGCTTTAATGAGCAGATAATTGTATTCTCCGGCAGCCTTGGAAGCAGCCTTCGACTTACTGGCTCTCCGCCAGCTCACATTCAGTTGTTGTTTTTATTTCTACCACTTTTTACTACCTTTCTACCACTTTTTACTACCTTTTAAGCACCGCTATTTTAAAAGACTTATAACGATGGGCCAAGGCAAACGCCTAAGGGATTGTGACGAGGCTCTGCCCTCCCCAAGAGCCAAACAATTAAAAACCGACCCCCCCGTGCCTGGCAAACGGAGTGACCCCATTGAATTCTGCTATAGGGTGAAAACTCAGAACCGTTTCTACCCTCTAACGTCTCCAGAAAAAATGTCAACACCAGAGGAATTATTTTTACCTCAGATTAAATCTGCGGACGGCAAGCTTGGAGGAAGAGGGTATGTCCCACTGAGGGTGGTGCAGGACGCCGGAGCTGAGGACTGCGCAAGACAAGAACAACATGAACATCTCCATCTTGTGGTCAGAACCCTTAATTGCATATTCAAGAAGATTGATGTGCTATCCTCCCAGCTATGTAACCTCGAACAGAAAATTGATAACTCCTGGTCAAAGTTTAAACCAACTGTAGACACAGGGGAATTGAAGTGCCAGAGGTCCATACCTTCAACCAAAAAAAGAAGTGTGATCCCTAAATATAAACCAAATCCTGCACTGAAACACCAAGCGTTGTCCCTACAACCTAAGAAAATCTGCCTAAACATCGGGGCAGGGTCACCAAGGTGGCTTACTCTGAGTGGGGTTAAAAAGCATCTAAGCAATCTCCTAAACATAGAAATCTCACAATGTGATCTCATTGCAGTATTACCCTTGAACCAGCACCTCAGGCAACAGAAAGTGATGCTTGCGTTTTACTCTCCAAGGATCCCTTCAGCTATCATCAGGCAGAAATCACTCTTGGCTAGGTATGATATCATCCCAACAAGAGTTTTTATGGATAGCATGATCCACCCCCTTCTACTTGCCGGTCACGGCACGGAGCGGACTCTGTCGGAGAGGTCGGGAGTACCTCAGGACATTGAGCCTCCTCTCCCGGAGGATATCCACCCGCACCAAAACTGGATTTACCCTACGCCCCCACGAGCTCTAAAGAAACCCACTGGCGCAAGTAATTCTCTGACCCCGCCGGAGGAAAGAGAGCTTTTAGCCACCTTTGGCGACCTTCCAACGAGAGAATAACAAGAAATAATTGATAGACTAGAAGTACTTAATCATCAGCTCATACATGTCCAGAAGAACGGAAAAGTTCTGCCCACTTTTCAGGACTACCCTGCCAGCTTTTCGGAGTCGTGTTTTAAGGAAGCAGGAAGTCTTCCTCACCTTAGTCCTGCTCCTAAACCCATGTCTCCCCCATTTGTGGGCAAAACCCACCGACGCCTGGCAGACCCAGGTCTTGCCCCACAAGTTGGCCTCTCACCTCAACTCTTGATAAATTTTGACTCGCCCTCCAAGAGTCCCCCGCTGAGGAGTGTATCTCAGAGTTCCTTCCACCAAAACAATTCCTTACCATCTAATCCATCAATGCCGGAACTGGAGTCCTCTTATTCCCCTGAGCGGCATAGACCCGACATACAAACGGTACCAGTACGCCAAGCATCCCCTGTACCTTCACCAGCATCAGGTCATGGGAGTGCTCCACCTACATCAAAAAATGGCCCGGATTTGATTGAAGACCCGGCCGGACATATAAATCAAATGGTTTCATTGGCGACCTTCAGCCCTCGCGGTGGGGCAGTCTCAGCAAATCCTGTGGAGTTTCCCACTGAAGTGTCCACCCTTGGGTTACCCAGCGGGAGACCCGTTTTGTCGCCTCAGTCAGAATACTTCACTACCAACTTCAAGACTAGGTACCTTCAGCAGGTGCCTGCCGTGCAAAGTAAAATAACTGACTTTTTTGCGGGGTCTGCCCTGCCTCCAAAGGACTCACATCTCTCCCTGAAATGACAGCGAATTGGGCACAACAGGAACTCCCCCCTATCAGTCCTCAGCTGGAACATTGCGGGCTGGAGGGGGAAAAAACTTGACCCAGAATTCCTGGAGTATATTAACCTGTTTCATATCATCTTGCTCCAAGAATCGTGGGAAGTAGAGAAAATTTCCCTAAATGGCTTTGAGCTTCTAGAACTCCCTGCCTGCCCCTCCCTGAAAGGAGGCCGCCCTAAAGGGGGCCTAATAATAGGCATCTCCCTCAACCTACATTCTAAACTTACTCTAGTACAGGCCTTGCCTCCTTACGCCCTTACTGGACTGATTGCGGGGGAAAAGATCTCACTTCTAGTTACAAATGCTTACTTGCCACCTGGGGGCTCTTCCTCCGAACTGGGCTCTAAATGGGGCTCGCTAGAAGAGCATTTGCTCTCATGCTATGTTAAGTTTCCTAACACCCCGGCCATAATAGGTGGCGATTTTAATGCCCGCACAGCAGCAAATTGGGACTCGCTAACCAAAGCCAAATGGTGGGTTACCCCAAACCTTGATAATTATGAGCTGGAACATATCATGAGGAGAACTTCTAAAGACCAACGAGTTAACGAGGCTGGAGTACTCCTCTATCAAATGGCCATCCGTTTAAATCTGGTCCCCCTAAATGGAACATGCCTCCCTGATATTCCAGGGGATTTCACTCATCTGAGCGTTAAATCAAACAGCGTTCTCGATTACCTGCTGGTTTCCAGTGATATACTTAAGTGTATCTCCACCTTTAAGATCGAGAATGTACAATCTAGTGACCATCTTCCCCTTGTAGCCAAGCTCTCCCTGAACTGGCAGTCAGAGGCCCATAGACATGCGACCCAGATGGTAACCAACGAATCTCTCCAACTAAGAGGAATCAAATGGTCGGAGACCCAGGCTCAAAGGTATCAGGAATTCTTTCAAAAAGAAATCCTCGGGCCCCATTCCAACATAGACTCTGCCTCAGACGAGTATAGCATAGTGTTGAAACGCTTCCACCACCATACGACTGATCTTACGTCCTTCTTCAGGCTACCACCCAAAATATTAAATCGAAACGAGTATACTTACGGTGCCCCCTGGTATAATTCTTAGTGTAAACAAGCAAGACAGCGCCTCCGTGCTATATATAATGTGTACAAGACCTCCGATGCATCTACTCTGCCAGCTAGTTATGCACAAGCCAAGCAAGTTTACAAACGCACGCAGAAAACTGCCAAACGCGAGTGGCAACAGAATCGCTGGCAGGCCTTGATTACTGCTTCAAAACCACATAGATCCAGGGAATTCTGGTCTTTGATTAACAGAAGGGCGAGGAAATTCCCAAGGGCAGTCATCCCAGCACCGACATGGGAATTGTTCCTGAAGAAATGTTTCTCACAGGCAGATGCTCCCTCCGACCATCTGATGCATCTGTTTTCCCACCTACCTATTTGGCCTCCCACCGATCCGGACGAAATAGCCAAGCTAATAGCCCAGCTGAAACCGGGCAAAGCCCCAGGGCCCGACCTGATCCCTGCTGAAGCCATCAAACTACACCCAAAATGGTGGGCTGACATCTTGGCCAAAACCTTCGACGCAATCAACGCTTCTGGTCTCATCCCCAAAATATGGAAGGAGGCCATTATAGTACCAATTCATAAAAAAGGTTCTCCAATGGAGCCGGAAAACTACCGTAACATCAGCCTCCTTTCGATCATAGGGAAAATTTATGCCAGCTTTTTGCTGACTAAACTATTGCGATGGGCAGACGAGACTAATCAGATTGGTCACGAACAAGCAGGGTTCAGAATTAAACGTTCAACAACTGATCATGCGATAGTTCTTTACCATCTGGCACGGAAGTACTCGTCCCCCCCCCCCCCGGGGCTACCTTTGTGCTGCCTTCTTAGATCTAAAGGCAGCCTTTGACAGCGTTCCTAGAAATATTCTTTGGGAGAAACTTGCAAAACAGGGCATCGATAGAAGACTCTTATGGCTTATAAGCCAGCTCCACGAAGGTACCCTTGCCAGAGTGAGACTTACTCCTGCGGGCGACCTCACAAATTCGATTCCAATAAACAAGGGAGTGCGCCAAGGATGTATATTAGCTCCCTGCCTATTCAACCTATTCATCAGCGACATGCGAGCACCCCTAGTCAACTCATCTCCAAGTACACACGCGCCTAGACTAGCGGATTACCACTGTCCACTCCTTTTATACGCGGACGACGCGGTAATTCTATCTTATACACGTGTTGGACTAACCAGAGCTCTGAAGATCTTTGCCACGTACTGTCAACTCAACCAATTAACCATCAACCATGCTAAATCTAAGATTCTGATTTTCGCCAGAAGTCGGAGATTATACAAATGGAAGCTTGGTGGAGCAAAAATAGAGCAAGTCCTAAAATTTCAATACCTAGGAGTTATTTTTCAACACAATTTGGGGTGGAAAGCACAAATTCAACACCTACTCAACAAGGCCAAAACTCTGTCATATGCGCTCCTCCGATTTTTCTTTTCGGATGGAGCTTTGCATGTTCCCTCGGCCCTAAAGGTGTTCAAGGCAAAAGTGGTTCCCGTGCTTGCTTATGCTGCCCCGCTCTGGGCCGTGATGACAGATCTTGCTCCTCTTGAGACTTTGCAAAACCAATTCCTACGTCGGCTCCTAATGCTCCCCCTGTGCGTAAGCAACGCAGCCATCCGATTAGAATTGAAGATCGCATCCTTAGAAACTTGCCTGTGGAAGCAAGTCTTCAATTATTGGTTATCATTGTGGCACAGATTACCAGACCATTACCTTGTCCAATGCCTATGGCGAGATGAATTCTCCAGCCTTTGGACTAGTAGAATTCATGCCAAACTCCTGAGTTATGGAATCTCTCCCCTAGATTCCCTAAAACTAGATCAAATCACTGCTCAAAGACTGATCCGCCAAAGACTGGACGACATCGATTTACAGCGAAATTATACGCTGGGGGGAGGTGTTTGTTCGCCCCAGAACATTGGTATCACTTTAACTTACTGCGTTCCATCATACCTCTCCTCCCTTTCGTCTGTTGCCCATAGGCTGGCCTTCACCAAGGCGAGGTTTAACGTTTTTCCCTCTAATGTCCTGAGACATAGATTCTCAAAGGGCCAAGCCTCCGCCATGTGCGAATGTGATAAGGAGACGCCGGAGTCGCTTCAGCACATTATGTTCACTTGCCCCTTGTTCAATGTGCCACGGGCAAATTTGTTGGGATTAATCATACAGAAGCTAGAGGGTACCCCACCAAAATTCCACCTTGCCCAAATCTTGCAGGATAAGGACATCCATACGACACTGAAAGTGGCTAGGTTCCTGGTCGCTGTCCTTACCCAAAAGCGCTGCCAAGGAGCACTACAAGTTAATTAAGGTGCAGCATGTCATTCCTTCCTTCCATTCCATACTACAGTATTTTATTGTTATAGTGGTGTTTTAGCGGCTGTTTTTTCCCACGTGCAAAAACTGTTATTTATGTCTTGTTTTTATCTGTATGGGCCTACGGCCGCAATAAAATTTCTTTGAAATTTCTTTGAACCCTGATGGATCAAGCCAGCCAGCCACCGAGTCCAGCATCCTGTTCTCACAGGGGCTAACCAGATGCCAGAGGGTCTTTCAACAATGCTGTTGAACACATCCAGACTGGCAAAGATATAGGTACCTCTGTATTCCTGATCTCCTTCTCTCTCTTGCCCCATCTATTCCCACAGCTCACCTTTATACTTGGCACTGATGGACGCATACTGCTTCTTGATGGCCGGCACTCTGGCTGGATGCTTAGAGATACCAGAAAGACAACTAACAGGCTGAGCTGCACCTTTGGCTCTGGAAGTCGGCATTGGAGTGTGCCCACTGCAGTGGGGAGTCGTATGTGTCACCAGTGCTCTGGGGAATGAAAGTAAATGAATGAATGCAAGTCCAACCTGCAATAAAATGTTGCACCATGGAGTGTTGCAGCTCAGGGTTCCAGCTACTCCGTTCTACCCCACCCCAAACAGTATTCAATTTCCACTAAGTATGCTAAGTTCACATTGGGCTATTTGGGGAGGGGGGAGTGTTCTCCTCTGAGGGATCCTATCCTATCCTATCCTATCCTATCCTATCCTATCCTATCCTATCCTATCTTCAAACCTTGCCGTTTTCTCCAGGCTTGCTGAGCCCTCCGTCTTGCACAGATGGTGCTGTTTTGGCCACATAAGGACCATAAGTGCTAAAAGAATGGAGATTGCTGCTTGTTTATGTGATTTAACGGCATGTACCTAGGCCAGGGTAGCCAACATCCCAAGAGCTTGTTGGACTCCAACTCCCATCAGCCCCAGTCACCATGGGATGATGGGAGTTTTAGTCCAACAACAGACAGAGAAGAGCCCCTTTGCAGCCCCTGCACTGTAAGGGCTAAGGGAATGAGGGTGAATCTAGAGGTCTGTGTGCCTTTGTTTATTTAAACCAGGAATGGGAGGCTCAGCCCAGGAGCCACATGCCACCAACCAGACCTCTCTCTCTCTGACCATTAGCACTCTCTCCAGGTCACAAGCCTCCCTGCCCCTGCTTTGTGCCCTCTTCAAGTGCTTTTGCCTGGCTGGAATGTGAGAGCAAAGCCTCTTGCTTTCCTGAATGAAGATGGGGGCAGGGGTAGGTATAGAAACTTGGAGGGTATGTGGAGCTGGATTATAGCCTAATGCACAAAGAGTCCCTCCTGTTGCTCCACCCAGTTTTTGTATCTAACCCCATTCAACACTGGTACATGGCCCTCAGATGGTTATCAAATATGGCCCTTGCACTAAAAAAAAAAGCTTATCGACCCCTGATTTTACTGCCCCCCCCCAGCCTGCCTTTCAACAACAAGGTCCCCAAGGCAGCTCAGAACAATTTAAAATGAACAACATGGAATGAAATTGCAACCATAAAATATAATTGCAAGCAGCTCAAGCAACAGTACCACGATCCCAAACAGCAGAAGGAAAACAATAGAAATGATTAATAGCAAAATAGCCATGTAGAAAACACACCAAAAGAAACATGCAAGGGGAACCAGCAGGCAGGAGTTGGGGAAATAGTTTCATGTGTGTTGATAGCATTAAGCAAAGCCCCAATAAACAGCGCTTAGTTTAACTATGGAACTCCCTCCCACAGGAGGCAGTGCTGACCACCAACATGGATGGCTTTTAAAGAGGACTGGATAAATTCACAGAGGAGGATAAAGCTATCAATGACAACTAGTCAGGACAACAGTGGAATTTGCTGCCAAGGAGTGTGGTGGAGTCTCCTTCTTTGGAGGTCTTTAAGCAGAGGCTTGACAACCATATGTCAGGAGTGCTCTGATGGTGTTTCCTGCTTGGCAGGGGGTTGGACTCGATGGCCCTTGTGGTCTCTTCCAACTCTATGATTCTATGATTCTATGATTCTATGACTATGTCCTGCTTCTGAATACCAGCTGCTGGAAACATGGGAGGAGAGTGCTTGGATCCTGCTTGCAGGTTTCCCACAGGCATCTGGTTGGTCACTGTGAGAACAGAATGCTGAACTAGATGCCCTTTGGCCAGATCCAACAGATTCTTATGTTCTTACGTTCTTATTTGTTCGCAGCAAAGCACACTCACCATTGATGTGTGGAATTTGCTGCCACAAGACTTGTTGAACCTAGGATAACTCAGTTGGTGCAGCATGGGACTCTTAATCTCAGGGTCATGGGTTCGAGCACCATGTTGGGTAAAAGATTCTTGCATGGCAGGGGGTTGGACTAGATGACACTCATGGGCCTTCCCAACTCTACAGTTCTGTGATTCAATGATGGACGAAAGGCTAGATAGGGATCTCCATCCTTTTCAGTAACATGCATTTGGGGACCCATTTCTTCATCATTGACCATATATTTGCATGGTGGAAGTATTGGTGGAAGTCCTGACCCACCAGCTGAAGACCTAGATGGCATTGAAGGGGGAGTATTTATTTAGCTAGTTGTTTTCTTACATTTATATCCTGCTTATTTTTGGCATGAGTAAGCTGTCGCCTGCCCTTTTCCAGGTACCAAAATACTGATTCCAGACATTCCAAGCATAAGTCTGACCCTTCCCCCCGGAGAACCACAACTGTGTCCACCCTAATCCCAGAGCCCTTCAGGACAGAGGAGCAGAATGAAGGGAGCACCACCTCCAGAGCATGAGACCAGGCCTGATCCCTCACCCTGAGCACTTTGGAGGGGGTGGGGAATAAAACTTAAATACAGGGCACAAAAACAATGCCTTTTGTCATCTCCTTGTAGTGGCATGGTCTGTGGGGCAGCATTTGGAGAATACAAACAATTTCTTCTGTGTCTTTCTAATTCTCTGGAGTTTCTAAGAGAGGTGGCAACTGGCCTTTGCATTGCTATGCTCCCTAACCCTAATCATGCTAATACACAGCAAACAAAGGTCTTAGGATTTCAGTTACCAATCAAAGTAGCAATTGGTTGTGTCAGTCACCCATACCGCTGATGCTGCTTCTCTGGATGGAATGGAAATCTGGATGTAGATTTCAATAAGGAGTGGGGATGTTACTCAGCTTTCCAATTCCTCCTCTACCCCCTCCTTTTTGGAACATAAACAATGCCTCATGTCGCAATTCGCTCCCAGGTTGCCCAGGCGATGCTGATGCAAGTGTGGAACCAGACTTGTTTATTTCCATATTACCATGGTTCTGGCAGAATACTCTCCCTCCCCCTCCCTCCCTCCCTCCCTCCCTCCCTCCCTCCCTCTCTCTCCCCCCCTCTCTCTCTCTCTCTCTCTCTCCCTCTTTGTGTGCTGCTAATACAAGTCCTCCTTCCTTGCAAGTTACCAGCCGGGGGGGGGGGGAGAGCCACAAGCCCAAAATACCACATTTTGTTTCATAAGACCCATGGGCATAGCTAAGGGGGGGGGGGACAGAGGGCAGCTGCTCCCTATCAAATAAAACAATAGAAATACTTAACTGACCAATCATGTCATTTCTGCCCCGCTAACAAAAGTCCTCGCTATGCCCATGCTAAGACCATGTTCCCCATTCCTTTGCCTTCATATGATATAGTATTCATTGATTTTTTTTGTTCCATTTTTTCGTTTTATTTGCAGCATTTGTATTCTAACCTTCCCCCATTCCCAGGAGCTCAGAGAGGGGTGTTTGCACAGGCTGCCTGGGCAACAATGACCACATCCCAGTTAAAATGAAACAAAAAGTCCAGAAAGCATAAAAAAATGAACCTCAAAGCAAAAGAGAATGTTTCTCAATATGAACAGAGGGATGGAGAGGAAATTCAGTTCCCTTAACATGAAACTGACCCAATTCACCCTTCCTTAAACAAGAGGCACACTGAAACGCAGCTTTCTTTTGAAATTTGCACTTCTTGGAATTTTGCCACATGGTTCTCCAACAAAAAACAATGTGGACATACTGTCAGGGAACTGACATCGGAGCAGAGGGGAGAGGCGAGGCTCCCGGACTCTGCAGGAGAGGGGACAAGTAAGGGAAGAGAGAGAACGTCATCTGGGGAAGGAAGTCCAGGTGACACCAGGAAGAAGGGAGAGGCAGAGAGCAGCTCGGACGTGAGGCTCCGAGACTCTTCCAGTGAAGTCAGTGAGGAGGGTGGAGGACCACCACTCGGCACGCCCACTCTGCGCAGAAGGCTTCCGCGCAGAGAGGCGAGGCGAAGGTTGTCTGTTAAGGAATTCTTTTTTAAAAAAAAATAAAATATTTATTGCAATTTTTTAAACAACGAACAAACCACCAAACATATAAAATACCATCACCATACAGACAGAAAAAGTCAAAGCAAAGTTAAGAAATAAACAAAGAATAAAAGAAGAATACATATAAAACACAGTTGTTCATAAGTCATATTTTCATAATCTTTGGACTTCCCCGCATCTCCCTTCCCTGCGTTCTCAGTCACATAGTTATAGACAGCAATTTATTACCTTATTTCAATTCTTATTTTGTAAATCTCGGATATTATGTCCCAACTTTTAAATAACTTTATCGTAAATTAAACTGCTTGATTTAAACATAATATTGCTTCAAATTTCATCATTTCCTTAAACCTCACTTATTCTCATATATTTTACAACAAAGTTTCTGCTGCCGTGTTACTTTCAATTGTGCATTCTCCTAACATTCATACAGTTTGTAGTGTTTTTGTAAATAGTCTTTAAATTTTTTCCAATCCTCTTCCACCGTCTCTTCTCCCAGGTCCCGGATTCTGCCAGTCATTTCAGCCAGTTCCATGTAGTCTATCAGTTGCATCTGCCATTCTTCCAGTGTGGGTAAATCTTGGGTCTTCCAGTGCTCTGCAATGAGTATTCTTGCTGCTGTTGTTGCATACAGAAAAAAGGTTCTATCTTTCTTTAACACCCCTTGGCCGACAATGCCCAAAAGGAAGGCCTCTGGTTTCTTAAGGAAGGTATACTTAAATACCTTTTTAACTCATTATAGATCATTTCCCAGAAAGCCTTTACTTCCGGTCGGCGCCAGCGTTTATGGCGGTCCTCTTTCCGAGCTCCGGAGGAGGACTGCTCCACGAGTTCGGGTCTGACCCGCTACGGCAAGTGGGGGACCCCTAAAATCACAGGCGCGGATGCCTGTGAACAAGGAGACTCGGTGGGCACCAGAAGCGCCCCCCTTTACTGCCTTTTTAAAGGCTCCGGAACGGCATCGGGAGAGCGCGGTGCTGAGAGTCGCTACCCAGCCCGCAGAGTGAAGCCGCGTCGCCATTGACGGAGAGCGCCGATTCCTTCCTGCAAATTGAATTCGGATTGAAAACCCCGTGAGTAGGATTGAATGACTATCGGGAACTTTTAAATTTAAATTGGAAATTTGGCCGGAAACGGGGGAGGTTAAAATCAAGGAAGTCTGCCTTCCCCCGACTGCATGACAGATGAAGCAACGAAAAACAAAGAGCTGCATCTGAAGGGAAATAACAATAGGACTATTTAAGCCTGGCATTTGGATATAAATCTCCTCTCTAGCAGGCAGGGGCAGAGGGGAGGGAAAGTAACCTCATTAACCTGCATGATTTTTGAAAGAGAAAAACTTTCCGCTGCCTCAATCCCCTGAGACGGACTGTCAAAATAAGATACCAGGACAGTGAAAAGATTTTAGAAACTTGTTACAAGGCTACATAGTTGAGGACTTAACTGATACAAAGTTTTGGGGTTTTGCTGCTACAATATACCAGACTGGACTGTGTTGACAGAGAAACTACATAGAAAAAGTGTTGCAGCATTTATATTGAAGTTTCCTGGTTTCTTTGTTCTATATTCTTTGTTTCCTTCACTTGGACATTATGTTTTGCCCCCTCTAGAGGGCTGAGAAGTAACAGTTGCAGAATAACAGATTAAGACAGTGGGATTTTCCATTTGGAAATTGTTCCTGTGAGAACGTCCTTGGGACATGAGTGGCCCAGCAGAGGAGATAACTACGAGAGCTAAAGCAAAACAGCAGCAACAGCAACAGAAGAAAAGAGGCTCAATATCAAGTTTAACACCGACAGGTGCAGCTGGGCAGGAAAAAGTGACGGCTGTCTCCATGGAGTCAATGACACAGGCGTTACTCAAGATAAATCAATCCCTGGAAGCTTTGACACAGCAGAGTACAGAAAATTCACAAAAACTAACAGAATTAACAGCAAGGCTGGATTTGAATACGAAAAGTGTGATATCCAACACAGAATCTATAAATAAACTGATTGAAGAAAACTCGGCAACACGTAAAATCGCAGAGGATGCCAGAAAGATTGCTGAGGAGACACAGGAAAAATTAGAACCGTTTTCTAAAAAAGTGTATGAACATGATGCGGCCTTGTCTTTGATGGAATTACAGAGAAAGGAGAGAAATTTGAAATTAAGACTAATTCCTGAAAGTGAAGGAGACAGCCTTGTGGAGTTCCTTACACAAGAGTTTTCTGACTTTTGGCAGGAAGAATTGGAGGAAGAAGAATTTAAGATAATAACAGCATTTAGACTGGGCAGGAGACAAAACAGAAAGACTCCGAGGGATTGCCTGATTACTTTCAGATCCAAGGAAGAAAGAGACAAAATACTGAAACTAAATTACCAAAAGGCCTTGGAAATTGGAAATTCTCATATACAGATTTTTAAGGACATCCCTGAATATATTTTGGAGGTGAGAACCTTCTATAAAGATCTGGTCTACCTGCTGAAAAAGAACAACATACTCTTCAGGTGGGAGTTTCCACAAGGACTGCCCTTTAACTACAAGGGAAAGAAGGTGAAAATAAAAACAATTCAAGACAAAGAGAAATTCTTGGAGAGAAACCACGAGGATCTGCAGAAGGGAACGGTAGACCCAATCTCAGAGCAAAAAAGAGTAGTGGACATTCTGAATCTATCATTTGGGCTTAAACCACCACCATCAGAGGAAGAGCAACAACTTGGAGCGGTAGGAGGAGTAAGTGACAAATAACAAGATGGCCCTGCAATTCCTTAGTTGGAATTGTAATGGGCTGAACATGCCCACGAAAAGACGCCAAGTTTTTCATATTTTGAAAAGAGAACAATTGGATTTGATCTGTTTACAAGAAACCCATGTGACCAGGGTACACAGAAAACTACTTATAAATAAAAGATTAGGACAAGAATTCATCTCATCGGACAAAGTTAAGAAAAGAGGAGTAGTGATTTATGCAAAAGAGAAATTGGCCCCAAAAATGATGTTTAAAGATGAACAAGGAAGATACCTGGCAGTGGAAATACAAGTACAAGGAGAAAAATTGTTAATAGTTGGAATCTATGCACCAAATGAAGGGAAGGCGGAATTCTTCAAGAAGTTGCATGAAACTCTGATGGATTATTTGGACTATAACGTAGTAATTATGGGAGATATGAATGGTGTGGTTTCTACAAATATGGACAAGGCACAAAGACTGACAATCTCCAAGGAAGGGAGACTTCCGAAGACCTTCTTTGAAATGACTGAAAATATGGACTTAATAGATATTTGGAGAACAAGGAACCCTCTCGAGAGAGAGGGAACTTTTTTCTCTCAAGCAATGATGACCTGGACCAGAATCGACCAAATTTGGATTACTAGTGGGATGGCTCCAAAGATTAAAAAAATAGAAATCTGCCCAAAGACTTGCTCCGACCATAACGCCGTGAAGATGGAGATGAAACTTACAACAACTGGTCAATTCAGATGGAGGATGAATGACACCCTGTTTCGAGACGAGGAGATCCACAGAAAGGCCCAAAAAACCTTAAAGGACTATTTTGAAATAAATTTAAAGGCCGATGTAGAAAAAAGAGTGATCTGGGACGCAAGCAAAGCTGTGATGCGAGGATTTTTGATTCAACAAAATTCAATAAAAAAGAGAAAGCAAAATGAGAAGAAGGAAAAGATTTTGGAAAAGATAAAAGAAGGAGAGAAAAGATTAAGATCAAAACCAAAGTCCCAGGAGATTTTGAGAGAGATCAAGCTATATCAAACACAATATATGGAATTGATGAATCAAGAGATTGAGTGGAAGATAAAGCAAATGAGACAAAAGACATTTGAATCGGCAGATAAATGTGGTAAACTTCTCGCCTGGCAATTGAAGAAAAGACAGAAACTAAATACAGTTACAAATCTAGAAGTGGATGGAAAGAATATATCCAAACCCAACGAGATTAGAAATTGTTTCCTGAGTTATTTTAAAAAGTTATATTCACAAGGATCACAGAATGAAGAGGACATAGATGAATTCCTTAAAAAATATGGATTACAAAAAATCTCTCATCAAAGTAAGGTGGATCTAAATCAGAGAATAACAGAACAAGAGATAGAGGGTGCCATTCAGAACATGCAATTGGGCAAATCTCCAGGACCAGATGGACTGACTTCCAGATACTACAAAGCTTTGAAGGAGTGGTTGGTGCAACCGCTAAAGGAAGTCTGTAATGAGATTTTAGAGGGGAAAAGGGCGCCAGAATCGTGGAAAGAAGCGTATATTACACTCATACCAAAGACAGAGACTGAAAAGACTCAACTTAAGAACTACCGCCCAATATCATTACTTAATGTGGATTACAAAATTTTTGCAGACATTTTGGCAAAAAGATTGAAAAGAGTGTTGATGGAGAAGATTCATAAGGACCAAGCAGGCTTTCTCCCTAAAAGGCATTTATCAGACAATGTGAGGAACATAATAGACATTTTGGAACTACTAGAGGTGAATATAAACACTAAAGCAGTTCTGATTTTTGTGGACGCGGAGAAAGCCTTTGACAATATCTCTTGGAGTTTTATGAAAAAGAATCTTCATGGGATGGGGGTAGGCCAAGGATTTGAGAATGGTATGGGTGCGATATATTCTGAACAAAAAGCTTGAGTGTAAAGTTGCTTAAAGTATCTCTGGAAGCACTTTCTAATCTCCACAGGATTCTGAATGTTTTTCCCTTCAATCTCTAAGTTGGTAACCGTATTTAGTTTTTGTCTCTTTTTCAGCTGCCATGCTAACAGCTTTCCACATTTATTTGCCGATTCAAATGATCTTTGTTTCATTAACTTGATTTTCCACTCCACTTCCTGATTTATCAATTTAGAGTATTGTACTTGGTAGAGTTTAGTTTCTCTCAGAATCTCCTTTGACTTCGGTTTCGATCTTAACTTTTTCTCGCATTCCCTAATTTTCTCCAAAATCTTTTCCTTTTTCTCGTTCTGTGCTCTTTTCTTTATGGTGTTCTGTTGTATCAGAAACCCCCTCATTACAGCTTTACTTGGGTCCCAGATTACTCTTTTTTCCACCATGGTGTTCAAATTTATTTCAAAATAGTCCTTCAAAGCTTTTTGGGCCTTTTTGATAATCTCCTGGTCTCTGAGCAGGGTGTCATTCATCTTCCATCTAAAGGAGCCGGTTGTAGTTAGTCTCATATCCATCTTTACTGCGTTATGGTCGGAGCAAGTCTTTGGGCAGATTTCCACTTTTCTGATCTTGGGTGCCAGACCTCTAGTTATCCAGATTTGGTCGATTCTTGTCCATGTCAGTTGGGCTTCAGAAAAGAATGTTCCCTCTCTTCCTAGGGGTTTTTTTGTCCTCCAGATATCAATCAAGTCCATATTGTCAGTCAGTTCAAAAAAAGTTTTAGGTAGTCTGCCATCTTTTGTCAAGCTTTGGCCATGTGACTTATCCATATTTGTAGACACCACCCCATTCATATCTCCCATCATAATGATGTTATTATAGTCCAGATAGTCCAGCATTGTCTCATGCAGCTTCTTATAAAATTCTGATTTCCCTTCGTTCGGTGCATAGATTCCCAGTATCAAGAACTTTTCACCCTGGGTTTGAATTTCGATTGCCAAAATTCTTCCTTGTTCATCTTTAAAAAGGAATTTTGGTGATAGGCTCTCCTTTGCATAAATCACCACTCCTCTCTTTTTGACTCGGTCTGATGAAATAAATTCTTGGCCTAATCTTTTGTTAATTAACACTTTTCTGTGGAGCCTAGTCACATGTGTTTCCTGTAGGCAAATAATGTCCAATTGTTCTTTCTTTAATATATGGAATATCCTTCTCCTTTTTTCCGGGGAATTTCCACCATTAATGTTCCAGCTAAGAAGTTGCAGAGACATCCTGGGCGAGTCTGTTATTCTGTAGAGGGTGGTGTTTCTTTCTTCTGTTCCTCAGATCCCAAAGGTGTAGGTGCAGGCGGTGGCGGTGACCAAGCCTCAGGCCCTGTAATCACTTTCTGAAGGTCTTCTCCGTAATCATGCAGGAACTTATCTTTATCCTCGGGTGTTTTAATTTTCACCTTCTTCCCTCTGAATGTGAAAGATAATCCTTGAGGAAATTCCCACCTGAAAAGGATTGAGTTACTTCTCAACAGTTTGGTTAGTTCTGTATAGGTGGTTCTTAGATCCAAAAGTTGTTTAGGGATATCTTTGTAAATTTCCGCTCTCCTTCCCTGGATTACAAGTGATTTTTCATAATGTAAGCTTAGTATTTTATCCTTCTCTTCCTTAGATCTCAAAGTAATCAAACAGTCTCTGGGTCTGTCCTTCCTTGCTACTCTTCCAAGTCTGAAGGCACTAACGATTTTAAAGTCCTTGTCTTCCTCCAAGTTCCAAAACTTGGAAAGTTCTTTTGTCAAATATTCCGTTAAATTCCCTTGTTCCAGTTCTAAAATTGATCTCAGCCTCAGATTATTTTCCCGACTGCGTAATTCAATCATAGACAGGTAGGCCTGATGTTCACCAATCTGTTTAGTCAGTGGTTTAACCTCCTCCTTCACTGCTTCCACTTTCTGGTTAACTTCCTCAGCCAATTTACGATTCTCTGTGGTAGCTTTACGATTCTCTGTAGTAGCTTCAAAAAGCTTCCCAATTGATTGTGCATGTAAGGTCACTTGTTCAGTTAATTTATTTAGGCTGGCAGTATTTTGGTCAATCTTTGCCGATTGTACATCCACTTTTTTGTCCAATGTTTCCAACTTCTCCAAGATTTTGTCTAGTACTGATTCGTTTCCTCCAGCTGCCATGCCTTCTGATAAAGTCAGCTCAGTTTCTAATTCTTGTGTTCCCAAAACAGTAGGAACAGATGATCTGCGCAACTGGGAAGTTAATGTTGATTGAGTTAATTGTTTAGCTTTAGCTTTGGCCGATCTTGTTTTCCCAGTGCCACTCATTCCACTCCTGTCTACGTGCCAAGGTCAAATTTAGTATGCTCCCATGGGAATCCACAAGCTCAGAGAGTAAACAACAAGTTAAAGGAAGAAAAAAGAGAAAAAACAAGTCCCAACCAGTTGTAAATCCAAAATCCACCAGGGGGAGTTCAAACAAATCTTGAGGAGAACAAAGGAATTTTTTCCAATAGTTGTTCCAAAGCGTAAAAGCTTAAAAAAGTTTTGCCAAAATCCAACAGTATCCAACCACTCATAAATTTCAAGAAAGACCTTCCGCTCTTCTTTATAGCCAGCAGAGTGAGTCCTTATTTAAACAAAGTTTCAGGAAAAGTGCCAGATAATAGTGTTTCAAAGTAGCTAGTCCAGTAACACTCAAAAGTAACAGTTCAGAGTAGCAAAAATCAAGTCCGCAAACTGACAGCTCTAATAGTTTGGCAGTCAAGTACCTGGGTTTCTTTAAATAATTTTGTAAATCCACAGGGAGAGGAAAAACTAAGTTCAAAGCAAAGCAGGAAAAAAAAGTTTAAATCCCTTAGTACCTATAGCGACAGTTCAGGTCATGCACGAAATTGAAACTTTTAAATTCCTCTTCAAAGGCTTCAGATCAAAGTAATTCTTATGCTGGAGGAAATTTAGGAGACACCCACTCACGGATTCTGCTAGCGACTAAGCAGCAGCGCAAAGGGCTGCTCAGTCAGGGAAAGACACAACCACACCTAAGCGGTTTGGAACGGCTGGAGATTTACACACAAGCAACCCCATTTCCCGTGACAGCAATCCGTGAGTCCTTTACGTTGCTTGTGTGCAAGAGGACCGGGGTACAGTCATGAGTCAAACCGGAGGAGCCGGCGCAGGAGAGGGGGCCAAAGGCGGACAGAGTCTGGAGGAGAGAAACCAAGACTTGGAGCAGCAACTGGCTCTACTAGCGGCGCGGCTGGATGAAAGGAGGACACATGACGCCCAGGGGAAGATTACCCCCATCGCAAGAAAGGTACGGGGACTTGTGCGGACTTTTGGGGGCAACCCCAGAGATTATAACGCTTTTAAGACTGAAGTGCAGTATGCGCTGGATCTGCAGCACGATGACTTTGCCGACGATGGGGGAAGAGTCGCTTTCGTGGTGGGGCACCTGCAGGGGAGGGCCAGAGATTGGGTCCGACCCTTAATGGCGGCAGAGAACGCGGCTTTGAAGGACCTGAGAAAGTTTTTTAGCGCGATGGATCACATGTTCGCGAGCGATGTTGAAGAGAGTGTGACTCGTAAAGAACTGATGGAGTGCAAACAAGGAAACCAGTCAGTGAGAGAGTACTGGTCGAGATTTGCTATGCTGATCCATAAACTTGGGTGGGATCTGAGTTCTCAACCAGTACAAATGTTATTTGAGGAGGGCTTATCCCCTTGGGTGAGAGACGAACTTTCCCGCTCACCCCGCCCGGAATCGATGGACCAGCTGACCAAGTTGGCGCTCGCTGTAGGAGTCAGGCAAGAGACGCGCGCGCTGGAAAGGCGGGAAGGGAGAGCAGAGCGTTGGCATGACAACCGCACTCCAGACGTGCCAGTGTCTACTGTGCCACCCGAGGAGCCAATGGAGATTGGAGGAGCGCGCGCGTGCGGGTTTTCAAACTCCAGCGAGGTGCGTAAGAAGGAGGGGAAAACCAGTAAGAGGTGTTTCCTATGCCAGCAGCCGGGACATTTTGCCAGAGTATGCCCTCAGAAGAAGGCGTGGCAAGGAATGGTGGGGGCAGTGGGGAGTGAGGAGGAAAAGAAAGAGGCTCCGGGAAACGGCCGTGCTTGGCTGCAGGAAGGAGGGCACAGCAGCCAGGCGAGCAACCAGTAGTAGTGCCCAAACCAGACCCCCCCCCCGAGCAGCCATCGCAATAGAGGTGGTGCTAGAACTCCCAAACGGACACCCCATCAAAGTGAAGGTGCTGCTGTATTCAGGCAGCTCTTGCAACTTCTTTAGCAAGGATTTTGCGCTAGAACACCAGCTACAGGTGGTGCCTCTAGAACATCCCCTGCAAGTAACCACGATAGATGGGAGAGAACTTTTGGGAGGGGAAGTGACCCACCAGACCCCGCCCATGAAAATGACAGTTTCCAGACACACTGAGACAATTGTCTTTCACGTAGCCACCTTAGCAGGACCACCTATCATACTGGGAATGAGTTGGCTGGCACTGCACGACCCAGTAGTAGGGTGGCACCAGCGGACAGTCACCTTTGGGTCAGCTCACTGCGTAGAGCATTGCCACGGAGGGGAAGGCCTGAGGATGGCAGTAGCCAGGGTGGCAGGGATGGCAGTAGGGGAAAAAGGGAAGATACCACCTCAGTATGCGGACTTGGAAGAAGTCTTCAGCGAGAAGGAGGCGGATCGGCTACCCCCCCACAGGCCCTTTGACTGCCAGATCAACTTGCTCCCAGACGCTCAGCTGCCAGTGGGCAAGCTGTACGCCATGTCAGATAGGGAGATGCAGGAATTGCGGAAGTTTATTGACAAGAACCTGAAGCGAGGGTTCATAAGGGAATCGAGGGCGGTGGGGGGTAGTCCAGTGTTCTTTGTGGACAAGCGAGACTCCCATGAGCCCAGGCTCGTAGTGGACTACCGTGGATTGAACAGGGTGTCGGAACCAGTGACCTTCCCAATGCCCAGAATTGATGACATTTTGGCCAGGGTAAGGAAGGGGAAGATTTTTACCAAGCTGGACCTTCGGGGGGCGTACAACTTGATAAGGATGAGGGAGGGGGATGAATGGAAAACCACCATGTTCACCCCTCTGGGAGCCTTTGAGTACTTAGTTATGCCCTTCGGATTACAATCGGGATCGAGCACCTTTCAAGCTTTCATGCACCACGTGCTGGGGTCCCTGCTGTACAAGAATTGTGTAGCCTTCCTGGACGACGTCCTAATCTACTCAGAGAACGAGGAGCAGCATGTAAAAGACGTCAGGGAAGTGCTGAAGAGACTGCAGGAGCACCAGCTGTGGGTCAAATTGGAGAAGTGCCAATTCCATGCTCGAGAGGTGGAGTTCCTTGGCTATCGGTTGTCAGACAAGGGCTTGGCCATGGACCCGGGGAAGGTGCAGGCTGTGCTAGAATGGAAGCCTCCCAAGAACAGGAAGGACGTGCAGAGGTTCTTGGGGTTTGCAAATTTCTACAGGAAGTTCATCAAGAACTTCGCCCATCTAACGGCACCCATAACGGATTGTCTCAGCAGTAAGAAGAAGTTCGAATGGACAGAAGAGGCCCAGCGTTCCTTTGAAAAGCTTAAGAGGGCTTTCGCGTCGGAAGAGCAGCTCCTACATGTGGATCTGCGGAAGCCGATGAGGCTAGAGACGGACGCGCCAGACAGAGCTGTGGGGGGCATATTGCTCCAGCAGGAAAATGGGGAACAGTGGAAGCCGTGTGCCTTCTTTTCCAGGAAGCTGAACAAGTCAGAGCAAAACTATACAGTGTACGATCGGGAACTGCTGGCAATTCACGAGGCCTTTCGACGATGGAGACATTTTCTCATAGGCGCACAGCACAAAGTCCAGGTGTGTACTGACCACAAGAACGTGGAATATTGGAGAACGGCGAGAGTGCTGAACCAACGACAGGTGCGGTGGGCACAGGAGTTTTCCAAGTTTGATTTTGAGATTAGGTACGTGCCTGGGAAGGAAAATGTCAGAGCAGACGCCCTCTCCCGCAAGCCCGAATACGCAGAAGGGGAGGGAGGGCCAGAAGCACGTCATGTCATTCCCGAGGGCAGATGGGTGTGTGGGGGAGTGTTCGTCGGGAGGCAAGAGCTGGCCGGGTTGACGAGGGATGATCAATATGCACAAACCAAAATCCGAGAAATTGGTATCACTGGGGAAACTCAGGGGGGGGGGTTCGAAGTAAAGGACGGGGCACTGTACTATAAGGGTGCATTGTACATACCTGAGGGGGATTTGAGGAGCAGAATACTCAAACAACTGCATGACAACCCCACGGCAGGACATTTTGGACAACATAAGACAATGCTACTGGTCACCAGGCAGTTTTGGTGGCCACGGGTGAGGGAAGATGTGAAGGAGTATGTACGTGGGTGCCAGTGCTGCCAGAGAGCGAAGGGGGAGAGGACAGCACCTGCAGGGTTACTGGAGCCCTTACCCACACCAGAGAGGCCATGGGAGGTGGTATCAATTGACTTTATGACGGACTTACCCAAAGCCAGGGGGAAAACGGCAGTAATGGTGGTAGTTGACTTGATGACCAAAATGTGCCATTTTATTGCGTGCTCGCATGCGGTGACTGCAGAAGAAACAGCAAAGCTGTTTGTAGAGCATGTTTTCAGGTTGCATGGCGCCCCCTTGAGGATTTTATCCGACAGAGGCCGGCAATTCACGTCCAGATTCTGGAGGAAGCTCATGAGTCTGCTGGACGTCGAGGTTGGGTTCTCAACGGCCAGACATCCAGAAACCAATGGACAAGCAGAGAGAGCTAACAGCATACTTCAACAATATCTACGCTGCTACGTCTGCGAGAGGGAGAAGGATTGGGTGGACAAATTAGCGCTGGCTGAGTTTGCATACAATAATGCAGAACATGTGTCCACAGGGATGAGTCCGTTTATGGCGAATTACGGGTGTCACCCCAGGGCTTTCCCCGGGGAAGGGGAGGGAAGTTGGAGTGTTCCCGCAGCTGAAAAATTTTGGAAGAAATGGAGGCTTTACACCAACAGCTTAAGTTAAACCTGGAAAGGGCCAAGGAAGAGTACAAGAGGCAGGCAGACAAGCACCGCAGAGAGGGAGAAACCATAAGAGTGGGGGACCAGGTGTGGTTGTCTACCAAAGGGTTGCCGTTCAAAGGAGGGTGCAAGAAGCTAAGGCCAAAGAAACTGGGACCGTTCGAAGTAGCCCAGCAAGTTAATCCAGTGGCCTTTAGGCTCAAATTGCCATCTCACATGAAACTGCACCCCATGTTCCACAGGTCCTTACTCTCACCGTTCAGGGAGGGGAGGGAATTTCTGGGTCAGCAAAGTGAAACACCCTTGCATCCACAGATGGAGGAAAGGGAATTCAGTGGCCATGCAGCTGAAATTCTTGATTCCAGGTGGAGAGGGGGACGAGTGGAATATTTGGTGGCGTGGGAGGGGGAGCCAGAAGCGGAAAATGCATGGGTCCCAGCAGAAGAGATTAGGGATGAGTATCTGCAGGAGGAGTTTCATAGCAGGTATCCGGGAAAGCCCAAACCACCAGAGAGGTTCTGGGGGGAGCAATTTGGCACCACCGATGAAGAGGAAGAGTTTGAGGGTTTTCCCGCCTCCGAAGAGGAGGAAGGGGAATTGTCCGAAGAAGAATCCGACTGGGGAGATAGGGGAGAGAGAAGAGACAGCAGCAAATGGAGAGGGGTGTTTGAATCATCAGATGGAGGGGAGAGTTCCTTCCGGGGGTTTCCTGCATCACCGTCCGAGGAAAGGACGGGGGGGTTGGAGGGCCCTGGGAGGGAGGTGGATGTCAGGGAACTGACATCGGAGCAGAGGGGAGAGGCGAGGCTCCCGGACTCTGCAGGAGAGGGGAAGAGTAAGGGAAGAGAGAGAACGTCATCTGGGGAAGGAAGTTCAGGTGACACCAGGAAGAAGGGAGAGGCAGAGAGCAGCTCGGAGGCGAGGCTCCGAGACTCTTCCAGTGAAGTCAGTGAGGAGGGTGGAGGACCACCACTCGGCACGCCCACTCTGCGCAGAAGGCTTCCGCGCAGAGAGGCGAGGCGAAGGTTGTCCGTTAAGGAATTCTTATGCTGGAGGAAATTTAGGAGACACTCACTCATGGATTCTGCTAGCGACTGAGCAGCAGCGCAAAGGGCTGCTCAGTCAGAAAAAGACACAACCACACCTAAGCAGTTTGGAACGGCTGGAGATTTACACACAAGCAACCCCATTTCCCGTGACACATACGTTAGGGAAAAGTGTGCATCAAAAATACATATATTTGTGGCAATAACAAGCAGAAATGTGTTATTTTGGGGAAAATTGCTTGGAAAGAAATTAGGGGAAATGAGAACTAAAATTGTGTGTGTGTGTGTGTGTGTGTGTTTATTGGCTTATATAAACAAGAATAACATTATACAAGTTTTCTCATGTCATTAGTATGTCACAAAAATAGCATAATAATTGTGGAAAAATATCTGCAACATATGTTTCATTATTAGTGATCAGTGTATAAGTTCTTGGTTTATGAACTGGTTTAAACAATTAGGAAGAAGAAGAAGAAGAAAAAGACAAAAGAGGGAGAGGGGTGGGGTCGGGTGGTTATGCTTCTCTTATTCTACTTACCACATTTTTCGCTCTATAAGACACACTTTTCCCTTCCTAAAAAGTAAGGGGAAATGTGTGTGCGTCTTATGGAGCGAATGCAGGCGGGAGGCTCTGCTCAGTGCTCCCTTTTATTAGCCGTGTGGAGCTTGTGTGCGGCTCTTGGCTTTTCCCCAGAGAAAGAGCGCTTCACAGGCTCTTTAAAGGGAGCACAGGTCTTGGGGGAGCCTTAGCCATGCGCAAGTTCTCCCGGGCAACAGAAGCCTTCATCCTGCTGCCGGGGGCTGCGTGTGGCTATCCCAGAAGCCAGGACAGCAAGCGGGATCACTGCGATCTCGCTTGCTGTCCTGGCTTCTGGGATTCAGAATATTTTTTTTCTTGTTTCCTCCTCCAAAAACTAGGTGCGTTTTATGGTCTGGTGCGTCTTATAGAGCAAAAAATATGGTAGTGTGTGTGAGGGGTTGTGTCAGCATTACTTGTATGAGTTCTTTTACTATTCACTTGTATGGGGAATTATACTTAAAATTATATAGAACACAATAACTATACAGTGGTACCTCGGGTTACATACGCTTCAGGTTACAGACTCTGTTAACCCGGAAGTAGTACCTCGGGTTAAGAACTTTGCTTCAGGATGAGAACAGAAATTGCACGGCGGCAGTGGGAGGCCCCTTTAGCTAAAGTGGTGCCTCAGGTTAAGAACAGTTTCCGGTTAAGAATGGACCTCCGGAATGAATTAAGTTCTTAACCCGAGGTACCACTGTATATGAAAATGAAAAATGGATATGTAGGTCAACATTTAATTACCCTAGAATCATTTTATCCAATTCATCCGAGCAGAAGCAACAACCACTGGACAGATGATCTTAGGATTCAACATGCTAATTTCCAGCAGTGTTCTCAAACTTGCAATTGCCAGTAGTGTGGCACCTCTGTTTTTGGTTCAATATAACAATTTAAACATTGTATATTTGTCTATTAAGGGTTTTTCCCCAAAGCTAAGTACAACAAAATAAAATACAGATACAGAAGTATGCAAAGGAACACAAATGAAACACAAAAATTTCCTTTGCTGGGGGCAGCATGGAAGAAAAAGAAAAATTGATGTCCTCAGAAGGCATGTAAAAGGTGAGTTCAGGTAAGTGCATCAGTTAGACAAGCCATAGGTTCTGAAAAACCATGGGTACAATTAAAAAACCTACTTTTTTCTTACAACAGTCTTCCAAGGTAGGCCAGTATCACTTTCCTAACATAGCAGTGAGGTGACTGAGACTGAGAGGGAAGGTTCTTGCATCAAGTTACAAAATACATAAGAAGCTGCCTCGATACTCGCTCAGAATATCTGAATGGAATTAAATCTATCTATTCCGAACAATTCGCTAGATTAATAATGACCGCTCCCCGCTTAAAATGGGGGGCGCCCTTTGCGTGGACGCGTGCAGCCCCTAGATCTGGAGCGGCTCCAACAGCATAGGCTTGGCTTTGCCTTCCCTCAGGTGGGATACCTGGAGGTCTCCACCTACCTCAGTCAGTTGTCCAATCCCACCTGGGGGAAGCGTTGCCAAGGAGACCAGGCCAGGTAGGGGAGGGATTACCTGCCCACACAATAGAGGGAGGATCTTACCTAGGAATCCACACTTGGCTCCAGAGCTTCTCCAGGAAGGACGTCGCTGGACTTCCTCGCTCCAAAAGGAGGGATCCCAAGGGATAACGGGGGTAATGGACTTCAGGATACCCCTTCAAAAGGGGATCCTTTTCCTTAGGTGGGCCCTGATGCCCTGGGGTGTTGGGTGGTGGCACGGGGGCCCCACTAGCTGCCCCCCCATGCCTGCGGGGGCGTGTGGGCCGCGGGGGGGGGGAGGCAACGCCACGCGCAGCCCCTTCCCTTCCCCCGCCAGGCCTGGCGGCCCTGGGGTGCGGCGGGTGGTGGAGGGGGGTCCCCGGTCACCTCCCAGGGCCTTGGTGGCCCCCAGATGGCCTTTTCTAGGCCGCAGGGAGGCCCGCGGCGTTTCGTGAGGCCTTACTAGGCCTCGGGGGGGCTCCTCCGTGTCCCCCAGCCCTGGAGCCTCCCCCGGGCGGCGGGGGCCTTCCCGCCGCCCCCGTGATCGCCGGGGGGGGCCGCGGGCCCCGCTGTTGATTTTAAGCAGAGTCTCGTGCCCAGCGGAAGGATGAGAAGTACGTGCTGCATACTCTATATTGCTTTATTTACAGTTCAAAGCTGGTATATTACAGAAAGACATCTTGCCTCTGCCGGAGCAGAAAAGCATCCTCTCGACAGCTCGGAGAGAATCACACAGTGAAAAACAGGAAACCAGTGTACGTCACATCCAGCTTCCCTTTCCCGTGAGAAACTCCAACAGTACAGACTGTGGAATGTAAACACCTGTCTCGTGACAAGCCCTTTCGCTGCACAGTGAAGCAAAGCAGAAACCAACATCCTCCCCCTTTCTGTGAACATCACTGGGCAGCGTGTTCGTACAATATCAGTACAAACCCAACTTCTGTACATAGGTACAGTGTTGATCCTTTGATATAATCTTGGACAATACATCAGCAGGAATTTCATTACCTGGCATATAGGACACCGTTACGAGTCCCTTCTGAATACATTCCCTAGCATGTTGCACCTTCAATTGCAAGTGCTTCGTGCTTTGCTTACAACCTTCCGAATTCAGCAAAGCCAAACATGCTTTGTTGTCCTGGTAAACCTGGATTGGACATTTGACAGGAATTTTCATGTCTTTGCACAATTGTAACAACCATTCACAATCCTTAAGTGAATAAGACAGTGCATTCAGTTCAGCTTCACAAGTACTTAAGCTAACTGTTGTTTGCTTCTTGCAAGACCAATCAAACAGACCCTGATTGTACATGTAGCAAACTCCAGACGTACTTTTCCTGTCTGCAGTGTCACTTCCAAAACTTGCATCTGCAAATATCTCAAGACCACCAGACTTCTGATTGTTAAGTCTCAGTCTGTAATGCATAGTGCCTTTCAAATACCGCGCTATGCGTTTCAGAGCTTTCCAATCCTTGACACTAGGATTGTTGACTTGTCTGCTTAGCAAATTACAGCTAACAGCAATGTCAGGTCTTGAACATCTGGCAATGAAGTTTAGCTTGCCTAGAACACTTCTGTACAGTGTAGTGTCAGAAAACGCTTCTTCAGTGTCATCTACCTGATAACCTGTTGTCATCGGTGTGTCTACAGGGTTAGCATCCATCAGGTTTAGTTTGCTTAACACATCAGCAATTTTTCGTGACTGGTGTACTAGAATGTTACCATCTTGATCTCTCTCTATTTCCAGAGATAGGTAGTTGTTTACGTCACCAAGATCTTTCATGTCAAAGTGCTCTTTTAGTTGAGCTAGGGCGTTATTGTACATTGCGACATCTTTCCAAAAGAATAATAAATCATCAACATAAAACAAACAGTACAGTTTCTTTTGCCCCTCCTCTTTGACAAATACACATGGATCAGCTTTCCCTTGCTGAAAACCTAGAGAAAACAATACTTCAGTGAGTTTTGTGTGCCAACACCGTGCACTTTGTTTGAGACCATAAAGGGATTTCTTCAGAGCACAAACAAATCCCTGTTTTACCTGTACGCCATCAGGTGGAAGCATATAAAGTGATTCATTCAGAGATCCGTACAGAAAAGCTGTATTAATATCATGGTGACTAATGTGTAAATTTTCCTCTGCAGCTAGCTTGAGCATAAGCCTAATGCTTTCATATCTCACTGTGGGTGAGTAGGTCTCGTGATAGTCCTCACCTGGTACCTGTGCAAAACCTCTGGCTACCAATCTGGCTTTGTGTCTGACTATCTTGCCATTTTGATCTGTCTTCGCTTTGAAGACCCATTTGCTTCCAAGCAGTTTCATTCCTGGAACTACTGGAACTAGTTCCCATGTTTTGTTCCTTTCTAAGGAATCAAGCTCAGCCTTCATGGCATTTAACCATGGCTCAGCTTCCTTTGAATCCAAACCCTGGATTTCTTGGAAACTTGAAGGTTCAAATACCTTCTTGGAGCTTTTAACAGCTGTTACTGCTATTGTAGCAAACTCATCAGCAAATCTCTTTGGAGGTTTGCCTTTTGTGGCTCTCTGTGACCTATGAATTAGCCTTAAGTCTTCAACATTCTCCTCTTCCTTCTTAGGAGAAAAACGACCTATTGTGAACAATGGTTCCTCCAATTCTTGATCAGAGCTTTCAGAGGGTCGCATAGAGGCTTTCGCACTCTTGAAATCCTCTGAATCACCCGATTCAGTTTCAGATTCAGACTCAGAATCTTCATCAGTGGGTTGTTGTGGTTGCTTTTGACTATCCTCAGTCTTATCACCGTCATCAGGATAACATTGGAAAATTCCCACATTCTCCCCCCACTTTGCATTGTACTCAACACTTCTCGTGAGCTTTATTGTCTTAGAGTCAGTCATCATTATTCTGTAAGACCCTTTCTGATAACCTAGAAAGATACCATGCAATCCACGCTTGTCTAACTTGGAGTTTTGTGGTGAGCGAACCCACATGTCCGAACCAAAAATCTTCATGTGTTTGATGTATGGCTTCTTGCCAAACATCTTCTCATAGGGGGTACAACCAATCGCTGAAGATAACCTGCGATTGTAACTGTAAACAAAACACGAGAGAGCTTCGGCCCAATAATTCTCTGGAAGATTGGCATCATGCAGCAAGGTTTTTAACCCTTGAAGCAATGTCTGATTTGCCCGTTCCGCAAGTCCATTCTGCCATGGCGAGCGAGGACTAGACAAATCGTGTTGAATTCCTTTCTCAGTCAGAAAAGCTTCAAACTGCTGAGAAGTGAATTCTCCCCCGCGATCACTGAAAAGAGTCTTTATCTTCTTACCATGCACATTTTCCAACCAAGCACAGAATTCCTTGAACCTAGGAAAAGCCTCTGATTTCTGTTTGAGATTGTACACAAAAATATATCTAGAAAATGCATCAATGAGAACCATGAAGTACCTATTTCCACCCAAAGAGGGCGCTAGTGGTCCAACCAAATCAGCATGAACAATCTGGTATGGTTCTGTAGCTTGCCTACTAGACACCTTACCTTTCGCAGCCATTTTCACCTTGTTTGCTGCGCATGCTTTGCACTTCATGTGGTACCTGCAGGGTTTAATAGTCATATCTTCAACCAAGGTAGGCATTTTAGATACTGCCTCAAAATGCAAATGACCAAATTTTCTATGAAAATCATGAATACATTCTGCATGCAAACTTTTGTTAGAACCTGCAATGCAACAAGTGTCATCCTTTTCAACATCATCATAATACAAAACAAACAAACGATCAACATATTCAGCATGCAATACATAATCATTTTTCTTTGTGATGATGCACTTCTTGTTCTTGAAGGACACGTCAATGTTCCGTTCATTCAGCTGTCCAACGCTGAGCAGATTATGATTGGCGTCTGGCACATAAAGTACATTCTGTATCGATAAGTCCAAACTGTGAAGAACAACAGTTCCGTAGCCTTTACTTGGAATAGTGTGGTCATCCGCCTGGTGAATCGCACCTTCCTGCGGTGTAAAAGACACAAACAGTCTCTTATCGTTGCACATGTGGTGGGTTGCCGCTGAATCAACAACGAAGAAAGATCTAGACGTCTTCTGGACCTCTGCAGCCTTTGGAGTGAAGCGTGAAACCATAGCCTTGTGCTGCGTTGTCCTAGACACCGGACCTTTGCCTTTGCCTCGGCCTTTTCCACGCGATGAGCTTTCGCTGCGCTGCTCTGTCTTGGCCCTGGGATATCTGCATTCCCTCTTCATATGGCCTAGACGTCCACACGAGTAGCATTTCACTGCCTTCAAAGCTTTGGCGCCATCTGGTGGTTCCACTGCACTAAGGGACGACGTCTGTGAAGACTCCCCCTTGCCCATGCAGCTAGCACCCCGGCGATCCGCTTCATTCAATATCACGGCAGTTACATAGTCCACTGTCAGCTGAGCGGTTGGCTGCACAGCAATCTGGGTTGCAACAGACTCCCAACCTGAACCCAAAGATTGTAGTATCATGAAAGAATACACAGCCTCTGGAAAGTTCAGTCCTCTCTGTTGCAGCTCATGTCTCAGATTTTGCATCTCCATCAGATGTAAACGCACATCTCCACCTTCAGCAAGAGCCATATTATGCAGCTTGTTAAAGTAAAACATAGTAGATCCAGCTTCTGTCCTTAAGTGAGCCTCTCTCAAAGCGTCCCAAATTTCTCTGGCTGAGGTCTTATCACGCAATAGACAGAGCTCTTCTGGGGATACTATCAATGTAAGCGTTCCCCGTGCTTTGGAATCCTTAGCTTCCCATGCATCTGTAACTGGAACTGGGGGGGGGGGTCTGTAATCACCTCAAACAAACCCTCTTTCCGCAGAATTGCCTCTGCATACAGAACCCAGTCGGCATGGTTTTTCTTGTTGAGCGTAGGAATCCCACAAGCATCCTGAAGGGCCATCATGACTCTGGCATTAGCCTTCAGCGTCATATATGCTGCTTTAAATCTTGCTGCGTCACTGCTGCAGCTGCTTCATTCCAAAAGCGCACTTAAAAGTTACTTTCGATTTCCCCAGCATAGTGACTTGTGCCTGGGAGCCTTTTGCCTGTTCCCGGCAAAACGGCTTTAAATGTTCAAAGTCCAGCCATAAAGCAATTAACTAGAAGCTGGCAGGCTGCCCGGAGCAGTAGCACATACCTCATCAATCACTTTTACGCGCAGAGCAGATACCGTTCCGATCTGTCCCTCTGCATTCCGATCCTTTGCCGGCACTCCGATTCGACTTCTGGAGCCCATAACCACGTGTTCATTTAAAGCAGAGTCTCGTGCCCAGCGGAAGGATGAGGAGTACGTGCTGCATACTCTATATTGCTTTATTTACAGTTCAAAGCTGGTATATTACAGAAAGACATCTTGCCTCTGCCGGAGCAGAAAAGCATCCTCTCGACAGCTCGGAGAGAATCACACAGTGAAAAACAGGAAACCAGTGTACGTCACATCCAGCTTCCCTTTCCCGTGAGAAACTCCAACAGTACAGACTGTGGAATGTAAACACCTGTCTCGTGACAAGCCCTTTCGCTGCACAGTGAAGCAAAGCAGAAACCAACATCCGCCACGCGGCCTCCCCCGGCTCCGGAGGGCTGCCTGGGCCGCAGGGAGGCCTGGCTGGGCCTCGGCGAGGCCTTGCCGCATTTTGCAGCCTAGCCGGGCCTCTGGCGGCCCTGGGGCCTTTCCTGGGCGGCGGGGGCCTTCCCGCCGCCCCCGCGATCGCCGGGGGGGCCCGCGGGCCCCGCCACACGGCCTCCCCCGGCTCCGGAGGGCTGCCTGGGCCGCAGGGAGGCCTGGCTGGGCCTCGGCGAGGCCTTGCCGCATTTTGCGGCCTAGCCGGGCCTCTGGCGGCCCTGGGGCCTTTCCTGGGCGGCGGGGGCCTTCCCGCCACCCCCGCGACCGCCGGGGGGGCCCCGGGCCCTGCCACGCGGCCTCCCCCGGCTCCGGAGGGCTGCCTGGGCCGCAGGGAGGCCTGGCTGGGCCTCGGCGAGGCCTTGCCGCATTTTGCGGCCTAGCCGGGCCTCCGGTGGCCCTGGAGCTTCTCCTGGGCGGCGGGGGCCTTCCCGCCACACGCACAATCGCTGGGGTGGGGGTGGGGGCGCGGGCTGCGGCCCGTGCCCTCCCCGGCTCCGGGAGGCGTAACCGGGCCTCGGAAAGGCTCTGCTGAATAGTGCGGCCTAGCTGGGCCTACAGCGGCTTTGGAGCCTCCCCTGGGCGGCGGGGGCCTTCCTGCCACCCCCCCATTCCGTGGGGGGGCCGCGGGCCACACCGCATGGCCTTCCCCCACCTTTGGTCAGCCTTTAAGGCTGCAGGGAGGCCCTGCCGCCTCATATGGCCTACACCAGGCCTCTGGCGACCCTGGAACCTCCCCTGGGCGGCGGCGGGGGGGACCTCTGCAGCTGGTGGGCATACCCGCCTCCCCCCCCAGATGGCCCCGGGGGACAGTGTGTGCCTCTGCTTGCCCCACCCCCCCATAAACCGTGGTGGGGCCTGCTTAGTGGTGGCCCCAAGTCTGCAGCCATTTCAATGGCGATCGCATGGCAGCAGCCATTGCGCCGGTGACTACATGGCGGCGGCCATCCTGGATCTGGCTGCAGGGGCGGTCATGCTTCGGTGGTCCTTAGGCGCACCTATGGCCTCATCAGGTAAGTATTGGTTTTGCATCTCACTATCATAGCTTGCCAGCAGGTGCAGTGGACAGCAGGCATCGCGCTCATTATCGACGAGGGGAGACTGCCCATGGACCTCAACTGAAATCTGTGCAGTGATTTTCTAAACTATTGCTTGTTTTATTTTGCAGCCTTTAGTAGCGATCCCTGCTGCGACTCAGTCCTTGCCTTATCTCCTCCCCTCCCATTATTTGAACCCTTACCTTTATCACTAGTGTGTGTTTGCAAATTGATAGCGGGCATTTTCTACCAATCATTGCCCCCCCCCTTGTTCTACGGATTCCCTAGCATACCCTACTCTATTAGCCCCACACCATGCCACCAAAGCGTCAGGCTGCTTCTCCGCCCCGCATTAGAAGGGGCACTGTAAGGGGCGCGTCCACCAAGCCTGCCCAGATACAGGCCACTGAACAGCGTAAGGCGCGTGCGACCAGGGAGGAGCAGCCCAAGAAGACCGCGCCCAAGAGGGCAGCAGCACCTAGAGGGTCTTTTGGGTCCATAAGCCCACTAGCCATGGCGAGTCGCGCCGGCAAGGGCTCGGCTGCCAAGCCGAGATGTACAGAGAGCTCCTCCTCTACCCGCTCCTGCCTTAGTAGCAGTCCCTCGCACCCGGTGCGTGGAGACAGTAAGGATAGGACCATTGCCCGGCTGAGGCGCCGCCTGGAGCAGCGGGATTCGCGCACAGGGCGCTCTGGGTCACCTCACAGCCGCAGGCAAGGGCGCAGTAGCAGCTCCGCTGACCGCCGTGTCCAGGAAGGCGCATCACGCTCATCATCCCTAAGTCGCACAGATCGCGTCATCGTGGGAGGAAACACCGCAAATCCAGGAGGAGAGCCACAAGTCCAAGAGGGACTCTTCTGGATCATCTAGTTCCTCAGGTAGGTCCAGCTCCACTGATAGTACACGGGGGGGAGCATCAAAGGCTATTGGGTTACAGGCCCCCACGCCCCAGGGCTGCCGCACTGGGTCTGGCGGTGCCGCAACCGGAGGCACAGGCGTGAACATGGTGCTATTGCGCTGTGTGGTGAGGAGGGCATTGACTCCAGAGGTAGCATTAGGAAATCCAACTTCAAAAGAACTGACCAGCCCCCAGGCCTTCGCCTGCGCGAGAAGTTGCGGGAACGCATCCTTAATGGGGAGTTTGTGGATTTGTTTGATCTGCTATCCCCTGCCTCTTCGACATGCCTAAAATCTAAATCCGCCAAGCAGAGGAAAAAAGATAAAAAAGTGAGTGTTGAGCGTACCTTTCGTAATTGGCTCACTGCATACACCACTTACATGGGTATTATAGTCGCTAGTTACCCTGACAGGGGTTGGCACCTGACCAACTACCTACTTATCATCCTAAAGGCTGAAGCCATGTATGGGGGGGGAGGCGGCACTTGCCTATGACCAGGCATTCAGGGAGCGGGCGGCAGGGGACGACACAGCTAGATGGGATATCGAAGATGATGACGTGTGGTCTGAGTTGGTTGCCCCATTCTTCAAGAAAGGGTCTGACAATGTGAAACAGTCCAAATACCAATCCAAGGCCCCCAAGAGATCTTGCTGGGAGTATAACAACGGTTCCTGCTTCAGAGAAAAATGCCGATTTGCTCATAAATGCGAGCGCTGTAGTGGATCTCACCCCACCACAAAATGTTTTTGGGGGTAGAAGTTTTTTCAAGGCTCCCGCGGATCAGGCGCAGGCACATCTCAAGACAAAAGAGAGGCCGGAGCCTCTACAGGCTCCTCTGGCACACTGCAAAGCAAAAACAATGCCCGCAAATAGTGTTCTCCTTTCCCTAGCCCCCTCACCCGTATCTATATCAGCAATGCTGCCTTTTTACTCCAGTACCCCAATAAAGAGGCAGCAAAATACATTTAGGAGGGCTCTAGGGAAGGTTTCCACATCCCAGTGGTAGTCACCCCTTCATGCACCAATCCCCCCAACCAAAAGTCTGTCTGAGATATGCCACACATTGCTGAGAAGAAGATCACCAAAGAACGTTTGCTGGGGCGAGTGGCAGGTCCCTTCTCAGAACCTCCATTTCCCACCCTCATAGTGTCTCCACCAGGTATCGTGCCTAAGAAGGCCACAGGCGAGTTTCGATTAATACACAACCTTTCTTACCCAAAGGGTGGGTCAGTAAATGATGCCAATCCTCAAGAACAATGCTCAGTCAAATATGCATCTCTTGATCAGGCAATCAGGCTGGTTAGGGAGTGCGGCTCGGGCGCGCTCATGGCAAAATGTGACATCGAATCGGCCTTCCGTTTGTTACCAGTCCACCCCAGGGACTTCTGGTTGCTAGGTTTCAAATCATATCTGGGTATTGAACTGGATTCTGTCAGCCAAACCTCTTGCCTGCCCCTGGCCGAACTCGCCACGTTGAGGGAATTGGTTACCACCACGATGGCCCAGAAAACGACTACGTTGCATCAGGTCCAGACACTCTTAGGACACCTCTATTTTGAAGGCAGGGTTATCTCGCCCAGTCGCGCCTTTTGCGCACGCCTAGCCCGTCTCATGGTTGGCGGTGTTGCCCCCCACCACCACATCAGGGTCACTCATACCATAAGGGAGGACCTCAAAATGTGGCTGACCTTCCTGAAAAGTTACAATGGGGTATCCTTTTGGCGAGATTGGCTGCTGCTTAAGGAGCAGCTACAGGTGCACTCTGACGCCTCTGGTCGCTCTGGCTTCGGTGTCTACCTCAGGGGTCACTGGCGTGCGCAGCCTTGGCCGACATCTTGGCACGCGGAGGGCATTACACGCGATTTAACTTTTCTTGAGTTCTTTCCAATCCTAGTAGCTCTCCGGGTTTGGGGGACCTTCTCAAGGACACCAAGGTGTGCTTCTGGTCAGACAACCAGGCGGTGGTAAGAATCATGGCGAAGCAATCTGCAAAATCCAACAGGGTAATTCGCGTGCTCCGTCTCTTCGTGCTGGAATGTCTGAAAGGTAACATCACCTTTTCCGCGCGGTTCATCCCGGGCCTCAATAACGACATTGCAGATGCCCTGTCTCGCTTTCAGATGGAGCGTTTTGGTGACCTAGCACCCGAGGCCGATCAACTCCCAGAAGCCTTTCCGGAGGACCTTGGGAACTCGGTCGAGAGAAGTGACAGCAGGGGTACTGAGCCCCCTTGCACCATCAACATTGCAATCCTACACCGGAGCATGGTCCCAATTCGAGGGGTTCAGAGATAAGTTTGGTTTACGACGCAGACGTGCAGCTAAGGAGTATGATGTTCTAATAGTTCACCTAAAGCGTAGAGGCATGGCCCCTTAAGACAATCAGCCTGCACAAGGCTGCTTTCTCATACTTCAGCAACTGTTTTTGGCTCCCAGACCCCTGTAACAATTTCCACGTAAGGAAGCTTTGCAGGGTGGCGTCACTCCCACCCGCCCATTCCAGATAAGAGGAGGACAGTAATCATTGAGATCCTCCGGCTGATATTGGATGTGCTCCCCAGTATCTGCTGGTCCAGCTATGAGATTAGGCTATTCAGGGCGGCCTTCTCCCTGGCCTTCCTTGGTGCGCTCCGTATCGGAGAGTGCGTTGGGGGCACATTGTCATCTCATCGCAGGGGCTTGTCTGTGGCTGATATCAACCCTGACAGGCGCATGCTACAAGTCAAAATCCGAGCCTCCAAAACCGATCAACTAGGTAGGGGTACCACGCTAAGTCTAGCCCCCTCCCCACACACTGGACCATGCCTGGTCGCGGACACACGCAAATTCTTGAAGGTACGTCCTCCAGGACCAGGCCCTCCCATTCATGCATCAGGCCGCCCCATGACCCGTTGCCAATTTGTTTCAATATTGCGTAAGGCCATCCATGCTTGTGTAGGTGACCCGGCACAATTTTCTGGGCATTCCTTTTGTATCGGTGCAGCAACCACGGCAGCTGCAAGCGGCCTCCCGGCAGAACACATAAAAGCAATGGGGCGGTGGCGTTCAGCTGCCTTCAAAGGCTACATTAGATACAACCAGCAGACACTGACAGATCCTTTCTTTCAGGCTCAACCCCCAAACTTCGGCCACAGCATAGTGCATTGGGCGGCCATCCATGCCACCACTGGTCCAGGCGGAGAACATCTGGGTCTGCAGCCAAAGATCTCCATTGCCTGGTTCGGACAACGGGGAAGGCGTTGGGATCCCCTGCTCCCTCAGTTGCGTCACGAACTTGCGTTCCACGGTGGGATGCCCAGCTCCCTCGGTTGCGTCACGAACTTGCGTTCCACGGTGGGATGCCCTGCTCCCTCGGTTGCGTCACGAACTTGCGTTCCACGGTGGGATGCCCTGCTCCCTCGGTTGCGTCACGAACTTGCGTTCCACGGTGGGATGCCCTGCTCCCTCGGTTTCGTCACGAACTTGCGTTCCGCCACCCGGCAAGCGCGGTTGTGCTCCACCTCTGCGAAAATGACTTGGTCGTGCGCAAAAGCATAATTTTGATCAAAACAGCGATCGCAGACCTGGAAAGCGTGCACGCCACTCACCCCAATATCACGATTTTCTGGTACGAACCTCTACCACGCTTGCATTGGCGTGGCAACATCAAACCCACTAGACTTAATTACACTGTGGAAAAAATCAATAGGGCAGTGCGCTCTGCAACCACTCGCATGGGAGGTCAGGTCATGAAACACCCCAACATTAAAGTTTACATGCAGGAGCTATTTCAGCCCGATGGCGTGCACCTATCGGACCTGGGTAACGAGCGTTGGCTGAGCGACATCAGGCATGGCCTGATTGATTGGTGGAGGATGGCAAAGGCGTCTTTCAGATGTTGGTAGTCTTGGCGGCGAGACCGCAATTGCGGTCTCGGGTGGCGGTATCAGGCCTTGGGCGGAATCCTTTTGTCCATCTTCCTCTTGCGGCGGCGATACCAGGGTTCCCCGTTAAAGGGGTTTTCTGGAGGGAGGCTTTGGCCGTACACCGAAAGGTCGTCATTGCTCCCTCCTGCGGCGGCGTTACGGGGGCGGCCATCTCTGCTTGAACATATGTTCTCCAGAGCCGGCCCATCCCCCCCCCACACACTGGATAACCCTGATGCTCCCTAGGTCCCCGGCTGGGGACCGGGGAGGGAGAACGCCCAATGCCTGAGCCAAGGTCAACCCACATTTGAAATTTAATAAAGTTGTGGCCAATTTAATCCCATAGCACGTTGTCTTGAGTCGTTATTCACATGACGGGGGGACCGTGCAGGATCTGGGGACTCCGCCTGTCCACGCAATGACCGCTCCCCGCTTAAAATGGGGGGCGCCCTTTGCGTGGACGCGTGCAGCCCCTAGATCTGGAGCGGCTCCAACAGCATAGGCTTGGCTTTGCCTTCCCTCAGGTGGGATACCTGGAGGTCTCCACCTACCTCAGTCAGTTGTCCAATCCCACCTGGGGGAAGCGTTGCCAAGGAGACCAGGCCAGGTAGGGGAGGGATTACCTGCCCACACAATAGAGGGAGGATCTTACCTAGGAATCCACACTTGGCTCCAGAGCTTCTCCCACCCTACCCACCCTCAGTTAAGGTCTTATTTTGCAGGTTAACTTTTCTTCACAGGTTTTGCAGGTTAACTTTTCTTCACAGGTATGCGGGCGCTGCTACGTTAAGGTCGCTGTTAAAGGGCCGGAAAGGAATTTCCCTGCATTGGCAGGTTTCGCCTTTCCCGTAGCAAAACGTCACAACTTTGGCGGTATCAGGCCTTGGGCGGAATCCTTTTGTCCATCTTCCTCTTGCGGCGGCGATACCAGGGTTCCCCGTTAAAGGGGTTTTCTGGAGGGAGGCTTTGGCCGTACACCGAAAGGTCGTCATTGCTCCCTCCTGCGGCAGCGGCGTTATGGGGGCGGCCATCTCTGCTTGAACATATGTTCTCCAGAGCCGGCCCATCCCCCCCACACACACTGGATAACCCTGATGCTCCCTAGGTCCCCGGCTGGGGACCGGGGAGGGAGAACGCCCAATGCCTGAGCCAAGGTCTACCCACATTTGAAATTTAATAAAGTTGTGGCCAATTTAATCCCATAGCACGTTGTCTTGAGTCGTTATTCACATGACGGGGGGGCCGTGCAGGATCTGGGGACTCCGCCTGTCCACGCAATTAACAATACTTTAACGGAAAGAATTGAGATAACGAAGGGGACAAGGCAGGGCTGCCTGCTATTGCCATTATTATTCATAACAACACTAGATGTTCTGCTGAAAAAAAAACTGAAACAAAAAGAGTAAAAGGTATAGAAATTGGTTTAAAAGAATACAAATATAAAGCTTTTGCAGATGATGTAGTGTTGACGTTGGAACAACTAATAAATAGTTCAATTGAGGCAATGGAAAAAATAGAAGAATATTGTCATCTTGCTGGATTTAAATTTAATAAGAGCAAAACAAAACTACTAACAGAAAACATGGATAGTAAAGAAATAGAAGAGTTACAAATGAAAACAGGACTAACAATTGCAAAAAAAAGTAAAATACTTGGGGGTATGGCTAATGACAAAAAACATCAACTTATATAAAGATAATTACGAAAAGGTGTGGACAGAGATTAAACAAGACCTGGAAATTTGGACCAGAATGAAATTATCGTTGATGGACAGAATTGCTGATATTAAAATGAACATGCTTCCGAAACTGTTAATCTTATTCCAGACCATTCCTATTATATGTGGAACGAAACAATTTGACATCTGACGAAAACTTATTTCTAAATATATCTGGCTGGGAAAGAAACCTAGGATCAAATATAAAATCCTGACTGATGCAAAAGAAAGAGGTGGATTCTCCCAGCCAGATCTAAAAATTTATTATGAAGCATCTTGTTTTTGTTGGTTGCGTGATTGGATAGCATGAGACAATGAGGAGGTACTAGATTTAGAGGGATTCGATAATAGATACGGGTGGCACGCCTACCTGTGGTATGGAAAGACAAAAGTTCACAGAGGGTTTCTGCACCACATCATTAGAAAATCCTTGTATGAGGTATGGACTAGACATAAAAATCTCTTAGAACGTAAAACTCCGTGAGGTCTGACCAGAGCAGAATACAGTAGCACTATTACTTCCCTTGATCTAGATGCTATACTCCTATTGATGCAGCCCAGAATTGCATTGGCTTTTTTAGCTGCCGCGTCACACTGTTGGCTCATGTCAAGTTTGTGGTCAACCAAGACTCCTAGATCCTTTTCACATGTACTGCTCTCAAGCCAGGTGTCCCCCATCTTGTATTTGTGCCTCTCATTTTTTTTGCCCAAGTACAATACTTTACATTTCTCCCTGTTAAAATTCATCTTGTTTGTTTTTGCCCAGTTCTCTAATCTGTCAAGGTCGTTTTGAAGTGTGATCCTGTCCTCTGGGGTGTTAGCCACCCCTCCCAGTTTGGTGTCATCTGCAAATTTGATCAGGATGCCCTTGAGTCCATCATCCAAGTCGTTGATAAAGATGTTGAATAAGACCGGGCCCAAGACAGAACCCTGTGGCACCCCACTAGTCACTCTTCTCCAGGATGAAGAGGAACCATTGATGAGCACCCTTTGGGTTCGGTCAGTCAGCCAGTTACAAATCCACTGAGTGGTAGCATAGTCAAGACCGCATTTTACCAGCTTCTTTACAAGAATATCATGGGGCACCTTGTCAAATGCCTTGCTGAAATCAAGGTAGGCTACATCCACTGCGTTCCCTTCATCTACCAGGCTTGTAATTCTGTCAAAAAACGAGATCAGGTTAGTCTGACATGACTTATTTTTGAGAAATCCATGCTGACTATTGGTGATCACAGCATTCCTTTCTAGGTGCTCATAGACTGTTTGCTTAATGATCTGCTCCAGAATCTTCCCTGGTATTGATGTCAGACTGACTGGGCGGTAATTATTTGGGTCCTCTCTTTTCCCCTTTTTGAAAATAGGGACAACATTTTCCCTCCTCCAGTCTGCCGGGACTTCGCCTGTTCTCCAGGAATTCTCAAAGATGACTGCCAGTGGTTCTGAGATCACATCTGCCAGTTCTTTTAATACTCTTGGATGCAGTTCATCTGGCCCTGGAGACTTGAATACATCTAAACTAGCCAAGTATTCTTGTACTATCTCCTTAGTTATTCTGGGCTGTGTTTCCTTTGCTGAATCATTTGCTCCAAATTCTTCAGGTCGGGCATTGTTTTCTTTATTGGAGAAGACTGAGGCAAAGAAGGCATTGAGGAGTTCAGCCCTTTCTGTGTCCCCTGTTTGCATTTCACCATCTTCTCCTCTGAGTGACCCCACTGTTTCTTTGTTCTTCCTTTTGCTACAAACATACCCATAAAAGCCTTTTTTGTTGCTTTTAACCTCTCTAGCAAGCCTGAGTTCATTCTGTGCTTTAGCTTTTCTGACTTTGTGTCTACACGTGCTGGCTATTTGCTTGAATTCCTCTTTGGTGGTTTCCCCCCTTTTCCATTTTTTGTACACATCCTTTTTTAATCTTAATGAGGTCTCTGTTATTCTTCTCTCCCTTAATTTTGACCCAAATGCTCTCACTTTGGCTTTGAGGTTCTAAATCTTGGATCTCTTCACAGGTATACACATCCCTGACATATAACGCCACTCCTCCTCCTTTCTTGTCTGGTCTGTTTCTCTGAAATAGATTGTATCCCCCCATTATTACATTCCAATTGTGGGACTTATCCCACCAGGTTTCAGTGATGCCTATTATGTCATATTTAGTTTGCTGTACCAAGAGCTCAAGCTCATCTTGTTTATTTCCCATGCTTTGCGCATTAGTGTACAGACATTGAAGTCCATTAATCATTCCCCCGTGTCTCTTATTTAAGGATTTTTTCCTCCCACCACTAGGTCTGCGTGCTGTTTGCTCCATTTGGTCTATGACATGTTACTGGAGGGGGATGGTAAAGTAAAGTTAAAATCATTCAAAGAATTGAGAGGATAATTAACCGATTGGTTACAATACCACCAATTACAAGATATCTTTAAGAAAGACAATAAAAGCAATGGTTTTAGTAACATCCAATCAGAGATTAAGACAGAACTGCTGGGTAGTAATAAGAAAATGATATCAAAAATGTATAAGGTACTACTAGAGTGCAAAACAAAGGATGAGGAGGTAAAGAGTGTGATGATAAGATGGGCACAGGATCTGGGGCATAATATTGATTTTGAGAGGTGGCAGGTAATGTGGAATAAAACAATCAAATTTACGGCATGTGTGGCACTTAAAGAAAACTGAATGAAAATGATGTACCGTTGGTACATCACACCAAGTAAATTAGCCAAAATGTATAGAAGCCAAGATAAATTATGTTGGAAATGTAGGGAAGAAGAAGGGAATTTCCTACATATGTGGTGGACTTGTATCAAAGTTAAAATCTTCTGGGATACTATTTATAATGAATTTAAAAAGGTCAATACCTTTTAAAATTCATTATAAATAGTAAAAAGCCAGAAGTATTTGTATTAGGATTAATTGACGAGGAAATCCACCAAAAAGATGTTAACCTATTCATGTACTCCACAACGGCGGCAAGAATCCTTCTGGCCCAAAAATGGAAACAGCAAGAGCTCCCCACTCTAGACGACTGGCAGATAAAGATGGTAGAGTACGTGGAACTGGCAAAGTTGACGGAGAAAATTAGGAACCGACCCGCTGAAAGATTTCAAAGGGACTGGAGCAAATTTATAAATTATTTGAAAGAAAGTTGTAAACACCTAAAAACGTTTGTAACATTAATGTGAAATGTTTTGTAATGTGGAAAGAAGGAGCTAATTTACAAATGAAAGGGTGATTGTTAAATGATTATATATGGTAAAGAAGTGATTATAGAAATGTGACAAATATGTTAAACTAATAGGAAAGTCAGAAAGAATGATGGAAGGAAGTCGATGCTCGCTTGGAGCAGTAATATAAGCTTGGGATATGTATTATAAAATGAAATGAAATATGGAAAACTCAATAAAAACCATGATTTAAAAAACAACAACAACAGAATATCTGTCCGCATAGCCCTGATGGGGTCTCAGGGAGTGACAATTCTTCCCTAGTTCTTATTTAATCAGAGATGCCAGGGAAGGGACCTGGGACCTTCTGCATGCCACCGAGCTACAATGTTTCCCCCTCAAATACATAAATATGTGGTGAAGAGATTAGTCATTTGAAGAGAGAATTTTCCATGTTTGTGTCCTGATAATCTGATCAAGTGACCAGAGCCTGATTTCATGATGGCTCAAGATAGACTCAGCAGACCATTGGGGGTTGGGGTGTAGCATGAGGACACAGCCCAGGAAAGCCTGTTACTGTGGTTTCAGCTGACAATGACAGTCAAGGCCAAAGAAACGGATGCTCAGACTGATACAAAGTAATGTGACCATGGCATGTGTTGCCTCACCACTTGTACCATGTATCTCAGAAACAAAAGAAGCCGACACCATTCTATGTGGCCAAAGAATGGAAATGGAGATAAGCACAGCTGTGGTCACCTTGTCAAATATCAACGCAGCAGTCTGTTTGTCTTATGCCCACTCTAGCTGTCAGCTGAAATGTCCCGTGCTGCTATTATGTCATCCTGGCCACCCCAAAAGGTAGCCTGAGCTTGTGGGGACTCGCGAAGCGGGCAGTTCAGTTCAAGGGTGGCTCGGGGGCCGGTTAAACGACCCCCATGGGCTGCTTAGAAGCCACCCAGAGTGGCTGGAGAAACCCAGCCAGATGGGCGGGGTACAAAGAATAAATCATACAATGTTTTTAAACAAATAAAAAAAACCCCCTAGTTTAATCCATGGTAACATTAGCACTGTATACAGCAATGGGCTCCTTGAATATCTTTATGTATTTATTTAAAATATTTTTACTTTTGCTCTTGTTACCGGAGAATCCGAGGGCTCCCTTGGGCAGAAATCAAGACACCAACCAAAGCAATTTGGAGCAAATCAGCAGCCTGTAGGCTCGGTCTTTATTGAAGAAAGACTGTCGCGACAGGACTCCCACCGGCCACGAGGTGAAGCAAGATGGAAGCCCAGAACAAAAGAAGACCCCAACTTTTATTAGCTTCTAATCCCCTGAGTTACACCCCTAGAAATACATCGTAACTACATCATGACTACATTAAAAACAGGAGGAGTCAGGGGAGGGGTTGCTCAGGTAATCTGAGTACCATGACACCTGGCCAGAGCCCCTTTCCCCCCTCCCCATGAGTCATTTCCAGAAGACAAAAGGATAGGCGCAGTTTCCTGCCCCCTGAGGGGAATCCGATCACTGTCCCTTTGTCATAGTCCGTGTTGAATCCACTAGTGTATGCAGTTCGTTGTGTTCTTGATAGTCTTCTGTCTGAGCCCATCAGGATGACTATCAAGGTTGCCATGCCAACTGGGAAGGGCTGTAGTGTACGTGCCTCCTTGCTTGAGGGATTATGGCCACCCCCCTTTGATAGTCCTTGTGATATGAAGCAGAATAAAAGTGGTCCGGTGAAGATCCGATGTACGGCTGATTTATAGTGAATTTATGAAGAAAACTGTCCTAGAAGATCAAAGCGCTTTCGCTTTTCCGGAAGCTGGTTGCAACATTTTGATTAGATCAGTCACAGTCAATTGAACTCGGAAACTTTGTATTTGAGAGCTGTCAAAGTATAGGGAAGCGCGCCTTTGCCTGCAGTACCTGCGTGGCCGCCACAAGGGGCGCTGTTCGGTAGCACTGATTGGTTGAAGCGGCAGCCGATTGACCTCGAGTTCGGAGAGTTGGTCAACCCATAAGAATAGGGCGAGGTAGAGTTTCACGGTCTACTCAGGGAAAAGATATGAAAATAACAGGGGCAAGCTGCCAAGAGATGTTTTTTCTGTCAGAAAACGGGGCACTTTGCCAGAGTGTGTCCAGAGCGTCGTAACTGGCAGGGTGTGATGGCCTGGGAATCTGATTCAGAGACTGAACCGGAGGAATCCCAGCCTGCACAGGAGTCCCCGCCTCCAAGGCCGGCTGAGCCGGGGCAGGGCCTTGAGTCTGAAGCGCCTGCACCTGTGTCGGATCCTCAGGAGCAGACACCAGATGAATCCACTCTGGCTCCGGAGGTGATTGAGGACCAATTGCCTACAGGTGCGCCTCTCCCAGCCCTGTCAGGGGAAGGTGAGCCTCCCCCTGGGTCCAGTAACCCTCCAGCCTCTCCTGAGCTGCAGAGGCTCAGGGCAGAGAGGCGGAGGGAACTGGGTTCTCTCAGGAGGAGTGCTCGCCTTAAGGCCAGGAGAGGCGGGTCACCTGTGGGCCGGGACCGCCCCTGGCCTCAGAGAAGATAAAGGCCAGGTTGCGGGAGCAACGTCGTTGGAAACCTGTTTCTGCCAGCACCCAGACCTGTTCTTCCAGAGCTCCCGACCTTGCCCGGCCCCTCGCTTTGGACCCCGCTTCACCCTTGGGTGGACAGTCTCCAGACCCTCAACCCAGGACCGGACTCTGACCACGCCTCACTGTAACCTCCCCCTGGGACCAGCACACAGGGAATGGTTGGGGCCACCCAGCAGGCAGAGGCAGAGGAACCCCAGACTTCAGGAAACGGGGAAGCCTGGCTGGTGGTGAACCGAGGCAACAGCCAGGCGGGAGCAACAGCGAAAGTCCTCGGCTCGGACACCCCAAAGCAAGCATAATGTTGAAGGTGGTCTTAGAGCTCCCGAATGGCCACGCGGTGGAGGAGTTGGCTTTGGTTGATTCCGGAGCTTCGGCGTCATTTTTGGAGAGCCACTGTGGTGTAATGGTTAAGAGCGGTAGTCACGTAATCTGGGGAACGGGGTTCGCGTCTCCGCTCCTCCACATGCAGCTGCTGGGTGACCTTGGGCCAGTCACACTTCTCTCTGAAGTCTCTCAGCCCCACTCACCTCACAGAGTGTTTGTTGTGGGGGAGGAAGGGAAAGGAGATTGTTAGCCGCTTTGAGACTCCTGAAGGGGAGTGAAAGGCGGGATATCAAATCCAAACAACTCTTCTTCTTCAAGGAGTTTGCAGAGCAGCACCAACTGAACCTGAGGCCTTTGGATTTTCCGCTGCAAGTCACTACAATTGCTGGGAGAGAACTGTTGGGAGGTGAAGTGACCCATCAAACGCCTCCCATGAGGATGCGGGTGTCTACCCACTCCGAGGTCATCGCCTTTCACGTGGCCACATTGGCGGGTCCGCCTATCATACTGGGCATGAGCTGGTTGGCCTTTCACGATCCGGTGGTCTCCTGGCATCAACGGTCACTGATTTTTTTTTTTTCTTCTGAAAAGATCAAGGCAGTTAACAAAAAATACAAAAATCAAGCCATAATTTAGCAATTTAAAATATTTGTTGGGAAAGCAGAAGCAGGAAAAGAAACCTACCCCGTACCTCTCCTAGCAGAGAAGCTCCTATGACAGCAAGGACCCCTTGCAAACAAAAAGATACAAGAAAGATCCTTCTTCTGGGGCCTGCCTGGTGTTAGCCTGTGTGTAGTTCAGATTCGGAAGTTTGATTGCATTTCCTGCCATTTTGGGTGCAGAGTGCTCTGTGTCAGAGCTGGCCCACACCTCCTTGCAGGCATGTCTTAAGCAACTGTCCAACTGCAGCAGCCCCATTTCCTTTGTAAAAGACGATGAGGAACCCAACAGAGGATGAAGTACCAAGGCACTGATGCCCCTGCTATTTGCAGAATTCTAATGATCCCAGCAGAGCTGATTCTCTACTGAGGACTTGTTGCCTCAGTTGGCCGGAATGACTGACTGCAGGTACAAGGCAGGGCAGACCTCGTAGATACCCAGGGCTTTAGCCCCCTCAATATTTCTAGGAAGGGTGCTCAGTCCCCCCAGTATTGAGGGGACCGCCATCCCCCACCACCAGGCTGTTGCTGTGGCCACAAATGACTGTCCCCAGCAGCCGTGGGAGGCCAAGGGCCCTGTTAGCCACGAGGGACATGCGAGAAATATGAATGGCCACGCCTGGCAGGGGAGGCGAAGATGGAGGAGAGGAGAGGGGAGGGGGAAAATTTGATTTAATCCATTTGCATTCTGCAGGGTATCATAACAGGTTTCCAAACAAATAAACAACTTTTAACCAAGACGAAGGAACCAGAATGATTGGCAACTCAAACTAGAGCAAAATCCTTAGTTTTTCACCCCATCTTAATGCAGCCTATGGGACCAAACAATTCATTTGGCGCCGGGCGTAGGTACCTGAGCGGGACGTACGACAGGTGTGGATGAACACATCTAGGTCACATTGAGTAATTTGACCACACAGATGGGCCAGTGAGTGAAAGATGAAGGAGAATTTGGAATGTTAATAACTCCTCCCACCCATCTCAGGCAAACTGGTGGGGCAGCTACATGCATTCTCGGAAAACACAAGATTATTAAATCCATTCCCAGCTGGATTAAATCCTGGCCATGGGGGCTCAGCCCGCCCCCCCCCCACTATCCCCCATCGCCAGGTTGTAGTTATGGGGCTGCAAATGACAGTCACCTACAGCTGCAGGAGGCACACACCATAGGTAGCCGAGTGGGACATGAGAGAATCAGAACAGGTGGAGTCTTCACCATCTATCTCCTATGAGAGAAGCAACTGTGACAGTAAGGACCCCTTTCTAAACCAAAAGATACAAGAAAGCAGGGGTAACGGGTATATGGGGCTTCAGCCCCCTCAATATTTCTAGGCAGGGGGATCAGTCCCTCCGATACCGAAGGGGCCGCCACTGGCCACCGCTGGGTTGTTATGGGACTGCAAGTGGCCGTCTTGAGCAGCCACAGGAGGCATGGGATGTAGGTAGCCAAGTAGGACATGCGATGGACGTGGATGGACACGCCTGGGTCACATCCGAGGAATTTGACTGCAATTTGGCAAAAAGCTGATTACAGAATAGCAGCTGCCTCTTGAATTGTGCCCGCCATCCCTTCTCCTGCCTGTGAGTAGCTGCTTGGTCTGCCTATGCAGCTTCAGTCAAGTTAGCCTTGAAAAGTTTGTGCATTCTGGCCCCACCATTCTCCCCCCACCGCCGCCACTGCTTACCTATTCGCCTACTTTTCACCTTTGAATCCCTGGATTAGTACATGTGGAATGTGCACATAAGCACAGAGAGTGAAATTATGTGAACAGTCAAGTCCACAGTAATTTGAAATGAAGCATTTCCAGGTACAGGAGGTAATTATCCCTCAGGTGAGAGACAAATTTCTTTCAAGAGGAATTTCTTGGTAGGCTGAAGCAGTATTTGCCTTACAGCGCCTGTCACCAATATCTCCTGGAACTGAATCATAGGCCTTCTAAGCACCGATCATTGCAGGAAATTGTCAAGATCTAGTGGTGACCTGATGCTTAACAATGTAGCAGAAAATGTGATTTATTGTTTTTCATACCTCATTATCTACCACAAGATTCTCTGCGGGTCATTATGCCATCCACATCCTTCTTTGGAGGTCCTTTAAGCAGAGGCTTGACAACCATATGTCAGGAGTGCTCTCATGGTGTTTCCTGCTTGGCAGGGGGTTGGACTCGATGGCCCTTGTGGTCTCTTCCAACTCTATGATTCTATGGAGCCTGGCAACCCAACAAAGCAAGATGCATACGCGAGGGCACTAACAATGAGCAAAAAAAAGAGGCGAGAGCACAGTTTAGCCTTTTGAGAAGCAGAGGGGCTTATGGAATCTGTGTGTCAAGTTTTGCAACCTCTGGGGAACTTGCTTGTGATGCTGCAGTTACTTGGCACAGAGAAACGAAACATCACATCTCTCTTAACTGAACCATCCTACAGACTGGAAGTACTGTACATTACGAGTGCATGGCGAGTTGCTGCCAAATGTTTGCCTGCTTGATTTCCCTCGCACATAAGCAGACTTCAGCTGAAATCACATGTGGGCATGTAAGCATGAACTGAACTACTGACTGAAACACTGGCAGGCATTTCTGTGGACACAGATGTAATTTTCTTCCAGCTATGATCATGGGGACAGCTGTACCTGACTCTGTTTACAGTCCAAATTGCATTAACATTTCCCTGGTTGGAAAGACAGACACAGCCGAAGAGGGTACATCTGGTCAAGTGTAGAAGGAAGTCAGAAAATGGGTGATTGATACCCAAGTCATTTCTTTCCCCTGGGATGTAAACAGGTTTTGCCTTCTCACCCACGCCCCACCACTTTCATGTGACAAAGAGTGTTCTCCTTAATGGAGAGCGCTGGTTGCGGTGGGGTCTATCAGGCCACACACCCCCTCCTTGGTTGCCAGGCATGATTGAAAAGTTGGCCTGTGGCAATGATTAGTTGGTTGAGTTGCTGGGGCAATTTATGTGTTGCAATTTGGTGGGAGGGATCTAATGCTTTATACTCTGTGCACGCAGCTTGGAAACTTTCTCTTTGCTGTGTGCATCGGAACACCCGCCCGCCCTAAATTTAAGGGTTTTCTGCGTCGACCTTGCTATGCCTGTCATGGGGTCATCTGCTGTTGTGGCAGGGGACTGGTAGGAATTTTGTCCATCTGGCTGATTTGTTTTTTGCCTACTGCAAATCGTCACAACTTGTAAGTTGCGGTTAGGCATTGGTTATCAAATTGTTTGGAACAGGGGCAAGGATTGGCTGGGCCTGCCCCTCCAACGCTGCTGCGGAAAGGGAATTCCGTTAAAGGAACCCAGGGGCTTGCCATGTTTTCGTCCGAATCCCTGGAATGGGGCTAGGACCGGCAAGCCCTAGGGAGCATGCGGGGAGAAGTGAGGGCCTGTCGCTCAGCTCCATTTCTCCCCAATATTGTTTTCCCTTACTGGCTTTCGGTGGAATCCGGAAGTAAGTTCTGTCCCCAGGCGGGGGGCGGGGGGGGAACAGATAGTCTTAACCAATGCCGCACGTAGACAGGATTGGAATGAGTGGCACAGGGAAAGCAAGATTGGCTAAAACGAAAGCTAAACAACTGGTACAAACAACCTTGACTTCTCCGCCACGCAGATCATCTGTCCCAGCTGTTTTAGGGACACAAGAAGGGGTAGCTGAGCAAACACCATTAGAGGATATGGCTTCAGGAGGATCTGCAGCAGTCTTAGATCAAATTTTGGGACAATTGGAAATTTTAAATAAGAAGGCGGATGAGCATTCGTCCAAAATTGACCAAGCCACAGCCACTATAAGCAAACTGACTGACCAAGTTGCTCAACATACACAAGCAATTGGGAATCTCCAGGAAGCAACTGCAGAAAATCGCAAATTGGCTGAGGAAGCTAACCAAAAAGCCGTGGAAGCCAATCAGAAGCTTGAGGCAATAAAGGTGGAGGTAAAGCCCTTGCACAAACAGATTGGTGAACAGCAGGCCTACCTGTCTATGGTTGAACTGAGAAATAGGGAAAACAACCTTAGATTGAGAGCAATCCCAGAACTTGAACAGGGAGATTTGATCGGCTATTTGACATCGGAATTCTCAAAGTTCTGGGGGATAGAAGAAGATAAGGATTTTAAAATTGTAAGTGCTTTTAGATTGGGAAGAGTGGTGAGGAAGGACAGATCCAGAGACTGTTTGATCATTTTGAGATCCAAGCAAGAGAGAGATAAAATACTAGGCCTTCATTTTGGAAAATCACTTGACATTCAAGGCAACAGAGCAGAAACTTACAAAGATATTCTGAAACAACTCTTGGACCTTAGAGCTACATATACGGAATTAACAAAACTACTGAAAGGCAACTCAATTCCCTTTAGGTGGGAATTTCCTCAAGGATTATCCTTCAACTTCAAAGGAAAGAAAGTTAAAATTAAGACAGCAGAAGACCAACAAAAGTTTTTGAACGACCACAAAGAGGACCTTCAGAAAGGAGCAATAGCATCCTGGCCACCACCTCCGCCGGTACCTGCACCTACACCTGCACCCTGGGGACCAGAGGATTCAAAGGAAGAGACGCCACCACCAAAGGAATAACAGATTGATCCAGGATGACTCTGCAGCTTCTTAGTTGGAACATTAATGGCGGGAATTCCCCGGAAAAAAGAAGAAGAATATTTCACATATTGCAAAAAGAACAATTGGACATTATTTGCTTGCAGGAAACGCATGTGACTAGGCTCCATAGGAAAGTGTTAATCAATAAAAGATTAGGCCAAGAATTTATCTCATCGGAGAGAGTTAAGAAAAGAGGAGTGGTGATTTATGCAAAGGAGAGCCTGTCACCAAAATTTTTATTTAAAGATGAGCAAGGAAGAATTTTGGCTATTGAGATACAGACTCAAGGAGAAAAGTTTTTAATTTTAGGAATCTATGCACCGAATGAGGGGAAATCAGAATTCTATAAGAAACTGCATGAGACAATGCTGGACTATTTGGACTATACCAACATCATTATGATGGGAGTTATGAATGGGGTGGTCTCCACAAATATGGACAAGTCACAAAATCAAAACTTAACAAAAGACGGCAGACTACCTAAAACCTTTTTTGAACTAATTGACAATATGGACTTGATTGACATTTGGAGGACAAAGAACCCCCTAGGTAAAGAAGGAACATTCTTTTCTGAAGCCCATCTGTCTTGGACAAGATTCGACCAAATATGGATAACTAGAGGGCTGGCACCTAAGACCAGAAAAGTGGAAATCTGCCCCAAAACCTGCTCCGACCATAACGCTATGAAAGTGGAAATGAGACTTACTCCAATTGGTTCCTTCAGATGGAAAATAAATGACACCCTATTAAGAGATCAGGAGATTGTGAAGAAGGCCCAAAAAACTTTGAAAGACTACTTTGAAATAAATTTGAATACCACGGTGGAAAAAAGAGTAATCTGGGACGCAAGTAAAGCTGTTATGAGAGGGTTTTTGATACAACAGAACACGATAAAGAAAAGACTTTGGAATGAAAAAAAGATAAGATCTTAGAGAAGATAAGAGATGGTGAGAAAAAATTGAGATCAAAACCAAAATCACAGGAGGTTCTGAGAGAAATCAAATTCCACCAAGCACAATATGCTAAATTGATAAATCAAGAAGTTGAGTGGAAAATTAAACAAATGAAACAAAAATCATTTGAATCAGCGAATAAGTGTGGGAAACTGCTAGCATGGCAGTTGAAGAAGAGACAAAAATTGAATACGGTTACAAACCTAGAGATTGAAGGGAGAAATATCCAGAAACCAGAGGAAATTAGAAAGTGCTTCCAGAGATACTTCAAACACCTTTATACGCAAGGGCCGCAAAATGAGACGGAGATAGACCAATTCATAAAAATTAATGGGTTACCGAAATTATCTCAGGAAAAGAGAACAATCCTGAACTACAAGATAACACAACATGAAATTGAGGGTGCCATTCAGAATATGCAACTAGGCAAATCTCCAGGGCCAGATGGTCTTACCTCCAAGTATTATAAAACATTGAAAGATTTTTTGATACAACCACTATTGGAGGTTTGTAATCAGATCATGGAGGGGAAGAAGGCGCCGGAATCGTGGAAAGAAGCTTTCATCACATTGAAACCTAAATTGGAAACTGAAAAGACTCAACTTAAGAACTACCGTCCCATCTCACTCCTAAATGTGGATTACAAAATTTTTGCAGATATCTTGGCAAATAGACTCAAAAAAGTGTTAAATGAAGTAATTCATAAAGACCAGGCAGGCTTTCTCCCAGGTAGACATTTGTTTGATAACACTAGGAACATTATTGACATTTTGGAACTTTTGCAAACCAACATAAATACAAAAGCAGTGCTAATTTTTATTGATGCAGAGAAGGCCTTTGACAACATTTCTTGGAAATTCATGAAGAAAAACCTTGAAGGGATGGGAGTGGGACGGGGGTTTGAAAATGGAACAGAGGCAATTTACTCAGAGCAAAAAGCTAAACTGATAGTTAACAATGTGGTGACAGAAGAGTTTAAAATTGAAAAAGGAACACGACAAGGTTGCCCCATATCCCCTTTATCTCAGTCCTGGAGGTGTTTTTGAACATGATTAGGGAGGACCGGTTGGTGCAAGGAATACAGGTCGGAGTGAAACAATACAAACTGAAAGCTTTTGCAGATGACTTGGTTTTAACATTACAGGAGCCAGAATCTAGCACGAAAAGAGTTTTAGAATTAATTCATGAGTTTGGTCGTGTGGCGGGGTTTAAACTGAACAAGCAAAAAACCAAGGTTTTGGGAAAAAAATTGACAACTGAGGAATCAGAAAGGTTTCAGAAAGAGACAGACCTAAAAATTGTAAAGAAGGTGAAATACCTAGGGGTAAATTTGACTGCTAAAAACCTGAACTTATTTAAAGACAATTATGAAAAATGTTGGCTAGAAATTAAAAAGGATCTAGAAACTTGGTCAAGATTGAAGCTTTCCTTGTTGGGTCGAATTGCAGCTATAAAGATGAATGTATTGCCAAAGATGTTGTTTTTGTTTCAAACCCTACAGATTGTGGACAGAGTGGAGTGTTTTGGAAAGTGGCAGAAAGATATTTCTAAGTTTGTCTGGCAGGGCAAAAAGCCCAGAATAAAACTTAAGATTTTAACTGATGCAAAGGAAAGAGGGGGATTTGCCCTGCCGGACTTAAGGTTATATTATGAAGCCGCAGCCTTCTGCTGGATGAAGGATTGGTTACTGTTAGAGAACACTGATGTCCTAGATCTGGAAGGGTTTAATAATGCTTTTGGATGGCATGCATATTTGTGGTACGACAAGGTAAAGGTTCACAAAGGATTCAAAAACCATATTGTCAGAAAAGCAATATTTATTGTCTGGACAAAATATAAAGACTTATTAGAAAACAAGACCCCGAGAATGGTTATCACCAATGGAGGCGAAGGCCCGAAAAAGACTCAATATGGAGGCCGGTTGGCCGAAATATTGGGAAATAATAGAAAAAATCGGAGATAATTGGAGGTTGCAGAGTTTGGAAAAATTAAAGAATAAGGTGCAAGATTGGTTACACTACGCTCAAATTCAAGAGGTATTTAAATTGGATAAAAAGATAGGATTCCAGGTGGAAAAATCGAAGTTAGAGACAGAATTGTGAGAACCAAAGACTAAGGTACTTTCAAGAATGTATAACTTGCTGCTTAAATGGAACACTCAGGATGAGACAGTCAAATCAGCCGTGATAAAATGGGCACAGGATATTGGGCATAACATTATGTTTGAGGACTGGGAAAGGTTATGGACCACCGGAATGAAATTCACGGCATGTAATGCCTTGAAGGAAAACATTATGAAAATGATATATAGGTGGTACATGACCCCAGTCAAGCTTGCAAAGATATATCACCTGTCTGATAATAAATGCTGGAAATGTAAGGAGGCTGAAGGGACATTTTTTCACCTCTGGTGGACTTGTCCAAAAGTGAAGGCCTTCTGGGAAATGATCTACAATGAGCTAAAAAAGGTATTTAAATATACCTTTACCAAGAAACCAGAGGCCTTCCTTTTGGACATAGTCGGCCAGAAAGTGCTAAAAAAGGACAGAACCTTTTTTATGTACACGACTACAGCAGCAAGAATACTTATTGCAAAACATTGGAAGGCACAAGATTTGCCCACACTGGAAGAGTGGCAGACGCAACTGATGGACTATATGGAACTGGCTGAAATGACTGGCAGTATCTGAGAGTTGGGAGAAGAAACAACGGAAGAGGACTGGAAAAAATTTAAAGACTACTTACAAAAACAATATAAGTTATATGAATGTTAAGAAATTGCATGGTCTAGAAAAATATGGCTCCAGTAATTTGATTGTGAGATATAGAAACTAAGTTATAAGTAAGATAAGGTCGAAGTTTAAAGTAATACAATGTTTAATTTAAGGTACAAATAACTGACAAAAACTACTTTAAAATTAAAAAATATAACGTTTGAAAAGTACAAAATAAGATATGAAATAAGGTAACAATTTGCTGGTATTTTCTATTATAAAGAACGCAGGGTAAGGGAGATGTGAGGAAGTCCAGTTAGTTATATAAAAAAGTTTTTGAATAGTTATGTTTTTGTTTTTCTTTTTTCTTTTTTCTATCTATAGTGTTTGTTGGTGTTCTTGCATTTGGTGTTTTGTTTGTTATTCTGTTTGGTGAGGGGATTTTGTGTGTTTACTCTTTATTGTGTGTTTTAAAACTTAATAAAATAGTTTATATTTAAAAAAAAAAGATAGTCTTAACCAATGCCTAAGCAACCACTAACAATCATGTATGTTAATAAAGTTGTGGCCAAAATTATGCCAAAAACCTTAAACAAAAATTATGTGTGTGTTGTGAGTTATTTGAGGGGTGGCTTGGGGACCTTGACACGCAATTACACTTATCAAGTAATGGCAAGGTTGTGTGAAATGCCTGCAAAGCACATAGGGTGTTTCCCACATTCAGTACCAGAGAGAAAAGCAGGAATGTGTTTAAGCTAAAGGTGTACTGCAATGTTTCGTTATAAAGCTTCTGAATTTCATGGATTAGGAAGTACTGAAATTTTCTAATATATATAAATGTTTTAGCTGGGCTTCTATGGGTGAAAGAAAATCAAAAGCCTTTCTGCCTCGCCCCTTTCTCCTCTAAGAACGCTGAAGCCTCATTATCAACAGCTGTGTCTTTCCCCAGCTACCGTAAATTTCGCTCTATAACACGCAGATTTTTTCTCCTAAAAAGTAAGGGGAAATGTCTGTGCGTGTTATTGAGCGAATGTGTGGTCCCTGGAGCTGACTCGCCGGAGCGCAGGGGCAAAAATAGGCAAAAATCAGGCAAAAATAAGATCGGGCGGGCGGGCGGAGGGAAGGCGGAAGCTGCTGCTTTCCTGCATTCTGCCTCAGGGTCCTACTGCCCACCTGCTTCTGTTGCTGCGTTTGCTCAAACTCAACAAAGAGAAGGGAATCCCCTGCCCTCCTGGCAAGCAGAGGGTTAAGGAAAGGATCGAGTCCTTCCTTCTAATTCTTTCCGAGTCACACTGCGTGCAGGCTCCAGCCCACCACCTCCTCCTCTCCGTGCTCTAGGGACTCGCAGGCAGCCGAAAAACATGCAGGTGGGAGAGAGAGAGGGGGGGCTGGCTTGGGGGGGGCCTTTTGCTTTCCTTTCCTCCCCCCCACCCCGTTAAACCCCCTCCCCTGCATTCTTAGCCAGCTGCTTCTCCGCACACCCCTCTTGTGCTCCTTGTCCCTTCTGTGTTTTTCCTTCCCACCCCATTTAAAACGTGGTGACAAAGCACGGATCCACATGGATCCTCAGGATTTTTGCACTGGGTCACCCCAAATTCACCATCAGATCACATTACATGTCCATGGCTACAGTCTGTACCAAAAGAATCGCGCACCCACTGTTGCCTGGGGCTGCAATGGTGCAAAAACGTGGTTACAAAGCACGGATCCACATGGATCCTCAGGATTTTTGCATTGGGTCACCCCAAGTTCACCATCAGATAACATAGCATGTCCATGGCTACAGCCTGCACCCAAAAAATCACGCACCCACTGTTGCCTAGGGTCGCAGTGGTGCAAAAACATGGTTACAAAGCATGGATCCACATGGATCCTCAGGATTTTTGCAATGGGCTACTCCAAACTCACTGTCAGATCACATGTCTGTGGCCACAGCATGAACCACAAAAATCATACATCCACTGTTTCATTTAGAATATTTTTTTTCTTGTTTTCCTCCTCTAAAAACTACGTGCGTGTTATGGTCTGGTGCGTGTTATAGAGCGAAAAATACGGTATTCCTTTTCCAGCTTCTCTTCCAGCTGGAGTCCCAATAGCATCCAAAAGAGTCACAGATTCTCCATTACTATTAGCAAACAACTATGGGAACTGTAAGTGACGATTGTTTAAATGTTTTCACACTTAATATTAAAACAGCACAATCTTTTGGAAACATTGGCTTTGAAATTTTGGGTCCGGGCCTAAAGCTTAAGCTTGAATAACGCCTAAACGCAATAGGCTATGCAAAGCTGCCTTTGCTTTTTGCTACTATAAAAGTTGTATTAATATTTGGTTTTTATGTAGTAGGAAAACTGATAAACCAAATGTTAAGTAGGTACAAATATTATGTCTAAGTAAATAATTCCCCCCCACACACACAAACAAAAAAGATAGTTCCCGTCCTCAAGTTTACAATCTCATTGCTAATCCTCTTTGGGTAGTCTGAAAGCTTTTTTTCTTTCTTTTTTAAGGTGGGGGAAACCCGAGATGAAAGTAGGAATGTGTTTAAGCTAAAGTTGAATTGTAATGTTTGTTTATAATGCTTCTGAATTTCATGGACTGGGAAAAGCCTCAATGACCTTGCTCCCAGCCCTCCCCTTGCTGCAAAAAATAAAATAAAAATATCTACAACCACAGGAGTTTTACCCCACATTGCCTTAGATGGCTAAGCTAACATGTTTAATTAGAGAAAAATCATTACTAGCATTTGTTAAGGATTGGAAGTTTCCTATGGACCTTTTGTGTGAAAGAGAAAATGAACTTGCAGTATCTGAATTTGAAGATTGAAAAAAAAATACTCTCTTTAACATTCTATTTTCTATAAACCAGTATCATACGTAGCTACTGAGACCCAGAAGTCCTTTTATTCTAGTCTCTCCCTTTAGTTTTCTTTCTTTCCCTTTGTCTTCTACTTTTGTTTTCTCTTTTTCTTGTATTTTCTTCCTTCTGACTTTCTTTCTGCTCTTTCTTAGCTTAAGTAGCTGTTTTAACTCAGTATATTATAAAATATATGTTTATAATGAATATTATTTCTGTCTGTCTTAGAATAAGTATCAATCAATAAATACAAACTTTTTTAAAAAAGGATTTTTACACCACAAACTCTTTCCCCAGTGTTCTGTCGCAAACTGTTCCCCCAAGGAAAACACCCTAGCAGTTTCTTGCTGCAGCCTCACCCTGCCAGCCCCACAAATCCCACTCCCAGCCAAGTTCTGTATGCCTCACCCCTTCCTTCTCCTCTGTAAGTACCCCGAAGCCTAATTTGCAACAACTGTGTCTTTCCTCAGTTGCTCCTAATCCTGCAGATATCCTCCACCTGCTGTCCAGGGACCCAATACAGCATCTATGCAAGAGGGAAATCCAGAGGCCTGACATCAGCACACCCTGTGGCATGACTGCACAGCCTATAGTGGCAAAGGACTGAGGACCCCCGAAATTTTAAAGAAGGGGTGGGCCCCTTCAAAATTCCCTGGGACAGTGAGACTTTAACACTCCCTATGGTGTGCTTGAGATATCTAGGGGATCAAGGTACTCCCAAAATTTTCAATAGGCGTGGGCCCCCTCAAAATTCCCTGGGATCACACAATGTCAGCACACCCCCATGGTGTGCTTGTGACATATACAGGATGGGGAGGCCAAGGACTCCAAATTTTCAAGGGGGTGCCCCCCTCAAAATGCCCTGGAGCGGTGTGATGTCAGCACATGCCATCTAAGGGGACATGGGCTGAGTGTTAGTTTCTGCTCTCTTCACTGTGCAGCGAAGTGCTTGTCACAAGACAATGTTCACATTCCACAGTCAGAGTACTGTTGGGTTTTCCCACGGGAATGGGAGACTGGATGTGACGTACACTGGTTTCCTGTTTTTCACTGCTCTCTCGGTGTTCTTCGTTCCGAGGAGAAGGACGGTTGCTTCTCTGCTCCCGCAGAGGCAAGATGCATGTTTGTAATTTCTCAACATTGAACTGAAAATAAAGCAACGTTAAGCATGTGGCACGTACTGCTCATCATTCCGCTGAGTACAGGACTCTGCAAATACAACATTTTTGGTTATGGGCCCAGAAAGACGCAATCAAACTGAAGAATGGAGACTCCAGAAGCCGAGTCGGAATGCCGGCAGAGGGACAGAGAAACGGATCGGAGTTATCTGCTCTGCGCGTCGAGTTTGATTGATGAGAGGTATGTGCTCATGCTCCGGGCAGCCTGCCAGCTTCTAGTTTATGGTTTTATGGCTGGACTTTGTACTTTTAAAGCCGTTTTGCCGCGATACAGGCAAAGGCTCTAAGGCAAAGGCTTGGAGGCTGGGAAAGCGAAAGTACTTTTTACAAGTGCTTTTGGAATGAGGTTTGAAAGCAGCAGTGACGCAGCTTGTTTAAAGCAGCAATGATGGCTAATGCAAAGCTGGTTGATGCTTTTGGGATTCCTAAGCTCAATAAGAAAAACTATACGAACTGGGTGCAGTATGCAGAGGCTGTTCTGCGGAAAGAAGGTCTGTTTAATGTTATTACAGACAACCCCCCAGCTCCAATTACAGATGAATGGGCTACTAAGGATTCAAAAGCAAGGGGAACGCTTACGTTGATAGTATCCCCAGAAGAGCTCTGTCTGTTGCGTGGAAAGACCACAGCCAGAGAAATTTGGGACACTTTAAGAGAGGCTCACTTGAGGACGGAAGCTGGTTCCTCAATGTACTACTATGCCAAGCTGCATGGTATGGCTCTTGCTGAAGGTGGAGATGTGCGTACACACCTGATGGAGATGCAAAATCTGAGACATGAGCTGCAACAGAGAGGACTCAACTTTCCAGAGGCTGTGTATTCCTTCATGATACTACATTCTTTGGGTCCAAGTTGGGAGTCCGTTGCCACTCAGATTGCTGTTCAGCCAACTGCTCAGCTCACAGTAGCATATGTTACTGCCGTGATCCAGAATGAAGCAGATCGCCGGGGTGCTAGCTGCATGGGTATGGGGGAGTCTTCACAGACGTCATCCCAGAGTGCAGTGGAACCACCAGAGGGCGCCAAAGCTTTGAAGGCAGTGAAATGCTACTCGTGTGGACGTCTAGGCCATATGAAGAGGGAATGCAGATATCCCAAGGCCAAGACAGAGCAGCGCAGCGGAAGTTCAGCGAGTGGAAAAGGCCAAAGCAAAGGCAAAGGTCCGGTCTCCAGGACAACGCAGCACAAGGCAATGGTCTCACGCTTCACTCCAAACGTTGCAAAGGTCCAGAAGACGTCTAGATCTTTCTTCGTTGTTGATTCAGCAGCTACCCACCACATGTGCAACGATAAGCGACTGTTCGTGTCTTTTACACAGCAGGAAGGTGCGATTCACCAGGCGGATGACCACACGATCCCCAGTCAAGGCTACGGAACTGTTGTACTTCACAGTTTGGACTTATCGATACAGGATGTACTTTATGTCCCAGATGCCACACACAATCTACTCAGCGTTATGCAGCTGAATGAACGGGACATTGACGTTTCATTCAAGAACAAGAAATGCACCATCACAAAGAAGGACGATTTTGTATTGCATGCTGAAAATGTTGATCGTTTGTTTGTTTTGTATTATGATGATGTGCAGAATGAGACTTGTTGCATTGCAGGTTCTAACAAAAGTTTGCATGCAGGATGTATTCATGATTTTCACCGAAAATTTGGTCATTTGCATTTTGAGGCAGTATCTAAAATGCCTGCCTTGGTTGAAGGTATGACTATTAAACCCTGCAGGTACCACATGAAGTGCAAGGCATGCGCAGCAAACAAGGTGAAAATGGCTGCGAAAGGTAAGGTGTCTAGTAGGCAAGCTACAGAACCATACCAGGTTGTTCATGCTGATTTAGTTGGTCCACTATCACCCTCTTTGGGTGGAAATAAGTTCTTCATGGTTCTCATTGATGCATTTTCCAGGTATATTTATGTGTACAATCTCAAGCAGAAATCAGAGGCTTTTCCAAGGTTCAAGGAATTCTGTGCTTGGTTGGAAAATGTGCATGGTAAGAAGATAAAGACTCTTTTCACTGATCGTGGGGGAGAATTCACTTCTCAGCAGTTTGAAGCTTTTCTGACTGAGAAAGGAATTCAACACGATTTGTCCAGTCCTCGCTCGCCATGGCAGAATGGACTTTGCGAAAGGGCAAATCAGACATTGCTTCAAGGGTTAAAAACCTTGCTGCATGATGCCAATCTTCCAGAGAGTTATTGGGCCGAATCTCTCTCGTGTTTTGTTTACAGTTACAATCGCAGGTTATCTTCAGCGATTGGTTGTACCCCATATGAGAAGATGTTTGGCAAGAAACCATACATCAAACACATGAAAATTTTTGGTTCTGACATGTGGGTTCACTCACCACAAAGCTCCAAGTTAGGCAAACGTGGATTGCATGGTATCTTTCTAGGTTATCAGAAAGGTTCTTACAGAATAATGATGACTGACTCTAAGACAATTAAGCTCACAAGAAGTGTTGAGTACAATGCCAAGTGGGGGGAGAATGTGGGAATTTTCCAATGTTATCCTGATGACAGTGATGAGACTGAGGATAAGCAACAGCAAAAGCAGCCGCAACAACCCACACCCACTGATGAAGGTTCTGATTCTGAGTCTGAAACTGAATCGGATACTTCAGAGGATTTCAAGAGTGCGAAAGCCTCTATGCGTCCCTCTGAAAGCTCTGATCAAGAATTGGAAGAACCATTGTTCACAATAGGCCACTTTTCTCCTAAGAAGGAAGAGGAAAGTGTTGAAGACTTAAGGCTGATTCGCAGGTCACAAAGAGCCACAAAAGGCAGACCTCCAAAGAGATTTGCTGATGAATTTGCTAAAACAGCAGTAGCAGCTGTTAAGAGCTCCAAGAAGGTATTTGAACCTTCAAGTTTCCAAGAAATCCAGGATTTGGATTCTAAGGAAGCTGAGCCATGGTTAAATGCCATGAAGGCTGAGCTTGATTCCTTAGAAAGGAACAAAACATGGGAGCTAGTTCCAGTAGTTCCAGGAATGAAACTGCTTGGAAGCAAATGGGTCTTCAAAGCGAAGACAGATCAGAATGGCAAGATAGTCAGACACAAAGCCAGATTGGTAGCCAGAGGTTTTGCACAGGTACCAGGTGAAGACTATCACGAGACCTACTCACCCACTGTGAGGTATGAGAGCATTAGGCTTATGCTCAAGCTAGCTGCAGAGGAGAATCTACACATTAGTCACCACGATGTAAATACAGCATTTTTGTACGGATCTCTAGGTGAATCACTTTATATGCTTCCACCTGATGGCGTACAGGTAAAACAGGGATTTGTTTGTGCTCTAAAGAAGTCCCTTTATGGTCTCAAACAAAGTGCACGGTGTTAGCACACAAAACTCACTGAAGCATTGTTTTCTCTAGGTTTTCAGCAAGGGAAAGCTGATCCATGTGTATTTGTCAAAGAGGAGGGGCAAAAGAAGCTGTATTGTTTGTTTTATGTTGATGATATTTTATTCTTTTGGAAAGATGTCACAATGTACAATAACGCCCTAGCTCAACTGAAAGAGCACTTTGACATGAAAGATCTTGGTGAGGTAAACAACTACCTATCTCTGGAAATAGAGAAAGATCAAAGTGGTAACATTCTAGTACACCAGTCACGGAAAATTGCTGATGTGTTAAGCAAACTGAACCTGATGGATGCTAACCCTGTAGACACACCGATGACAACAGGTTATCAGGTAGATGACACTGAAGAAGCATTTTCTGACACTACACTGTACAGAAGTGTGCTAGGCAAGCTAAACTTCATTGCCAGATGTTCAAGACCTGACATTGCTGTTAGCTGTAATTTGCTAAGCAGACAAGTTAACAATCCTACTGTTAAGGATTGGAAAGCTCTGAAACGCATAGCGCGGTATTTGAAAGGCACTATGCATTACAGACTGAGATTTAACAATCAGAAGTCTGGTGGTCTTGAGATTTTTGCAGATGCTAGTTTTGGAAGTGACACTGCAGACAGGAAAAGTACGTCTGGAGTTTGCTACATGTACAATCAGGGTCTATTTGATTGGTCATGCAAGAAGCAAACAACAATTAGCTTAAGTACTTGTGAAGCTGAACTGAATGCACTGTCTTATTCACTTAAGGATTGTGAATGGTTGTTACAATTGTGCAAAGACATGAGAATTCCTGTCAAATGTCCAATCCAGGTTTACCAGGACAACAAAGCATGTTTGGCTTTGCTGAATTCGGAAGGTTGTAAGCAAAGCACGAAGCACTTGCAATTGAAGGTGCAACATGCTAGGGAACATATTCAGAAGGGACTCGTAACGGTGTCCTATATGCCAGGTAATGAAATTCCTGCTGATGTATTGTCCAAGATTGTATCAAGGGATCAACACTGTACCTATGTACAGAAGTTGGGTTTGTACTGATATTGTACGAACACGCTGCCCAGTGATGTTCACGGAAAGGGGGAGGATGTTGGTTTCTGCTCTCTTCACTGTGCAGCAAAGTGCTTGTCACAAGACAATGTTTACATTCCACAGTCAGAGTACTGTTGGGTTTTCCCACGGGAAAGGGAAGCTGGATGTGACGTACACTGGTTTCCTGTTTTTCACAGTTTCTCTCGGTGTTCGTTATTCCGAGGAGAAAGACGGTTGCTTCTCTGCTCCAGCAGAGGCAAGATGCATGTTTGTAATTTCTCAACAATGAACTGAAAATAAAGCAACTTTAAGCATGTGGCACGTACTGTTCGTCATTCCGTTGTGCACAGGACTCTGCAATATCAACAGAGGCCATCTGTGACCCACCATTTTAAGACACTGATTTTCATGAGAGCATATACTGTATTTTCCCATGTATAAGACTATATTCCCCCCACCCAAAAAAAATTAAGTTTAAAATTGGGGGTCGTCTTATACACGGAAAAATATGGTAACTAGATACAGTAAGGTTGAAGGCACAATGTAAACTGGACTTTGAAAACATATTGTTGAATAATGCATTATCTATAACTAGACAACAATGTAATGATCATCAATAAGTTTAATGTGTTAATTAACTTTCCAATGCCATTTGTGTTTCTTGTGAATGGGTTCCTGCTTCACTTCAGATGTTAATACAAGAATCACAGCAATTATCACCAATCTGCTAATGTAAAAGGTTAAAATTGTACCTATTGAACATATATTTAAGCTCTAATTGTCACCAACTGTGATTATTATTATTATTATTATTATTATTATTATTATTATTATTATTATTATTGCATCTCACTACCATTCAAATCTCACCATACAATTGTTTCATGTCATGCAATCTGACAAAGTGAACAGAGCCCATGAAAGCTCATGCTTATAAATGAAATAGTCTTTAAGGGACCATAGAATTATTTTTGCTGCAAGCTACTCATCTGGAAGCTCTCTCCCAGTAACAATTACGGTATAACTATTCAGTCTTTCAGAGCTAGGGTGTCCTTGTTCTTTTTGGACAGCAATCAGCACTATTGGAGCACTGCATATTTTTTGTCTCAGTTGGGAGATTTGTGAAGAAATCATGAGCAGCATGCAACTAACTCATTCCATCAGCACAACGACTGACACTCAGTTTACGGAACTTCTCCCTAACCTCATGTTTGGAGGTTCCAACAATCTTCCAGAGCAGATTTGGGGGAGGGTGTAGAAGGGGAGGAGAGACAGAGATAAATTTTGTTGTGCAAACATAACTCTTTACACTGATGGAAAGCATTGGCTGGATTGTGTCCTGTCTGAAACGTTATGTGCCTTCTGGGGGGGGGGGGAGAGCTATTTCATCTTCTAACATGTTAAAAGATTTCTGTTGACATTTTGTGCAGGTCATTTTGGCTCATTATTTTTCATACAGTAAAACACCAGAACATCCCTGCTGGATCAGGTGATGGTCCATCTTGTCCAGCATCCTATTCTCATGGCCAACAGATGCCTATGAGATGTGTGAAAGAAGGACTGGAACATAACAGCATCCTCCCCTCCTGTGGTTTCCTAGAACTGGTATAAAGTATTGCACTTGGGCAAAAAAAATGAGAGGCACAAATACAAGATGGGGGACACCTGGCTTGAGAGCAGTACATGTGAAAAGGATCTAGGAGTCTTGGTTGACCACAAACTTGACATGAGCCAACAGTGTGACGCGGCAGCTAAAAAAGCCAATGCAATTCTGGGCTGCATCAATAGGAGTATAGCATCTAGATCAAGGGAAGTAATAGTGCCACTGTATTCTGCTCTGGTCAGACCACACCTGGAGTACTGTGTCCAGTTCTGGGCACCACAGTTCAAGAAGGACACTGACAAACTGGAACGTGTCCAGAGGAGGGCAACCAAAATGGTCAAAGGCCTGGAAACGATGCCTTATGAGGAACGTCTAAGGGAGCTGGGCATGTTTAGCCTGGAGAAGAGGAGGTTAAGGGGTGATATGATAGCCATGTTCAAATATATAAAAGGATGTCATATAGAGGAGGGAGAAAGGTTGTTTTCTGCTGCTCCAGAGAAGCGGACACGGAGCAATGGAGCCAAACTACAAGAAAGAAGATTCCACCTAAACATTAGGAAGAACTTCCTGACAGTAAGAGCTGTTTGACAGTGGAATTTGCTGCCAAGGAGTGTGGTGGAGTCTCCTTCTTTGGAGGTCTTTAAGCAGAGGCTTGACAACCATATGTCAGGAGTGCTCTGATGGTGTTTCCTGCTTGGCAGGGGGTTGGACTCGATGGCCCTGGTGGTCTATTCCAACTCTATGATTCTATGATTCTATTCAGAAGCGTATTGCCTCTAGTAGCCATTGATAGCATTTGTCCTGCATGAATTTTTCTAATCCTATTTTAAAAGTATCAAAGCTGGTGGCCATCCTGAGGGAGCAAATTCCACCATTTAGCTATATTCTATGTGGAGAAGTACATAGGTAAAGGTAAAGGGACCCCTGACCGTTAGGTCCAGTCGCAGACGACTCTGGGGTTGCGGCGTCCATCTCACTTTATTCGCCGAGGGAGCCGGCGTAGAGCTTCCGGTAAGAAAGCTTTAAAGATGCTTCCATTATCATTACAATGGAACTTAGATTATAGAGTCCTAGAAACAAACACTAAAACAGCAACCTAAGTGGTTTCTAAAGATACAAAACAATTACGTGCTATAAATGCAACAGCAGCTGCACTAAACTTGGAACAGTAAATTCCTCGTAAGTCGGGGTGAACAAGTGTTCTGTAACCTGATGTGGAAGCCCAGTAGCATAGGAGCAATTTGCACCTCTAGAAGAAGGGGATTTGGAGTCAGGTGCCACTACAAAGAAGACTATATTCCATGTCTCCCCACAACAAGCCAAACCTTGTTCCATCAACTTGGATCCAAAGTTGCTTAGGTCTTTATGTATCAGCATATGCCAGTGCTATATGTCCTACAGAACTAATGTTATATGACTGCACAGGTATACCTGGTAGCCATGCTCAGGACCAACTGATGTTTCTGGACCATCTTGAAATGTAACCCTATCTAGAGTTTATTGCAGTAGTCTGGACATGAGGTGAGAGTATGGATCACAGCAGCAATGCTGTCGCTGACCAGGAACAGGCATAGCTGATGAATCAGCCACAGCCGAGATAGACAACCCTTGCTACTGATGTCAGGACTCACGTTGTCAATGCTGGATCTAGGAGTACCCTAAGTGTCAAGGACAGCATCTAGAACAGACTATTGAACCACCTCCCAGGCATGAGAACCACCAACCAACAGTAGTTCAATGTTCTCAGGATTCAGCTTCAGTTCATTGGCTGTCATCCAGGCACCAGTTCAGCATGGCTTCATCTAGTTCACATGGTATGGAGAAATAGGGCTGGGTATCACCTGCATTAAACTAACCATAGTTGGTGCTAAACACAGCACAGGCAGCAAAAGCTTCTGAACTCCTCCTACAGGTACTCACCTCAAATGATGAGGGAAAGGGAGTTGGAGCATGTGAGCCCAGGGAGAGATGTGATTAGTGTTTATGCAACACTAATCCATGTTTCAGCATTATGCTTTAATGGAAGCATTATTTGTTTATCATTTGCCTTTCCATTTAGAAAACTTCTGTACTTCAGTTCGGAACAAGATGGTTTAGAACATTAAAAACTAAAACCTTAGGATTGTCCCACTTGCATTAACCTCCCGTCGAAGCTTTGTGATCAGTTTCACACTAGCTTTGCTTCAGTGACTTTGCATTCTCAGGTGGCCCCAGGCCATTCGCTGGGTCAACAATTTTAAGACATAAACAGCTTCAGTAAAAGCACCACTAATAATTGTAGACTAAAAACACAGAAAAACAGCAGAAGCATTAAGAGTGATAGAATAATACAGTGGTATCTCGGGTTACAGACGCTTCAAGTTACAGACTCCACTAATCCGGAAGTAGTACCTCGGGTTAAGAACTTTACTTCAGGATGAGAACAGAAATTGTGCTCCGGCAGTGCAGCGGCAGTAGGAAGCCCCATTATCTAAAGTGGTACCTCAGGTTAAGAACAGTTTCAGGTTAAGAATGGACCTCCAGAACGAATTAAGTTCTTAACCTGAGGTACTACAGTGGTACCTCGGGTTACATATGCTTCAGGTTACATACGCTTCAGGTTACAGACTCCGTTAACCCAGAAATAGTACCTCAGGTTGAGAACTTTGCTTCAGGATGAGACAGAAATCGTGCTCCGGTGGCGCAGCGGCAGCAGGAGGCCCCGTTAGCTAAAGTGGTGCTTCAGGTTAAGAACGGACCTCCGGAACGAATTAAGTACTTAACCCGAGGTACCACTGTACTGTAAAGTCTGGGTCTGGTACCTACAATATTTGGTGTCAGTGTAGCTCCCATTGTAGTGCAGAAGTAGCATCTGGAGCTGAGCATTGTCCCAAGATCTTAATCAGAGATGAATCTCAGTGGTGTACCTTCACATGAAGGGATTGCAGGAGTTTTAATCCTTTCAAGTATGCATTTCAATCAACCACTTTGCACTGAACTCGTTTTTGTTTTTTGCAAAATTATTAAATGGGTAGGGAGCCTCAGGCAGTCTTCCAGGTCTCTCTGTCTGTCCTTTGGGACTCTCCTCAGGCTACACTTCTCACTTGACCTGTTTCACTTTGTCCTTCATTATTTGTTGCCTGGCAGTGATGTGTCCTTGAGCTCAGATGATGACTCTTCTTGCTGAGATGAAGATTGAGAAAGGTGTGTGTGTGTGTGTGTGTGTGTGTGTGTGTGTGTGTGTGTGGAAGCTAACCTACTGTCCAAAGGAGAAACTTGCATTCATTGTTCCATCCACTTCTGGCCCTTCCCACCACTGGAATGTGGCCCTTGGAATGTGGACCTCGGGCTGTAAAAGGATCCCCACTGCTGCTGTAAAAGGTCATGGTAGTTCTCTATAACAAAAGAAGTGATCGTATGCATACTCCATCTAGGCATGCTGTATGTATTGAACTATTTTCACACTTGTCTGTGTTAGAAATATTCAGTTTGTTTTTTTACCTTTTTCACATAATGCTACATTTATTTTTTAAAAAAAGTTTTGGGGATGTGATATGGATAGAGTTTCTTATGTTTCAGAAAGTGCAGGAAAAGCAGAAAACTGGCATTTGACATGGCTCAGGTCTCTTGCTATACAGCCCCATCTGCTGTACAAAAATATAGTGGCACCTCAGAAATGCTGTCCAACCCAGGAACGGGCATAATTTTACCATTGAAACATGTTTTACATCCTTCTTTAAGCTCACGCTATTCCTTTCATTATTATTATTTTTCAGAAATACTGTATAGTGTTTTTGCAACTAAGCAATGAAAATTCTACAAATAAACCTACAATTTTTTTTTTGCCAAACCTCTAGTTTCAAGCTGGCTATATTTTTTTCCTGGTGGATATAATTGTCCGCCACATGGTTTCAAAAGCTGCGATTTATCTGTGTGTCATTGGAATAGTCAGCTTGGGTATTGGATGATGTAGAACCAACAGGAGGAAGCAGCTTTTGATACATGTGATTAATAAAAATGAAGTCTGGCTACTAATTTACTTATTCATTGATTCATTTGTTGCATTTGTTTCCTGGCCCATCTGAACAGGTCATACTGGCCTAATTCGGATTTCCTGCAGAAGCCTTGGCTCCCCCTACCCTACAGGATTATAAGGAAGAGCTGGGAAACTTTCATTTGAATTTTAAATTACTTACACCATGTCACAATATTCAAATCTGGACAAAACATGGTTAGTCTTAGCTTGCTTCAACAATTTTTTATTTATTTATTTTTTACTTTAGACCACAGTTAATGAACTTGGAATTTTTTTTTTAGCAAACCATAGTTAAGATTAACAAGAGTTTAGGGTCCAGATGACATGTTAGTATGTGAATAATCTAAAATCTATTTTCTTTTAGTCAGACAAAGGTTTGGGCAATTCTCCAGTGGAAAAGGATTTCATAGCTGAGAGGCAGACATTGCACACACCACTGTATGCTCTTGAAGTGTTGTCTTTGTGCGTCGTTGGTAAGCTGAATAATCAATAGTGAGCTTAAGATGCTGCCTATACTAGGGATTGTAATGGGAGACAGAGAGGAGGGCAGTTTAGCAATGGTGCAGTGCTCAAGCCATTTACAGCTTTGGGAATCGTTTTTAGCTGTGCTGTGTACTGTCTTGTTTATTGCTTGTGTCTTCGAAAGATTAAAAAATAAGCAGAAATCATAAAACTACTTCCTTGCTTTAGAATTTTAATATATACTTTCCCTCCCATAGCATCTAATCATATATTTAGAATAGTTGACGGAAGTATCCATGTGAATTTAGAATTGAATTCGAGCTTTTCCTGTTTCTTATTTGTGAATCAAAAGTAGCCTACATATTCTCTTGAAGCATCTTCTGAACACATTTTAGAGATAAGTAAAGCTGAGTTGTGGGGCGCGGGTGGCACTGTGGGTTAAACCACAGAGCCTAGAACTTGCCGATCAGAAGGTCGGCGGTTCGAATCCCCGCGATGGGGTGAGCTACCGTTGCTCGGTCCCTGCTCCTGCCAACCTAGCAGTTCGGAAGCACGTCAAACTGCAAGTAGATAAATAGGCAGGAAGGTAAACGGCATTTCTGTGCGCTGCTCTGGTTCGCCAGAAGCGGCTTAGTCATGCTGGCCACATGACCCGGAAGCTGTATGCCAGCTCCCTCGGCCAATAAAGCGAGATGAGCGCTGCAACCCCAGAGTCGGCCACGACTGGACCTAATGGTCAGGGGTCCCTTTACCTTTACCTTTAAGGCTGAGTTATAATGAGGTTGGGGTGGCTATCATAATTGGTAAATTGTTGTCAACTTACTGGGACTTCGCGATGTCATTTTAAAAATGTTTGTATTGATGAAATCCAAGGTATGCCTTCTCAGAAGCCATAGCTCTATTGCTAAAGAGGAATAATTCGGACGGGTGTAAGAATCACCTCTTTGCTTCTCTCCAACCCCCATTAGGTTGTTATGCCTGTCACTATTTTGAATTTCCTGGTAGTAATCATTCTCACTACTACTGAAGAGATGCAAAAATTCTCTATTATTCATTCCTGTCAACTATAACTTCGCTACTTGGTGAACAGTGATACCATCTGGAAGATCTGTCTGTGTCACTAGAACTGTATTTGGTGTGCTGAATTTAGGTGTTCAGTTCTTCGCTTGTAATAATGTGTCTTTAGAAGAAGAAGAAGAAGAAGAAGAAGAAGAAGAAGAAGAAGAAGAAGAAGAAGAAGAAGAGTTTGGATTTGATACCCCGCCTTTCACTCCCTTTAAGGAGTCTCAAAGCGGCTAACATTCTCCTTTCCCTTCCTCCCCCACAACAAACACTCTGTGAGGTGAGTGGGGCTGAGAGACTTCACAGAAGTGTGACTGGCCCAAGGTCACCCAGCAGCTGCATGTGGAGGAGCGGAGACACGAACCCGGTTTCCCAGATTACGTGACTACCGCTCTTAACCACTACACCACACTGGCTCTCAAAAAGACTAGCTAGGAATTGAGTCAATTCTTGGATTGTATTTCATCCTTCAGTTATTGTCAGTGACTACTGAAATGAATATAGGCTGCCTGAGGCTAAAAAAATATGTTTTGTATAGTGCTTTAGGAAAGTCTGGTGATACAGTTTAGTATTACAGTGGTACCTCAGGTTACATACGCTTCAGGTTACAATACGCTTCAGGTTACAGACTTCGCTAACCCAGAAATAGTGCTTCAGGTTAAGAACTTTGCTTCAGAATGAGAACAGAAATCGTGCTCCAGCAGCGTGGTGGCAGTGGGAGGCCCCATTAGCTAAAGTGGTGCTTCAGGTTAAGAACAGTTTCAGGTTAAGAACGGACCTCCGGAACGAATTAAGTACTTAACCCAAGGTACCACTGTACTGAATTGCGGTTCTTGACCCTTCTCTATCCACTCATGCCATTCAAAAAGTTTTTTCCTGACTTTGTCATCTCATATTAGAACCAGTAATTTTTGATAAATTATATTTTAAAGCCCTGTGTACTTTTAAAGGTTCTCTCCTGCACAAGTTCTGTTATGCCGCTGTCAGGATTTCTCTGCATGCTGGTATTGTATATTTACATGGTATAATGAGGGAGGGGCAGATGACAACTAGTTTTGCCTAGTTCATAATGTAATCCTATGTACCTTTAATGAGAAGCAAAATAATTTTTAAAAATATAGTAGGTTCGGTCCAGTGTGTATGTTGGGGCACTCTGTGAACACATTACAGAGAAAGAGAAGCAGCCAGAGTATTCTTATTTTAGTTAGTTGTTCAGGGCTTTGTAGATTGGTACACGAACCTTGTGCAGGAATTTATAGGCAGCTGGTGTATATGTTTTGGCCAAGGTGTGACATCCCACTGTCTCGCACTGCCTCCCACCGTCACCAGTCTATCTGCTGCATCAGTTGGTGTTCCGGGACAATGCCCAAGGCAGTTCTGCATAGCACGTCTCCCAAATTACTGTCGAGCCCTTCCTATAGGTCAGCCTTGCATTATTTGATTGAGCAGGAAGAAGAGGGACAGATGAGGATATGGGAGGAATGTGGAGAGCTCCCATGATGTGCCTGTGAGTATGGAAGAAGGAAAGGAAGGGAAAAGGGATTTGGTTACATTCAGTGGGATCTCCCGCCTCCCCCCCGGAGACTGAATTGAGCCTGCTGCGTGTGGGTTTTTAGGAGGCAAACCAGACCTGCAGTCAGTAGTATAATATCTAGTTATAATATCTAGTCGTATGATTACGAGTTATACTTAAATTATTTTATGTATTAGTGGAGCTGGTGTTGTAGCAGCTTCAAGCGTACCAGTTCCGACTGCATGTTTTCAGTGCTCACTTGTGGAAGAACAATAACAATCCAGCAACTCATCATATAAGAAACTAAGTTGTCAGCAAGAAAAGTAGACCGGAACAGCAGCAGATTGTTACAAAATGATCATCACACAACCTAGGAATTTGTTCCATTTTCTGCATATGTTGTTTAGTTTTATACTCACTAGAATTTGTGTCAGATTTCTTCTTGAACAGCTTGTAATCTCTGCCAGCTTTTGGATGTGCAAACAAGCAGCAACAGAGGAAATGTGGGTGACTCGCATTTCCTCTTTTTGTACTTCCATGTAATATGCAACGTGAGAACTTGTGCACCTTTCCCCTGGTGAGATACTGAAGGCCAAATGTTGAGGAAGAGGCAGAAACCCCCAGTTTGCATATCCCAGAAGAAAAGAGGAAGGGCGAGTGGGGCATGTGTCCTCTCTTGCAGTTTCTGTGTAATGCCTGGAGCTCCCTTTTTTTTTTTTTTTTTTTTTTGGAGTAGCAAGTTTTTATTCTTGGTGTTTTTCAAATCCCTTAATTTTCCAAACTTGGAAGATTTGTGGTATAGAATAAGACTTTGGGCACTAGGGTGGTAGTTTCACAAATACTTATAAGACTTTGGACACAACAGATAAATCATATTCCCTTACAAAAGTCATTCTTTCAAAAAAATAAAATTCAAACCTCCTTCGTGATAGTATGAACATGACATGAGTATGTTAGTATGGGTTTTATATTTTTCTCTGTGTTTGCTTAACAGGTCCATGATGGAATACTCCTGTTCAGTCTTGCTAATTTCCATTAGTTTTCTGCACGGCGAAGCGTTGCGTGGCAATGGGACTGCATCACTTAATGATACAACAACAAGTAAGAAACACTGAATTTTGGGGGTTAGTCTGCGTCAGTACCTTGTTCATATAAATCTTCATTCCTTTGGTTTCAGATGGTGTTTCATGCTTCCTTCTTTAACATTTATAGCACCATGTCACATATCTTATGAAATCAATGTGGGATCAGGCTTGCTTTCTTCTCAACTCATACACGCTGAACATTATCTGTAATATGTATGAGTAATTGACAATTTCCCATTGACAAATATTTTGTTATGATGCTCTACTTTGGAAGCTTCTCTGAGGCTTTTCTACAAAGCGTGTTCTCACTAAAAGAGAGCACGTGTTGCGGATGGGGCCGAACAAAACTCCACTTGGTTGCCAGGCAGTATTAGATTCAAGGGGCCTGGAGCAGATTGGAGGATGGTGTTACTGGGGTAAATTTGATGTTGCCAATTTAGGGGTGGGATCAGTGGTTATTTAAGCAAGGTCCACAGCTTTCTCTTTCTCTTTCGCTGTGGACATCGGATCACATGGAGCACTTGGACTGTCTGGAGGACAGTGATGCAAACTTCTCATTGTCTGGTTACATTTCTTTAATTCCCCCTTCTTTTAATCCTCTTTAGTCCCTTAAATAATTTAATTCCCCTTTTTCCTGTTCAATTTCCCACCCCACCCCTTACCCTGCCCTGTGGGAAGATTCTCCCTGTATCTGTGGCTTGCCTTTCTTTCGCAAAAAGGTTTCCCCCATTTCTCTTGTTGAAATTGTGGGGCTAGTCAGGGCTGTTCTCAGCTTAGCTGGAATCACTTTCGTTCATAGCACCCCGAAGGTTGGCTTTATTTGAGTGTGTGCAGCGCTGTTGGCCAAATTTTAATCTAGCCTTGGGCGGGAGCACTATTTTGAGTTCCTTTAATATTGCTATGAGACTAAGATTCTCAAGAGCAGAGGCATGGAGGCCTATTCGGCCTGGGCATAACTTCCGAGCCTAAGTATGCTACAGGTAGCAGTTAATTGTTAAGTCTCTGACCTCTCTATAAGAATGTACCTGCTTCCAGGCTCAGTTGCTGCTAATGTATATCTGAGGCAGTCAGAGGGCGGCAGAGGCTCTCAGTGCCTCCAATGACTATGAGCACTCTGTATATGCTCTTGAACTATGCTGTTTCTGAACAAGTTTATTTTCTTTAAGTTTGTTTTGCCCTGATAGTGGCGACTGCCATTTTAGAGGCGAGCCATTGTGATTTAGTGGCTAAAGTGTAGGACTAGGACCTGGGAGACAGGGTTCATATCCCCCTCTTAGCCATTGTTATAACAAAACAAAACAAACTGCTCCTTTTGGGCTATTCTGTTGCTGGGTAGTTCGGCCCATTTGTGATAAAAGAACTTTGGGTTTCTTGAAGGGGTGCTTCCCTCTAAAAGGGCAAGCAGGGGTACCTGGACAAGCTGTGGGCTGCCTCAACTCTGCTATTTCACTGGAAACATTTATGCCTGGCCTGGCAGGTGATCCTAGGGCTTTGCCCTAGAATTCGATGGCCTGGAAGCGTTTCCGGCCTGAATAGTGTCCCCATGTGGTCCATGAAGCATTGGTTTCACCAGTTCCTTACATTGTTTAGTTTTTGCGGACTATGACTGGGCTTTTGCAAATGCCTCAAGAGCTTGCCTCTCCTGCAGGGGATGACTTGTGGACGCCCCAGGTGTCTTCTTCCAGAAGGAAGCATCTTCGAAGGCTGCAATCCAGGAGGAGGGCAAAGAGGAGCAGGGATCATGATTCAGACATCACCTTGGACCTCTACAGGGGTCAGGGTGAGGCTGTCCCGGGTCTTTAGGGATCATCCTGGATAGCTCAGCTGGTCAGCGCATAGTGCCGGTAATGCCTAGGTTGCAGGATTGGTCCCTATATGGGACAGCTGCATGCTCCCCCATTGCTCTACCTGGACACTTAGGTCCAGTGTCGAGGGCCTTTTGGTGGTTCCCTCACTGCGAGGGATGTAACAGGCGCCACGTTTGCAATATGCAAGCGGGAGAAAGCACCTTTGTGTGCCCGCACTGCAGTTTGCTCTGTGCGTTGCAGGGCACAGCGCTGCACGGGCTGCATTTGCATTGCATTGCGTGAGAGATTTGCATTTGCATTGCACAGAGGTTGTGCGCATTGCACAGAGGGTGTGAGTGCATTGCACAGAGGGTGTGTGTGCATTGCACAGAGTGTGTGTGCATTGCACGGAGGGTGTAGTGGCATTTGCACAGAGTGTGTGTGGTTTGGTTTTTGTTTTTGTTTTTTGTTTTGCATTGCACAGAGAGTGCATTGCACGGAGTGTGTAGTTGCATTGAACAGAGGGTGTGTGCAGTGCACGGAGTGTGTAGTTGCATTGCATGGAGGGTAGTTGCATTGCACGGAGTGCGTTTTTGCATTGTACGGAGTGTGTAGTTGCATTGAACGGAGTGTGTAGTTGCATTGCATGAAGTGTGTAGTTGCATTGCATGGAGTGTGTAGTTGCATTGCACAGAGTGGGTAGTTGCATTGCATGGAGGGTAGTTGCATTGCATGGAGTGCGTTTTTGCATTGCACAGAGTGCGTTTTTGCACTGAGTGTGTAGTTGCATTGAACGGAGTGTGTAGCTGCATCGCACGGAGTATAGTTGCATTGCATGGATTATGTGAGCACTGCACGGAGTGTGTTTTTGCATTGCACAGTGTGTGTCTGAAAAGGAAGCTGGCTCGGCGGCAGTTTTGTCGGGACTTTTTTTAGCGGTTCTGGCCAGCGTCGGCCCTGTAAATTTACGTATTATGATGGCAGCACAAGATGCCCCCTGCCCAAGCGGGGCTGGAAGCTGGCAAGCAATACCTCAATACTTGCCCATATTCCCATTTTATTTAGGGATCCAGTTGGATATCGTTGCTAAAACATACCACTTGCCTATGGAGAAGCTGTCTGCCTTGAAGGAAGTTATTTTGTAATACTTCCTCTGTAGCAAGTGATGCTTCATCAGATCCGATCTTGCTGGGTCACTTAATTAATCTTGCATGCAGAGTGGTTGCCCCAGGCCGCCCCTTCCCTTCCCACTAGGCCAGGCTGCCTGCGGCCTGAGGTCCCCTTACCTTTCTCATGCAATGGGATCTCATGCAACGGTTGCAATTCCTATATGTATGCAATAGTAGTTGGCCATGGCAGGATACTTGCACAGGGATTTTTCAGGTTCATGCTGATGCTGCTGGATCTTTGCCCTTTGGTTTTTTATTTCAGGGGCTGCTGGTGTGCAAAGCCATGGCCTCAAGCCCGGTATGGTGAGGCAATCATGTGACCTAACTTTTGAGTTTTCCCCATTGTAGTAGCAGTTCACATGTGGCCCGAGGAGTTCAGTGACCATCGGATCTGCTTTTGGTCTGATAACCAGGTAGTGGTGAGCGTCTTGGCTAAACAGTTCTCACGCTCCAGCAGAGTCTCCGCCCCTCCGCTCATGCTTTTGAGCTGCACCGCTTAAGGTTTAATATTGTGCTTTCTGCTCTCCTGATTACGGGATCCTCTAATGATGTCTCTGACACTCTATCCCATTTTCAGATGGAGCGCTTCAGATCCTGGGCTCCAGACTCAGCTATTGCCAGACTTTTCCAGACCACCTGTGGCATGTTGACAACAATTAGTAATTACAGAGAGCAGCAGCTTCCATTTCCCCTTCTGCTTTTAGCTCTTATGGGAAGGCCTGGATGGATTTCTTAGCCTTAAGCTGGCAGTCCTCGGCCATTCAGATGAACTGGCCCCCATCCTCTGAGCAGATCCTGCAGTATTTGGTCCACCTGCCGCAGATTGGGCGTCCTGTTATAACTATAAGAATTCAGTCCGCTGCAATGTCTGTTATACTGAAGCTTTATTTTTCAGAGACCCTTGCATAAAGTTTGTAATGTGCAGGGCCTTGGAAGGTTGGAATAGGCTCCAACCTCATAGGACAGTGGGCAGGAAGTCGGTCAATTTTACCTATGCAGGATCTGCAACAAGTTAAAACTTTTCTGCTGGTAAAAGATCAAGGCGAGACTCCTTTCAGTATTCCATTGCATTTTGGGCACTGAGGGTTGGGGAAATGGTTGTTGGAGCCAGCACAGGGCTGAGAGTCTGGAGGCTTATTGCTTCAGGACTTTTCCTTATCTGCTTTGGAGCTTGTCATTAGAGTTGGGAACTCTAAAACAGACTTAGTGGGCAGGAGTGCCACAATCAGGCTTCCCATTACACATGAGGAGGGCCCTTGCACGGTTATGGATACCAGAAAAAATTGGCTTTTCATTCCCCTGGGGGCTGGCCCACTCCTAGTGCATGAACATGGGTTCCCGTTAGCCAGGCATTAATGTGCTTACGCCGTGCACCAGTTATTACGGCCTGCGGCTTGCCTACCACTGAACACGCCTCATTCCTTCCGAATAGGGCTGCTGCAACGGCTGCACACTGGGGGCCTGTCTGTAGACAGGATTGTGAATACGGGTCATTGGAAGTCTGACGCTGACAAGGGTTATATCAGGAAGTGTCACAATGATGTCTGTGCTGATGCTTGTCTGTTATTTCCTTTTCTCATAGGAGCAGCGGTGCACATTTGGGCCACAGCATTGTACACTGGGCTGGCAAGCGCGCTGACAAGTCTGGACTGGGGCGCCATCTCAGTCTTCCTGCCCATGTGGACATATACTGGATGTCCAGATGGGGAATGCTTTGGGAGGAGGTCCTTCCTTTGGTGCGGTCGAGTGTGACCTGTGCAGGTCCTCCCGCAGGGCTGGTGGTACAGCTGGGCAAGAATGATTTGCTGTCTTCCTCCAGCATAAGTTTGCATTCCTGCATGCAAGAGGGCTTGGATTGAGTTGATGGCAGCTCTCCCTGGACTCAAAATAATTTAAGGCATTTGGTTCAAGGTGGTCTGGAGGGGGGGTTGGAGCACCTGTCCCCTCCAATGCGCAAAGATATTCCATTACAGGAAACCAAGGATTTGCCATGCTTTGTCAACCCCTTTCGAGGGGTAGGGCCACGCAAGAGTCCCTGGGAGCATTTGGGGTGAGCTTGAGTCTGATCCTGGTTCATTGCTCCCCCACGCTGTTTACTTGTACTGACGATATGGTGGGGCCCAGTCGTCAGTGCTGCCCTGCTGAGGTCAGGTGCAGCTAGTCGGGAACCAATGCCTAGACAAACTACCACCGAGCAGGCCAGAAAGCATGTTAATATGGCGGTGGAAAATAAAATAAATAAAGTAAATCAAATCAAATAAATAACATATAAAATAAAATAAAAAATAAAATAAAATAGGTCCTTGCTTTAGGTGGTTCTGTGATATTGCACCCTGCTATTTTCTTCAAGACTGTTCCCCTCTTTGGGGCAGATGGGGGGTGCATCTTTCCCCTATGGGGAACGACACCTGGCGGGATGCGATTGCCTTGGGATTCATTGCTCCCCCACAATGTTGCTGGTACTGACGATATGGTGGGGCCCAGTCGTCAGTGCTGCCCTGCTGAGGTCAGGTGCAGCTAGTCAGGAACCAGTGCCTAGACAAACTACCACCAAAGAGGCCGGGAAGCATGTTAATAAGGAAGTGTAAAATAAAATAAAATAATAATAAAATAAAATAAAAATAATAAAGTAAAGTAGGCTTTGCTTCAGGTGGTTCCATGATTTTGCACCCTGTGATTACCTTCAAGGCTGCTGCCAGCTTTAGGGTGAATATTTCCCCTATAGGGAACGACACCTGGTTGGCTATGGTTGCTTTGGGATTGAAGGAAGGGTTGCATTTGTGAGTGGTTTGGCGGTGAGCTAAGGCTCTGTGGCGGTTAGGCATTGGTTAAATTGGTTGGTGGAGGGGTATGGATTGGCTGTGCCTGCCCCTCCAATGCTGCTGCTGATGGGTATTCCGTTAAAGGAATTCTGGGGCTTACCATCCCTTCGTCCAAACCCTTGGAGCAGGGTGCGGGCCGTGTAAGTTCCCAAGGAACAAGCAGGGAATAGCTGAGGATCTGTGTCGCAGTCCCAGCTGTCCCTGGTCTTGTTCCTCCACACGCTGACTCACGGGAGTCAGCGCTGTCCCCAAGGCGGGGGGGACAGATAGTCATAACCAATGCCTAAGCAACCACTCTCAATTTGTATGAAAATAAAGTTGTGGCCAAAAGTATGCCAAAAACCTTAAACAAAAATTATGTGTGATGTGTGAGTTATTGGGGTAGGGGTTTTGGGGGACCTCAGCACGCAATTCTAGATAAGAAGCTACAAACCTCCAGTACTTGTCATTAAGGGCTGCCAGTAGTTCTTTGGTAACTCTAAAGAACAGGGATTGAGCTTCTTTTACTGCTGCCACAAAAGCCTTGATGGTTTCCAATTAACTTCATTAATACATAAAGCAGTAGCTTGAAACTGACTGCTCTTCCTCTTACTGAGTTCCCTTGCATTTAAATAATCTTACTCCAAATGCAAGTTTATTTCTTGGTTCAGGAACCTCTGCTTATCTAAATCAGCAGTCATGCATATTTTCATGTCTGCAACATGGGACCTCTTTTTGTTGTCTGTATCCATTTCTCTCTCTATTTTTTTTTTGCTTATTGCTTTTTCCCAGTGGTCTGGCTTGTATAAAGAAGCTACCCTCTAGACCTGTGGTTCCCAATGTGGGGCACACGCCCCAGAGGGTGCAATTCGATTTTTAAGGGGGACAATTCGAGAATGAGTTATTAACAGTGAATGGCCTTTCAGGCTTCCTCCACATGAATAGGAGCTGACTTTTTGAATAATAAGAATTATATGTCACGGGGCGTGGGGCATCAGGATTTTAGAGATGCTTAGTGGGAACCAGACAGTCTTGCAAGATGTGAATTGTGATCACTCCTCAAGTTTCAGTTTTAAGAATTCCCAAATTGTGTATTTACGGGCCTCAGCCAAGAAGAAAAACGGGACTCTGTGAGCATGACAAAGAAAACACTTCCTGCAGAGCTCAGTCTCATCTCGCGTCTCATGATAGGCCAGCAGATAAACAAAGGTGCATGTAGTGTGCCTTATGTGGGTCAGGGTGAAAAGTAACACAAAAAATAACTTGCAAAGTCAGCAAGCGTCACAACTCAGATGGCAGGTAAAACGGTATGCACTGAACCAAAAGTGAACTGTTCCAGAAACTCTGCAAATGCCATCTTGGTAGTCAAAATAACCCCACAATTAATTGATAGTTGTTGTAACAATAAGGTCGTGTATGTTTATATTAATTTGCTTTGATATAGGCTAATTGGCTTGCTTTGATGTTATCCTTACCTGTGGGCTTGGGATCTATTGGTAAGATTTGGGTATTTGCCATCAACTGGTCATGTGAGGTGATGCAATGGCCTGGCCAAAGTGACATAATGCTGCTTTGTATATAAAGAATGTGTGAATGGTTGCTTGGACGCAGACAAGCCATCTCCATGCTGCAGTGTCTGTCAGTCCTGCGTCTGTAAAGTCTGGGAGATCAGCAGGCTGATTGCTTAAGTCTACACCTTTCCTTCTTTTTTAAAAAATAATTTTTATTGATTTTTGCACAAATTTTCCAACATAACAACTCCAACACCATATAACAAATCTTTGGCTATCACGGCCTAAGACTTCCTTCGACCCCTTCTAATGGTTTTCTAAATTTCTTTTTATTTTTGCATTTTATTACTATGCTTATTGCTATAAGTCCAATCTTGCATCAGTTAATTTTAGTCCCTTTCCCATTAATTTATATAGTCCTCCTTACAAAACTTCTTGTAACCCTACAAGTGATGTTAGGTAATTACAATTGTCTTTCAGATACAACATAATTTTCTTACAATCCTTTAGGAAAGTCTGGTCCTGCTGGTTTTGAATTTTTCCTGTTAGTCTCGCCAGCTCAGCATAGTCCATTAATTTCATTTGCCACTCTTCTTTTGTTGACATTTGCTCTTGTTTCCATCGTTGGGCTAATAATATTCTTGCTGCAGTGGTCACATATAAAAACAATTTTTTATCATTCTTATGAATTTCTGTACCTACCATACCAAGTGAAAGAGCTTCTGGTGTTTTTTAGAAATGTATATTTCAACATTTTAAAAATTTCATTATAAATCATTTCCCAGAAGTCTTTTACTTTTTTACATTCCCACCACATATGGTAAAACGTGCCTTCTTTTTCTTTACATTTCCAATATTTGTTGTTTGTTTTGTACAACTTGGCTAGTTTTACTGGTGTTATATACCATCATTTTCATTATATTTTCTACACCTTTCTTTAATAAAGCACTAGAACTGATCACTCTAGTTTTTTGAAATCCTTCTGTTGTATCCCTGCACCCAACCGTTCCCACAAGTTCTCCTTTGGGCCGGCAGTTCAGAACAACATACCCCTAGTTTTGTTTTTAAACTTTGTTATCTGTTGCCAAAGTTGCCATCAGACCTTAATGTATAATGTTCAGTTTCCCAGAAGAATGCATCCATTTCCCTTTCTGATCAGTTTGGCTTGTTTATAGCTATGGAAGTGGATTGTAGTTTCAGGATGAGAAAGAATTATAACAAACAAACTGGAAAATCGCTGTCGTTTACTGATGAAGATGCTAAAGCATGATAATGCCACTGGTTGGGTGATTTGTTGAGTTTACCTTTGCTTGCATGGTCTATCCTCTTTCACCAAAGTGTAGAAGCTGCTTCCACATGGGGCATTCTCTTGATAGAGAAGAATAAATGTGATGATGTGGGCTAGGCCAGTAGCATAGACCTGAACCACCCAGTTGATACAGGTTACAGATGAGTTACCCTAGGTAAAATCTAAACAAGGTTGGCCACAGAGGCCCTGTGAAATAAAATTAATTAATGGCTAAAATTAACCTGAAGATTGCCACTTGTCCAGTTTTAATTTTAATTTGTTTGAATTAATTCTGGGATGTATCTTAATTTATTGATTGCTTGTTTTTATGCATTGTCTTACTTGTATGATGTTAGCCGCTCTGAACCCAGCTTTGACCAGGGAGGGTGGGATATAAATAAAAAATTATTATTATTATTAAAATTAAGCAGAGTTTGGACACTGATAGATTTTGCTAGATTGCATCCTTTCCTGGTTACCCCATACAGTGGTATCTCTGGATGTGAACGGGATCCATTCTGGAGCACCATTCGCATCCTGAAGCGAACGTAAGATGCAACAGCACGTTTGCACGTCTGCGCGGGTTGCGTTTTGCCGCTTCTGTGCATGCGCGTGACGTCATTTAGAGCGTCTGCACATGTGCGAGTGGCACTCCGTTACTTCCAGGTCACCGCGGAGCGCAACCCGAAAATATTTAAGCTGAAGCGTATTCATCCCGAGGTATGACTGTACACTTAAATAGCTCAGTCAGTAGAGGGTTGTGGGTTCAAGTTCTACATTGGGCAAAATATTCCTTCATTGCAGGGGGTTGGACTAAGTGGCCTTCGTGGTCCCTTCCAACTACAGTTCTATGATGATTCTAACTTTAATATTCTCTGAATAAGAAAAAAATAGAAGGTAGCAAAAGTATTTCAAATTTATTCGTGCAAACAAGTTTGTAGCTACTATCCTTACAAAGTGTTGAAAAAAATATCCCCTAGGAAGATTGGGGGGGAGGGGAGGAACATCCAGAAAGCACTGAAAGAACAGCTATGGGAAGGGGAACCTGTGGCCCCCCAGATATTGCTGAATAGCAGCTCCCACTATCCCTGTCCACAGACCATGCTGACTAGGACTGATGGAAGTAAGTCAGCAACACCACAGAATCCTCTCCTCTGGAAGAAGTGGCCTGCTAATAGAAAGTTGATGTGGAGTTCTCACCTCGTGATATATTGCTTTTCAACATACCAGCGCTGAGTGTGGCTGTGGGGCAAGGGAAGCAAATTGTGCTTGACCGGTGAGGGTCCCCCCCCCCCGAAAAAGCAAGGAGCAACTTGGCCTGCTTAGCCCCCAGTCATATTACATATTCTCTCTCTCCCCCCCTCCCGTTCCGTGTGTGTGTGTGTGTGTGTGTGTGTGTTCTCAGGCAGTTATCTTAGCAGGTAAAGCCTCTTGGGCTTGCTAATAGGAAGGTTGGCAGTTTGAATCCCTGCGACGGGGTGAGCTCCTGTTGCTCTGTCTCAGCTTCTGCCAGCCTAGCAGTTTGAAAGCATACCAGTGTGAGTAGATAAATAGGTACCGGTGCAGTGGGAAGGTAAATGGTGTTTCCGTGTGTTCTGGCTCTCATAACAAACCTCTGTGCGCCAATAGTGGTTCAGTCATGCTGGCCACATGACCCTAGAAAGCTGTCTGTGGACCAACCCTGGCTCCCTTGGCCTGAAAAGCAAGATGAGCACTGCAACCCAAAGTCACCTTTGACTGGACTTAACCATCCAGGGGTCCTTTACCTTTACCTACCTCTCTTCTCAGCAGCAATAATGTGGCACATTTCCTTCTCCTGTTTCTTCTCTCCTTAAGTTCCTTTACCTCCATGTCCCCTTTGGGATCCTTGCATGCTGAGTATTGTTGAATGCAATTCTTAATGAGTTACTTGAAGCATTTTTTTGCTCAGCAAGAATGCCGACTGTTCTAGGGACTTTGGACAAAAGCCACATAAATGCCCAGGGGAAGCAGGTATGTCACCTGTTCTACAGTAGCTTAAATAAACAGTGTAGCAGTTGTTCTAATAGAGAATGCTCATACACCATACATTTAAAGAACATAACTTCCCTCACAGAATCCAGGGAATTGTAGTTTGCTAAAGGTGCTGGGAACTGTAGCTCTGTGAATGGTGAACTACAGTTTCCCAAGATTCCTTGGGGGGAGTCACGTTGTCTAAATGTGCTTCAAATGCTTGTTGTGTATGCAGCCAAGGTGAGGCACGTGTAAGTTGTTTTTGGCGATACATCGGTTGTGTGTGGGATGGCGGGGTGTTAAACAAAAATACCTTACCTTATTTGCAAAAACGGCAAACAGCAGACAGTACTAAATGTTAGTATTAAGAGACACACAGGCCACAAACGTGTATAATGGTGTCATAGAGGAAAATAAAGATTGCTGGGGGTGGGGTGATACAATAGAGGTTTCTAAAAATAAGAGCATCAATATAGAACTTCCCCCTTTCCTCATAATGCCATAAATGGGTGGCTTTGCCTTCATGCCTTGTTTGTCAGCTTCCAGAGGCATATGACTCTCTGTTGTTGAAACAGGAACTAGAAAGAAGAGCTTAGCCTAATCCACCCAGGCAGTTATCAGCTTTGATGAATGCTACCTTATTGCCACAAAGCCTGCTCAGAAGTGGGGAAATGTATTTGCTTTAATGTACTAGATTTTGAACATATTCCTTCTTGCAAAATTTCACATCCTGGGTTAGAGAGTACCTGCTGGAATTTACCCCCTGGTTGGAGCAATAAGAATCAAGCACCTAAAACCATCCTGTGCAGAACCTGGAAAACAACAAAGTCATGCCTTGGAAACTGCCATGCTTTCTGCCAGTTCCCCCCACCCCACCCTCCTCATTTGACAACCCTCAGGATTTTTGCTGTAGGGCCTGAAAGCAGAAATCCTATGGCACAGCAATGCTAAGATGGCTATCAACACAATCCCAGTGACAGCTGCTTCAGGGTCTGTGGAAACATTTTGAAAGCTCATTCTTTCAAAACCAGAATTGTACATTCAGTAATGTCATAGCTTGTATTACTATGAAATTAAGCATTTAGCTGCCTGTCTAGCAGAGGTGGTGTATGCATGCACATTGAGTCTTGCCCAGGCCAGGTGGAGAAGAGCCCATGTGCTAACAGACCTTTCTCTTTTATATCAAGCAACAATATGTATGAAGCGTTATAGAACGTGGACTTTCTTTGTCCCCTTTTATTATTTATTATTGTTGTTGGCTAGGCATGCATAAAGGTCTGCAGTGATGGTTGAGACTGGTGTCATGGTTGCGGATGCAAAGCAATATTCCATAATCTAGGGGTTAGAGGGCAAGGATGCTTAGAAGAGACATTCCTTTTTTAATTTTTTTTATTTTTTTTTTAATTCCGGTCGGCGCCAGCGTTAATGGCGGTCCTCTTTCCGAGCTTCGGAGGAGGACTGCTCTGCGAGTTCGGGTCTGACCCGCTACGGCAAGCGGGGGACCCCTAAAATCACAGGCGCTGAAGCCTGTGAACAAGGAGACTCGGCGGGCACCAGAAGCGCCCCCCCTTACTGCAGAAAGAGCCTTTTTAAAGGCTCTGGAACGGCATCGGGAGAGCGCGGTGCTGAGAGTCGTTACCCAGCCTGCAGAGTGAAGCCGCGTCGCCATTGACGGAGAGCGCCGATTCCTTCCTGTAAATCTGGGACTGAAAAACCTGTGAGTAAGACTGAACGCTAATTTGGAACCTTTTAAAATTGAAAATTTGGCTGAAAACGGGGAAGGTAAAAATTAAGGAAGTCTGCCTTCCCCCGACTGCATGACAGCTAAAGCAACGGAAATTTAAAGCTGCATCCGTATGAAACATTCCTTGACTATTTAACCTGACATTGGACTTAGATCTCCCCTCTAGCAAGCAGGACAGAGGGAAGGAAAAAGGGACAATAAGAACTGCATTACTTATCTAAAAGGGAAAAATCTTCTGCTGCCTTAATACCCTGAAACAGACTGCCAAACAAGACAATAGAGCACTGAACTGTCTTTAAATTCTTGGGAAAGTTACATGGTTGAAGTTTCCTTTGCTACAAAGTTTTTAGACCTTGTTGCTACAGTATATTGGAGTATGCTGAAATAGTATCCACTGGAAAAAGTGCTGTAACATATATTTACAAGCCTCCTGATATACTTGTCTTTAACTTCTTTGTCTCCGTACTCGGACATTTTGCTTTGCTCCCCCTAGAGGGCTTAAGTAACGGTTGTAACAGTCTAGGACAGTGGAATTTTCCATCAGGGGACTGTTTTCGTGGGAACGTCCTTGGGACATGAGTGGCCCAGCAGAAGAGATAACCACCAGAGCCAAAGCTAAGCAGCAACAACACCAGCAACAGCAACAAAAGAAAAGAGGCTCAATTACAGGCGTAACTCCTACAGGAACATAAGGACAAGAAAAAGTGACAGCTGCTTCCATGGAGTCAGTGACACAAGCGTTACTCAAGATAAATCAATCTTTGGAGACCTTGACAAAGCAGAGTACAGAAAATACACAGAAATTAACAGAACTAACAGCAAGACTGGACTTGAACACAGAATCTATAAACAGGCTGATTCAAGAAAACTCTGCAACACGTAAGATTCCAGAGGAAGCTAGAACTATTGCTGGAGAGACACAAGAGAACTTAGAACCGATTGCTAAAAAGGTTCATGAACATGATGCAACTTTGGCTTTGTGGGAATTACAGAGAAAGGAAAGAAATCTGAAACTGAGATTGATTCCCGAGAGCGAAGGAGACAACCTCGTGGAGTATTTAACACAAGAGTTTGCTGATTTCTGGGAAGACTTGGAGGAGGAAGAATTTAAGATAATAACAGCATTTAGACTGGGCAGAAGACTGAACAGAAAGACCCCGAGGGATTGCCTGATTACCCTTAGATCTAAGGAAGAAAGAGATAAAATATTAAAATTACACTACCAAAAGGCCTTGCAAATTGAAAATTCATCTATACAGATTTTTAAAGACATCCCTAAATATATCTTGGAGTTGAGAACCTTCTATAAGGATCTGGTCTACCTGCTGAAGAAGAACATCATTCCTTTCAGGTGGGAGTTCCCACAAGGACTGTCCTTTGACTACAAGGGAAATAAGGTGAAAATAAAGACAACACAAGACAAAGAGAGGTTCCTGGAAAGAAACCAAGAGGACCTACAGAAGGGAACTGTGGACCCAATCGCAGAACAAAGGAGAGCACTAGATATTTTGAACTTATCGTTTGGACTTAATCCACCACCATCAGAGGAAGAGCAACAACTGGGAGCAGTTGGAGGAACAACGGAAAAGTAACAAGATGGCCCTGCAATTCCTTAGTTGGAATTGTAATGGGCTCAATATGCCTTTGAAGAGACGTCAAGTTTTTCATATTTTGAAAAGAGAACAATTGGATTTGATATGTCTACAAGAACAGTGGGGTCACTCAGAGGAGAAAATGGTGAAATGCAAACAGGGGACACAGAAAGGGCTGAACTCCTCAATGCCTTCTTTGCCTCAGTCTTCTCCGATAAAGAAAACAATGCCCGACCTGAAGAATTTGGAGCAAATGATTCAGCAAAGGAAACACAGCCCAGAATAACTAAGGAGATAGTACAAGAATACTTGGCTAGTTTAGATGTATTCAAGTCTCCAGGGCCAGATGAACTGCATCCAAGAGTATTAAAAGAACTGGCAGATGTGATCTCAGAACCACTGGCAGTCATCTTTGAGAATTCCTGGAGAACAGGCGAAGTCCCGGCAGACTGGAGGAGGGCAAATGTTGTCCCTATTTTCAAAAAGGGGAAAAGAGAGGACCCAAATAATTATCGCCCAGTCAGTCTGACATCAATACCAGGGAAGATTCTGGAGCAGATCATTAAGCAAACAGTCTGTGAGCACCTAGAAAGGAATGCTGTGATCACCAATAGTCAGCATGGATTTCTGAAAAATAAGTCATGTCAGACTAACCTGATCTCGTTTTTTGACAGAATTACAAGCCTGGTAGATGAAGGGAACGCAGTGGATGTAGCCTACCTTGATTTCAGCAAGGCATTTGACAAGGTGCCCCATGATATTCTTGTAAAGAAGCTGGTAAAATGCGGTCTTGACTATGCTACCACTCAGTGGATTTGTAACTGGCTGACTGACCGAACCCAAAGGGTTCTCATCAATGGTTCCTCTTCATCCTGGAGAAGAGTGACTAGTGGGGTGCCACAGGGTTCTGTCTTGGGCCCGGTCTTATTCAACATCTTTATCAACGACTTGGATGATGGACTCAAGGGCATCCTGATCAAATTTGCAGATGACACCAAACTGGGAGGGGTGGCTAACACCCCAGAGGACAGGATCACACTTCAAAACGACCTTGACAGATTAGAGAACTGGGCAAAAACAAACAAGATGAATTTTAACAGGGAGAAATGTAAAGTATTGCACTTGGGCAAAAAAAATGAGAGGCACAAATACAAGATGGGGGACACCTGGCTTGAGAGCAGTACATGTGAAAAGGATCTAGGAGTCTTGGTTGACCACAAACTTGACATGAGCCAACAGTGTGACGCGGCAGCTAAAAAAGCCAATGCAATTCTGGGCCTCATCAATAGGAGTATAGCATCTAGATCAAGGGAAGTAATAGTGCCACTGTATTCTGCTCTGGTCAGACCTCACCTGGAGTACTGTGTCCAGTTCTGGGCACCACAGTTCAAGAAGGACACTGACAAACTGGAACGTGTGCAGAGGAGGGCAACCAAAATGGTCAAAGGCCTGGAAACGATGCCTTATGAGGAACGGCTAAGGGAGCTGGGCATGTTTAGCCTGGAGAAGAGGAGGTTAAGGGGTGATATGATAGCCATGTTCAAATATATAAAAGGATGTCACATAGAGGAGGGAGAAAGGTTGTTTTCTGCTGCTCCAGAGAAGCGGACACGGAGCAATGGATCCAAACTACAAGAAAGAAGATTCCACCTAAACATTAGGAAGAACTTCCTGACAGTAAGAGCTGTTCGACAGTGGAATTTGCTGCCAAGGAGTGTGGTGGAGTCTCCTACTTTGGAGGTCTTTAAGCAGAGGCTTGACAACCATATGTCAGGAGTGCTCTGATGGTGTTTCCTGCTTGGCAGGGGGTTGGACTCGATGGCCCTTGTGGTCTCTTCCAACTCTATGATTCTATGATTCTATGATTCTATGATTCTATGATTCTAAGAAACCCATGTAACCAGAGCACACAGGAAACTACTCATAAATAAAAGATTAGGACAAGAATTCATTTCATCGGACAAAGTTAAGAAAAGAGGAGTTGTGATTTATGTAAAAGAGAAATGGGTTCCAAAAATGATGTTTAAAGATGAACAAGGAAGATATTTGGCAGTTGAAATACAAGTGCAAGGAGAAAAATTTCTAATAGTTGGAGTTTATGCACCAAATGAAGGCAAGGCGGAATTCTTCAAGAAGCTCCATGAAACTTTGATGGACTATTTGGATTATAATGTGATAATTATGGGAGACATGAATGGTGTGGTTTCTACAAATATGGACAAAGCACAAAGACTGACAATTTCAAAGGAAGGGAGACTTCCGAAGACCTTCTTTGAAATGACCGAGAACATGGACTTAATAGATATATGGAGAACGAGGAACCCTCTTGAGAGAGAAGGAACATTCTTTTCTCAAGCAATGATGACCTGGACCAGAATTGATCAAAACTGGATCACTAGTGGGATGGCTCCAAAGATTAAGAAGATAGAAATCTGTCCAAAAACTTGCTCCGACCATAACGCCGTAAAGATGGAAATGAAACTTACAACAACTGGTCAATTTAGATGGAGGATGAATGACACCCTGTTTAGAGACAAGGAGATCCACATGAAGGCCCAAAAAACTCTAAAGGACTATTTTGAAATAAATCTAAAGGCCGATGTGGAAAAAAGAGTGATCTGGGATGCAAGTAAAGCTGTGATGCGAGGTTTTTTGATTCAACAAAACTCAATAAAAAAGAGAAAGCAGAATGAGAAGAAGGAAAAGATCCTGGAAAAGATAAAAGAAGGAGAGAAAAAATTAAGATCAAAACCAAAGTCCCAGGAGATTTTGAGAGAGATTAAGCTATACCAGACACAATATATGGAATTGATGAATCAAGAGATTGAGTGGAAGTTAAAGCAAATGAAACAAAAGACATTCGAATCGGCAGACAAATGTGGCAAACTTCTGGCATGGCAATTGAAGAAAAGGCAGAAACTAAATACAGTTACAAGCCTAGAAGTGGATGGAAAGAACATATCTAAACCCAATGAGATTAGAAACTGTTTTCTGAGCTACTTTAAAAAACTTTATTCTCAAGGACCACAAAATGAAGAGGACATAGATAAATTCCTTAATAAACATGGATTACAAAAAATCTCTCATCAAAGCAAGGTGGATTTAAACCAGAGAATAACAGAACAAGAGATAGAGGGTGCCATTCAGGACATGCAATTGGGCAAATCTCCAGGGCCAGATGGACTGACTTCCAGATATTACAAATCTTTGAAGGAGTGGTTGGTTCAACCGTTAAAGGAAGTCTGCAACGAGATCTTAGAGGGAAAAAAGGCACCAGAATCGTGGAAAGAAGCGTATATTTCACTCATACCAAAGACAGAGACTGAAAAGACTCAACTTAAGAACTACCGCCCAATATCATTACTTAATGTGGATTACAAAATCTTTGCAGACATTTTGGCGAAAAGATTTAAAAGAGTGTTGATGGAGAAGATTCATAGGGACCAAGCAGGCTTTCTCCCAAAGAGGCATTTATCAGACAATGTAAGGAATATAATAGACATTTTGGAACGGCTAGAGGTGAATATAAACACCAAAGCAGTGTTGATTTTTGTGGACGCGGAGAAAGCCTTTGACAATATTTCTTGGAGCTTTATGAAAAAGAATCTTCATGGGATGGGGGTAGGCCAAGGTTTTGAGAATGGTATGGGTGCGATATATTCTGAACAAAAAGCTAAGCTGATTGTAAATAATGTGATAACGGAGGAACTTAAGATAGAAAAAGGAACACGACAGAGGTGCCCAATTTCCCCATTGCTTTTCATTTCTGTTCTGGAGGTGTTGCTGAATATGATTAGAAATGACCAGCAGGTTAAAGGTGTACAGGTCGGGGTTAAACATTACAAGTTAAAGGCCTTTGCAGATGACCTAGTATTGACTCTACAAGAGCCAGACACTAGTACGAAAAGGCTGTTGGAGATAATCCAACAATTTGGTCAGGTAGCCGGATTTAAACTGAACAAACAAAAAACTAAAGTATTAGAAAAAAACTTAACAGATACGGAGAAGGAGAAATTTCAAGAAGAGACAGGTTTGACAGTGGTTAAGACGGTGAAATACCTAGGGGTTTATTTGACATCTAAAAATTTGAACTTGTATAAGGACAACTATGAAAAATGTTGGTCAGAAATTAAAAAAGACCTAGAAATATGGTCAAATTTGAAATTGTCAATGTTAGGCCGAATTGCAGTGATTAAGATGAATGTATTGCCTAGAATGTTGTTTTTGTTTCAAACTTTGCAGATTCTTGACAAGATGGACTGTTTCAAGAGGTGGCAGAAAGATATTGCGAAATTTGTCTGGCAGGGCAAAAAGCCCAGAATAAAATTTAAAGTACTTACAGATGCAAAAGAAAGAGGGGGGTTTGCCCTGCCGGACTTAAAACTGTACTATGAAGCAGCAGCGTTTTGCTGGCTGAAAGAGTGGATGCTCCTCGAGAACACAGATATCTTGGATTTAGAAGGTTTCAATAATACATTTGGTTGGCATGCATATCTATGGTATTGTGAGGGTTTGATTAGCTGCTTGTGCGTGAAAACGTGCTCCCTCAGAGTTTGTGCGCCCCCACAAACCTCCGTGTGTGACGGAGCTCCTCAGACATGTCTGCTCTAGTCACTAGTAGAGTCCGACAGTGGCTGCCTGCGGAAGCGTTTCCAGCAAAGAAGTTCCTTAACGGAAACGCGTCTCCTGGACTCACGGCGTGACAGTTTCCTGCGAGGTATGGGTCTCCCTATGTGAGACTCAGATACCTCCCCACTGTTTTCGCTGGAAGCGTCCCTGAGCCCTCCCTCCTGCTCACATTCCCTCAGAGAATCACTCCTCCCCCTGCTGGTCCCTGCTTCAGCAGTTGAGTCTCTTTCATCCTGCCTGAGTCCCTCCACCACCTGATGCTCTGATGGCAGTTCCCTGACATCCACTTCCCCTCCAGGGCCCCCCTCACCCCCTCCCAATTCCTCCCCCCTGGGAGGTGAAGGGCTAAAACCCCGAAACGAATCTTCCTCATCTTCTGACGTCTCGAACAATTCTCTCCATCGATCGTCGTCCTGGCCAGCTGAATCCTCCTCCTCTTCAGAATCTGGGAACCCCTCCAACTCCTCTTCCTCGTCGGTGGTGGCAAAGTATTCCCTTCGGAACCTCGCTACAGGCTGAGGTTTACGTGGGAACCTCTGATGAAAAGTCTCTATTAAAACCTCGTCATTGACATCCTCTGCCCTAACCCAGGTGTTTTCCGACTCCGGTTCCCCTTCCCACATTACCAAATACTCTACTTGATCTCCCTTCCACCTGGAATCGAGGATCTCCGCTACATGGTAGCTGTGTTCCTTCTCCTCCATTGCTGGTCCCCTAGTGACCCTCCCCTCACTGTCTCCTCTATACGGTGACAGCAACGACCTGTGAAAAACTGGGTGCAGCTTCATGTGGTTCGGTAACCGGAGCCTGAAAGCCACTGGATTGACCTGCTGTATGACTTCAAACGGACCCAGCCTTTTGGGTCTTAATTTCTTACAACCTCCTTTGAATGGCAACCCTTGGGTAGACAGCCACACCTGGTCCCCCACCCTGATGCTTTCACCTTCCCTTCTGTTTTTGTCTGCTTGCCTCTTATATTCCTCCTTAGCCCTGTTTAAGTTGAGTTGGAGCTGGCGATGGATCGCTTCCATTTCTTCCACGAACTGTTCTGCAGCTGGAACGCTCCAGTTCTCCCCCTCCCCCCCTGGGAAGGCTCTGGGATGGCACCCGTGATTAGCCAAAAAGGGGCTCATCCCCGTGGACACGTTCTCTGCATTGTTGTAGGCAAATTCTGCCAACGCCAGCTTCTCCACCCAATCATTCTCTCTGTCATTAACATAACACCTCAAATATTGTTGGAGAACCCCATTTGCTCTTTCCGCCTGCCCGTTGGTTTCAGGATGACGGGCCGTCGAGAAATTAACCTCTACATGCAGTAAGCTCATGAGCTTCCTCCAGAACCTGGAAGTAAATTGTTTCCCTCGGTCTGAAACCACCCTCAAGGGGGCGCCATGCAACCTAAACACATTCTCTACAAACAATTTGGCGGTTTCTTCTGCTGTAACCGCATGTGAGCAGGCTATGAAGTGGGCCATTTTAGTTAACAGGTCTACTACAACCATGATGGCTGTTTTCCCTCTAGACCTTGGCAGATCAGTCATGAAATCTATTGCCACTGCTTCCCACGGTCTCTCAGGTGTGGGCAGTGGTTCTAATAAACCAGCCGGCGCCTGCCTCTCCCCCTTGGCTCTTTGGCATTGTTCACACCCTCTCACATACTCCCGCACATCTTCCCTGACCTTGGGCCACCAAAATTCCCTGGTAACCAGCCACATGGTTTTGTGTTGCCCAAAGTGCCCTGCTGTGGGGCTATCGTGCAGCTGCTTGAGTACTTTCTCCCTCAATTCCCCTTCAGGTATATATAACGCTCCCTTATAATACAATGCCCCATTTCTCTCCTCAAAACCACCGGGTTTGTCTTCCTCCCCTCTGAGATCCCTGAGTTTCCCCTGGGCGTATGCATCCTGCACCGTACCCTCTACCAATTCCCTTTGCCCCACCAAAGTCGCCCCACACACCCAGCGGTCCTCTGGAATGATATGGGTTTCTTCGGGTGCTCCCTCCCCCTCCAAATATTCAGGTTTGCGTGAGAGAGCGTCCGCCCTAACATTCTCTGGGCCTGGCACATAACAAATCTCAAAGTTAAATTTGGAGAACTCTTGGGCCCATCTCAACTGCCTTTGGTTGAGCACTCGCGCCGTTCTCCAGTACTCTAGATTTTTATGGTCCGTGCACACTTGCACTTTATGTTGTGCACCAACTAGCAGATGCCTCCATCTCCGGAACGCCTCATGAATAGCAAGCAGTTCTCGGTCGTACACCGTGTAGTTCCTCTCGGATTTGTTCAGCTTCCGCGAGAAGAAGGCACACGGACGCCACTCCGACTCCTCCTTCCCCGGCTGCAGAAGAAGCACCGCCCCTATGGCTCTGTCAGATGCGTCTGTTTCCACCCTTAGCTTCTTTCGTAAATCCACATGCAGAAGTTGTTCTTCAGAGGCGAAGGCCCTTTTCAGTTCCTCAAACGCTCGCTCCGCCTCCGCCGTCCATACAAACTTCTTCTTACTGCTGAGACAGTCAGTGATGGGCGCCGTCAGATGGGCGAAGTTGCGGATGAACTTACGATAAAAGTTTCCAAACCCTAGGAACCTCTGCACATCCTTCTTGGTTTTGGGTGTTTTCCATTCCAGCACTGCCTGTACCTTGCCGGGATCCATGGCCAATCCCTTGTCTGACAGGCGGTACCCCAGGAATTCCACCTCCTTGGTATGGAACCGACACTTCTCCAGTTTGACCCACAGCCTGTTGGCTTGCAGTCTGCTCAACACTTCTCTGACGTCTCTCACATGTTGCTCCTCATTCTCAGAATACACCAACACATCATCTAGAAAGGCAACGCAATTCTTGTAGAGCAAAGGGCCCAGCACGTGGTTCATAAAAGATTGAAAACACGCGGAGCCTGCTTGTAATCCAAATGGCATAACGAGGTATTCAAACGCCCCCAAAGGGGTAAACATGGTGGTTTTCCATTCATCCCCTTTCCTTATGCGTATCAGGTTGTACGCCCCCCTTAGATCCAGCTTTGTGAAAATCTTTCCCTTCCTCACCATGGTCAAAATATCATCAATTCTGGGCATAGGGAACGCCACCGGTTCAGTCACTGCATTCAGCCGCCTAAAATCACATACAAGTCTCGGCTTGTCCGCATTTTTTTTGTCCACAAAGAACACTGGGCTCCCCCCTGCTGCTTTGGACTCTCTGATGAAGCCTCTCTTCAGGTTCTTGTCAATGAACCCTCGCAACTCCTGCATTTCCCTGTCTGACATGGCATACAACTTGCCCACGGGAAGCTGTGCTCCAGGGAGTAAATTGATCTGACAATCAAAGGGTCTATGAGGTGGTAGTTGGTCAGCTTCCTTCTCACTGAACACGTCGCTGAGATCTGCATACTGTGGAGGTACCTTCACCTTCCCCATTACTTCAGTCCCTGCTAGGGTGGCTTGGGCCCCTACTGAACCCTTCTCCCCTTTGCAGTGTTCTAGGCAATGTGCTGAACCAAAGGACACCACTCTTTGATGCCAGCCAACCAGCGGATCATGTAGAGCTAGCCAGCTCATTCCCAAAATAATGGGAGCGCCTCCCAGGGTGGCCACATTAAACGCTATCAGTTCTGTGTGCCTTGCCACCCTCATTATCATTGGGACAGTCTGCAAGCGGACTCCTCCTCCCAACAACTCCCTGCCATCAATCGTGGTCACCTGCAGGGGGTTGCTTAAAGGGATGGTCTGTATCTGGTGTTCAGCAGCAAACTCCTTGCTCATAAAATTGCAGGAGCTGCCTGAGTCCAATAGCGCCTTTATTTTTAGGGGGTGCCCATTCTGCAGCTCTAGCGACACTTCAATCACTAGAGCAGGTCGAGGAGCTTCTGGCACGGGCACTTTCACTGCTCTTTGGCCTGGCTGCAGTGCCCCAATTGTGGCAACCAGGCGTTGGCTTTTACCTGCTCCTCTCCCCCTTCTTCTCCCCCCTCAACAGCTCCCACCATCCCTTGCCATTCCTTCCTCTGGGGGCAGACTCTGGCAAAGTGGCCTGGCTGTTGGCAGAGATAGCATTTCCGGGGGCCCTTTCCCTCCTTCTTAGCTCCCTCGCTGGTTTTTGAAAATGCGCGCGCGCGCGCTGTTCCGATTTCCATCGGCTCTGCCGGCGGGAAAGCTGGCTCAGGAATGTCTGGAATGCGGAACTCCTTCCAACGTTCCCCTCTCCCTTCCCGCCTCTCCAAGGCTCTTGCCTCCTGCCGCGCTCCTATGGTCAGCGCAGATTTGGTCAGCTGATCCATAGACTCCGCCCTGGGGCTCCGTGCCAGCTCGTCTTTCACCCCCGAAGAAAGACCTTCTTCAAATAGCATTTGAACGGGTGCCGCCGATAAATCCCAACTCAGTCTGTGAATCAGCATGGTAAACTCAGTCCAATATTCACGGACAGATCGACTCCCCTGCTTACAAGCCATTAGCTGTCTGCGCACCACCCCTTCCTCAATATCGCTGGAAAACATGATATCCATTGCACGAAAGAACTTCATTGTGTCCTTTAGTATGTCATTGTGCGTTGCCATTAGGGGTCGAACCCAGTCTCTAGCCCCTTTCTCAAGATGCCCAATTACAAAAGCAACTCGCGATTCCTCATCAGGGAACTCATCGAACTGCACATTAAGGGCATATTGCATCTCTGTCCTAAAAGCATGGTAGTCCTTGGGGTCCCCCCCAAATTTCTGCACCAATCCTGGTACCTTTCTGGGGAATTGAGTGGCTCTCCCCTTCTTGTCTGCATCCTGAGCCCTTCTCTCCTCCAGCCTCGCCGTCTGCAGGGCCAGTTGAACCTCCAACGCTCGGTATCTATCTTCCAAGCTTGGACCAGCTCCAGCCCCTGCTCCTCCGGTTCCGGTTGGTTCGCTCATGATGCCTTCTCTTGCACAGGCAGCGTACAAAGACTGTCGGACTGCTGTGAGGGTTTGATTAGCTGCTTGTGCGTGAAAACGTGCTCCCTCAGAGTTTGTGCGCCCCCACAAACCTCCGTGTGTGACGGAGCTCCTCAGACATGTCTGCTCTAGTCACTAGTAGAGTCCGACAGTGGCTGCCTGCGGAAGCGTTTCCAGCAAAGAAGTTCCTTAACGGAAACGCGTCTCCTGGACTCACGGCGTGACAGTTTCCTGCGAGGTATGGGTCTCCCTATGTGAGACTCAGATACCTCCCCACTGTTTTCGCTGGAAGCGTCCCTGAGCCCTCCCTCCTGCTCACATTCCCTCAGAGAATCACTCCTCCCCCTGCTGGTCCCTGCTTCAGCAGTTGAGTCTCTTTCATCCTGCCTGAGTCCCTCCACCACCTGATGCTCTGATGGCAGTTCCCTGACAGGTATGATAAAATCAAAGTGCATAGGGCCTTTAAGAATCACATTGTCAGAAAAGCGTTGTTTAATGTATGGATAAGATATAAAGACTTGTTGGAAAATAAAACCCCTAGATGGCTGTCACCTTTGGAGGCTAAGGCAGTGAAGAAACTCAATATGGAGGCCGGATGGCCAAAGTATTGGGAAATTTTGGAACAAGATGGAGATAAATTGAAATTACAGAGTCATGAGAAATTGAAACCAAAAGTACAAGATTGGCTCCATTATTATCAAATAATGGAGGTTTACAAACAAGATAGAAAAATTGGCTTCCAGGTGGAAAAATCAAAATTAGAGACTGAACTGTTAGAACCCAATACCAAGAATTTGTCAAGAATGTACAATTTGCTGCTGAAATGGAATACACAAGATGAAACAGTCAAATCGGCTATGATTAAGTGGGCACAGGATATTGGCCATAACATTATGTTTGCTGACTGGGAATGGTTGTGGAACACCGGTATAAAATTCACGGCATGTAATGCCTTAAAGGAAAATATTATGAAAATGATTTACAGGTGGTACATGACCCCAGTCAAGCTAGCAAAAATTTACCATTTGCCTGATAATAAGTGTTGGAAGTGTAAAGAAACTGAAGGTACTTTCTATCACCTTTGGTGGACATGCCCGAAGATTAAGGCTTTCTGGGAAATGATATATAATGAAATGAAAAAGGTACTTAAATGTACTTTCCTTAAGAAACCAGAGGCCTTTCTCTTGGGCATAGTCGGCCAATTGGTGTCAAAGAAAGATAGAACTTTCTTTATGTATGCTACAACAGCAGCAAGAATACTTATCGCAAAGTATTGGAAGACACAATATCTACCCACCCTGGAAGAATGGCAGATGAAAGTGATGGACTATATGACATTAGCTGAGATGACTGGCAGAATCCGCGATCAGGGAAAGGAGACGGCGGAAGAAGAATGGAAGAAGTTTAAAATTTATCTTAAGGACTACTATAAACTGGATGAATGTTAGAATGTCGAGGTTTTGAGAAAGAAAGGGTTACAGCGATATAAGATTAGATTAAAGGAAAGATTAAGAGGACAGAGGCTTGACAGAACTATTTAGAACTTGCTGAAAAACTTTGGACATTGGGATACAGAAAGGGGAGGTATGGGGGAGTCCGAGAAACAAGGTTTATGAAAAAAAGGGTACGAAACTATACATGTTTGTATGTCTTTTTATATGTTTGTATTGTTTTTAAAAAATTTGTAAAACCAATAAAAAAATTTTTAAAAAAAAATAGAAGAGACATTCCTAGGCTTACAGATTCCTTGGCCACAGGATCTTTTCCCTTACTCACAGCTCTTTGACAGTGGCCTGGTTTGCATATTACACCAAGCCCAAACCATGGTTAAGGATGAATGTGCAGGCTCTCAGGGAGGGGGTAATGGATGCCATGCTCCTTCCTGGTCATTCATCTTCTTCTGAAGCTTTTCCTGTTTATAAAATTTTATACAGGGAGAAGATCTTTTTTAAGACGGGGGGCCGGACCTCTGTTTTATTTAATGCATTTCAAGTAGGAAGAGGGTGAGTGCCATCTAATAAGAGGCAATATTTGCATATTGAACAGGGAGGTTATTTACAAAGATTGGCTGGATCTGATTATCCAGACGATAACTGAAGCTTCTCATAACGTGGACCCTAAATTACTGTTGCTACAGCTCTCCAAACCTTTCAAACCACATAGCCCACCGAGTGTCACATGTTTAACAAATTGCCATACTCTATTTTAGGCCTGTACTGCTGCGGTTGACTATTTGTTGCAATGAAAAGGACTGCAGCAAATAGATCTGTAGTTCATTGCTTGTGTTTGCTTTTAGTATAACTGCTGAGTATATTTATTATAAGAATTGTTAAATTATTATTATTCAGGTTGCATTTATATGCTTCTGTGCATTTAAAGTGCAAAGATAATTCACTTTCATAAGAGTATTACAAGTTTGTATGCATATGGAAATCAGAAAATCACTAAGTAGTTTTCCCCAGTGTGGATTTTTGAAAATTCTGCTCTTGTGCATATTATTTCCAGTGGTGTATCTAAGAGACTAGGTTGCAAATCATGAAGTTCCTGGTTTGAATCTTTTCTCAGCCATGAACTTAGTAGGTGGCTTTAGGCAAGCTGCTCTCAGCCTCAGTCCTCCCATCCATTGTAAATGGATAATACAGTACTGACTAACCTTTTCAGGGATGTTACAAGACTGCAACTAGATAATAACTGGAAGGTCCTGCCCAAATGTTTTAATTCAATGCCATCTGTAAGTTCATAAGGACAAAAAGTTACGTGTTCCAAATACTTTATGAAAAATGTTCTTCTCTTTACCCCACCAACACCAAAAAGGGATCCATTAAATATTACAGTATCATTTTCAGGGTTTGCAGAAGTATACACTACCCCTGTTAAAAAAGACAAACCAGCCCAGGGTGAACTGTGCATTCTTAGTAGCTGCAGAATGTTGAAAGATAGGAAACAGAAAACTGGTTGTGTAGAGTAGAATGCCCTCCATGATCCTCTGACAATTTACAGAGTTGTATGCTGGAGAAGGGTGTGGTGGATGGGTGGGTGGATGGATGGATCCCTAAGCAGGAACATTCCTTCCATTTTTTCCCTTTTCAAATTATGAAGCTCAAAACAGGAAAGCAAATATTGTGAACATACAAAGTTTTAGTAATAGCTTCAAGAGAAAACAACAACATCGCCTGAAAAATTAGATGTGCATGTTCTGTTACACACATGACACGCTGCAAAGAACATCCATAACAAAGTGAAAGTTGTTGTGATAACACAGGGTGATGATGATGATGAAGTATCACTGTTTGGATTCAGTACAGAGCTAGGAGTCACCTTCAGTATCTACCTATTATATGTTACAGTCGCACTGCCAGTGTTGGTAAGGTGGTCCCTGTTGCCCTTCTTGCTTGGCTTCACTGGATGGCTATTTGAACACAGGAAAATAAATTTTATGGAAAATATGGGTGACCTTACAAGACATTGATTCTGATGTCCATCATTCCAAAAACACATATTTTCAAAGTAAAAAATTCATAATAGTTCATAGTAGTGAAAATTCACTCACTTAAGAGATGTATTTTATTGTGTGTGTGCTTTTATGTTCACACACACTACACCTGAGCTGTAAGAGTATATCTCCTGGAGTTTTGCAAACTTTTATATGCATACAATAGTTTTCACCTGCAGTGTGCAGCTTGTAGCACCCGTGGTCCATAAGTGCATAAGTAATTCAGTGTCATTTGTAAGTAGAACCATGTGGAATGGGTGCGACAGCCTAGTTTCTTCCATGCCAGCAGTGTGTTGTCTCAGTGGCATGGAAAGTAACCACATAATTGCACTCATTTCATGAGGCATTTCTACCATAATAATTATTAGTTTTATTATTGTTATTTACCGTATTTTTCGCCCTATAGGACGCACTTTTTCCCCTCCAAAAATGAAGTAAGGGATATGAAAAAAAGGTTATGAAATTATACATGTTTGTTTGTCTTTTTATTTGTTTGTATTGTTTAAAATTTTTTTGTAAAACCAATAAAAAATTTACAAAAAAAACAAAAAACAAAAATGAAGGGGAAATGTGTGTGCGTCCTATGGGGTGAATGCAGGCTTCAGGAAGCTATCCACAAGCCTTGGGAGCCCGCGGGAGTTCCCGCCGGGCTCCCAAGGCTTGCAGATAGCAGCCTGTTCTGGGGGCTGGGGTCGGGGGAAGCTTGGGCTTCCCCCACCCCAGCCCCATGCCTGGGGGGGGGGAATAAATTATTTTTCTTTATTCCCCTCCAAAAAAAACCCCTAGGTGTGCCCTATAGGGCGAAAAATACGGTACATACAGTGATGGTTCCAGGAGCACGCCCAAACTGCAACCTGCCTCTTTAAGGGGGATGCCTGGTAGATGGCGGCGCAAGCACTTGCAGCGGCTCGGCACTCCGAAGACCGGTATTCAGTGATTTGTGTTTTATTTTTATCTGTGAACTTATTGCTGCTATGGACTGTGAATACTCAGGCACAAGTAATTTATAGTCGTCAAGAGCTCTTAAGTATCGGCAGAGGGGAAGGCTGCAACCAGGAGGTCTCAACCTACAACATTCCAGCTGAGCTTATCAGAGAGCCTCCATATCTTGCACATTCTTGGGATACTCCCCTTGCTCTCCTTGCCAGAAAGAAAAGGAAACGGAGAGGGCGCAAGCAGAAGAGGGGTTGCAGGGCTGGACTACGAGTGAGGCTAGGTAAAAACCCCCACAAGCCTGCATTGCCAAGTCTCCTTGTATCAAATGTGAGATCCTTACCCAACAAGGTAGAGGAGTTGGAACTTATTACCTCTCGGCAGAAAAGTATCCGGGACTGTTGTGTTATGGTCCTTTTAGAGACGTGGCTGGATCCCTCCTTTCCACAGGGACTTCTGCAGCTAGAAGGACGCTCAGTAATTAGAGCGGATAGAACCGCCAAATCCGGGAAGAGCAGAGGAGGAGGAATTTGCGTTTATATAAACAACAACTGGAGCTCAGACATTAAACAAATGGACACGCATTGCTCTCCTGACTTGGAGTACCTAGTGGTGAAGTGCCGCCCTTTTTACTTGCCACGTGAGTTTAATGTTGTTATAATAACAGCGGTGTATATACCTCCCGATGCAAACACTACTACAGCTATGGGCCACCTGCTGACTGCTATTAGCAGACAGCAGCGGGCCCACCCGGATGGAGCACTTGTGGTTGCTGGTGATTTCAACCGAGCCGATTTAAGGACTGTGCTCCCTAAGTTCCACCAGTATGTTGATTGTCCCACTAGGGGGGGAAACACCTTGGACCGAGTATATAGTAACATCATGCATGGATACAAGACCAAGCCCCTGCCCAATTTGGGGCAGTCAGACCACATATCCTTACTTATGATACCATCATATAGACCTCTCGTACGCAGAATTAGACCATCAACTAGAGAGATACGAGTGTGGCCAGTAGGTGCATCTGAGCAACTCCAAGACTGCTTTCGGAGCACCGAGTGGTCGCTTTTTGAGGAGAATAATGTGGACACATATGCTTCAACAGTACTGTTTTACGTTAAAAGCTGCATTGATGTTGTCACTACCACCAAACAAATACGGGTGTTCCCTAACAACAAGCCCTGGCTAAACAGGGATGTGTATCTTCTGTTAAAGGCAAGAAATGCTGCTTTTCACTCTGGTGATGCGCAGCAGTATAGAGAAGCTAGAGCCAAATTGAAAAAGGGTATTAGGAACGCCAAAGCTATGTACTGCCGGAGGATCGAAAAACATTTTGAGAGCTCCGACCCTCGTCGAGTATGGCAAGGCTTGAGACAAATTACAGGGCAAAATACTAAAAACGAATTGGCTAGCAGCAGTGCGCACCTGGCTGATCAACTGAATCAATTTTTTAGCCGCTTTGAGGAGGGAACCGGAACTATCGTCACTACAGCATTGGCCACCAGCACATCATCAGAAACTACTACTGATAGACAACCACTTTTATTACAGACCTGTGACGTACAACATGCCTTTCGGAGCATTAACATCAGGAAGGCAGCTGGACCGGATGGAATCATGGGACGGGCTATTAGGGACTGTGCTGCAGAATTAGCCGGCGTATTTACGGACATTTTCAACCTATCCCTGTTGCAGGGTTATGTCCCTACCTGCCTGAAGACATCGATTATAGTGCCAGTCCCCAAGCAGTCAGTGGTGGTATCTCTCAATGATTATAGACCAATAGCCTTAACATCTGTTGTTATGAAATGTTTTGAGAGATTGGTGCTAGATTATATTAAGGCTAGTCTTCCATCCACTTTAGACCCGTTCCAGTTTGCATACAGAAGAAACAGATCTACTGATGATGCTATTTCCATCGCCGTCCATACTGTATTGAGTCATCTAGAACGACAGGGAACCTACGCAAGGCTGTTGTTTGTGGACTACAGTTCTGCCTTCAATACAATTCTGCCAGACAGGTTATTTCTTAAAATGACCAACTTGGGTATACATCAGAAGATCTGTCTCTGGGTAAGGAATTTCCTGACTGATAGGCCGCAGACAGTGAGAATGGGACCTTACTATTCTTCTACTCTAGTATTAAGCACAGGAGCCCCTCAGGGATGCGTGCTAAGTCCCTTTCTCTATTCTCTGTACACATTTGTTTGCACCCCACTGTATAAGTCCAACACAATCATCAAATTTGCGGATGATACAACAGTGGTGGGGCTCATCAGTGAGAACGATGAGACTGCTTATAGGAAAGAAGTACAGGGGTTAATTCAATGGTGTAAAGAAAATAATCTTATGCTTAACACCAAAAAAACCAAAGAACTCATAATTGACTTTAGGAGAAAGAAAAGTGTATTGTTACCATTGCACATAAATGGCGAGGAAGTGGAGAGGGTTGGTAGTTTTAAATACCTGGGCATTTATATCTCGGAGGACCTCTCATGGACTGCAAATGTTAATATGGTTGTGAGGAAGGTGCAGGGGAGGTTGTATTTCCTGAGAATGCTCAGGGGACTGAATCTATCCCAGCACCTACTCCTGTCCTATTATCATAGTACCATCGAGAGTGTCCTAACCTATAGTATATTATCGTGGTATGGGAGCAGCTCTGAAACGGATAAAAAAGCTTTACAGCGAACAATTAAAATTGCCCAGAACGTTATTGGGCTCCGACTACCAACCCTGGATGAGATCTTCACGTCTCGCATCTTGAAGAAGTCACATAATATTCTGAGAGATCCCACCCACCCTGCTCACAACTTCTTTGAACTATTGCCTTCGGGCAGAAGATATAGGACAATGAAAACACGAACCACACGCCTTCTGAATAGTTTCTATCCAAGAGCTCTGATTGCACTAAATAATGATCTCAGGGCCAGTTGCAAGGTTTAGTAAGTAGGGAGTGGAAGGAATGAGATAGGTTTTAGGTTATGTTATGTTTTTAATAGGTCATGCTATATTCTGGATTATGTATGTTTTATAGATTATGTCTAAATAGATGAGAGTTCGGAGATACGTGCAAATGTATATGTGAACCCGGTCTTTGGGTGGGTGTTTGATTTTCGTTGTTGTGTATACTGTGTATATACGGACAATGACAATAAATTTATCTAAATCTAAATCCCATCCAGAGCACACAACTTTGTCATCTGCACTTTTGCTAAAGAGTAGTATGAATGATCTCAAGCTTATGATAAGCTTCTCCAAGTTCTGATATTAAGGACCACCTGTCCCCATATGAATTAACACAGACCCTACAACCATCATCTGAGGCCTTTCTCATGTGCCTGCTCCCCGAGAGGTCCAGAGGGTGATGATACAAGAGCAGGCCTTTTCAGTGACGGATCCCCGTTTCTGGAATGCTTTCCCCAGGGACGTTCGTCTGATGTCTTCATTACATATATTTAGGCACCAGGCAAAAATGTTTCCCTTTAACCAGACGTTTGACTGATTAACTTGCTATGTCTTTTTAAACGTATTTGGGGGAGGGGTTTTATTGGTTTGTTCTAATTTTTATTATGTATTCTGTGTTTTTATGTTGTGAACCGCTGTTGTGCTTTGCAAGAGAGTTGTTGTTCAGCAAAAGTCTGTTGCACATGCACAATCTCGTGTGTTCCATGTAAGGAGATCTGCTGCTCTATTTAAAGTTCAGAAGCTGTGAGAAGGAAACAATGGGTGGGGAAAAGAGGGGGGAACCTTATCAATTAAAGTAAAATAATTAGTTTGGATTCCTCTAGGTTATGAGGCAGAATGAAGTATGCTTAGTCCTATGGGTATTTATTAGTTTTGTTGCAATGGATGGCATTGGATAGAAAAAGTATTTCATTATAAATAGAAGAAATCTGTAATTAAAGCTTCTGGAACTAAATATTTAGGGTGGTTCTGTGTCTGAAAAGCCCTAAGGATTCAGCAGACAATAATACTTTTGTTTCTACATAAGGAATGCCTGTCGTCTCAGTATTATTGTAAAAACAAAAATGTTATGACTATACACTTTTTTATCTCTCATATCTCATCGGCCATCTTTTCTTTCTTCCTCCCTCTGAAATATGATGTTGGTATTTTCTAAGATTATTACTCCGAGTATTTTTATATGCCTAATGTCAACACACATTTTTTCACCTTATATTATCCCTTCTTCATTTGCATTTGGTTTTAAACAGCAGAGGTTTGAATAAAGCACAGTGGAAGGAAAACTGAAAAGAAAAAGTGATGGCTTAAAACCATGGCAAAAGTTTGAGTAGAGTGAGCAGGGGTGAGGAAATGGCAATTTAAAAGAGGGTTGGAGTTGTGCCCATCTCTGCTATTTTCCTTGTTAAAACTGACTTGTCTGGGTTTTCTTAATTTAAAAAAGTTCAGCTTCGCTCCATACCTGCTTTGCTTAAACCTGTGGCATTGTTTAAATCCACAGTTTTCATCTCGGGGTGGCTCTACCCCCAATTTACTTAAACTTGTGTCCCTGTTTGAGTACAACGAGAAGACAGGAACACTGAAAGGGGGAAAGTGACTGTTTTAAACTTCTCCCTCTTCCATTTCTCACCTAGCTCTTGTCAAAGAGATAACAGATGCAAAGCCCTGACATATTCCATGGTACATTCCCACAAATATGTATTTAATTCCTGGTACCACAAAGTTCCAGATTCAGTGTAGCACAGGGGTCAGCAAACTTTTTCAGCAGGGGGTCGGTCCACTGTCCCTCAGACCTTGTGGGGGGCCGGACTATATTTTGAAAAAATAATAATAAACAAATTCCTATGCCCCGCAAACAACCCAGAGATGCATTTTAAATAAAAGCACACATTCTACCCATGTAAAAACACCAGGCAGGCCCCACAAACAACCCAGGGATGCATTTTAAATAAAAGCACACATTCTACTCATGTAAAAACACGCTGATTCCCGGACCGTCTGGGGGCCGGATTTAGAAGGCTATTGGGCTGGATCCGGGCCCCGGGCCTTAGTTGGCCTACCCATGGTGTAGCACGTTAGCAGAGATTGTTGATGAGGAAGTAAGAACTGGTGGTGGTTTGTGAGTGGGGAAAACTTACTGCCCTTTTAAGTTTAGGATGAAAATCAGTTGGCATCCACCTGTTCCTGGTGGTCAAATATTCCACAAAGCTCAGAAGGGTACATGAAGGCCATTTATGGTTTGATGGCGTTGTCTGACAACAAAGAAGCAAATAGCTGTATGGCAAAACTATTTTGGAAGTGACAAGGGAATTGTTGCTGTCAGGATTCTCATTTCTAGCCAAGAACTTCAAAAGAGATTATAACTTGCTCAAAATGCTATGTGGCTAATTCGTGTTAAGTAATTTGTTAAGTAGGAACTGTGTGTATGCGATTTTATCTGTTAGAGATTAAGAAATTCGTTGTTTCCCCACTTCTTACTTCTCTTTTTAAACTCCTAGGCCCTCCAAAAGAAAACAGTCCACCGCCACATCTGTTGACTTCAATGCTGATCCTGATTCTGGTGTTTATAATTCTGATCCTTTTAGCTGGCTATTTCTTCAGGTAAGCAGACATCAGACGCTTAGCTTGGAACTAGTTCTGTCTTGTTTCCATGTGATCTAATGAGGAAATGAAAGTGTGTTGCGTGCAGCTGTGCTGGCTGCACTCACCCACATTAGCGAGGGCAGCGGAGGATGTTACACACACTGTTTCTCTCCACCATCTGAAGCTTTTACAAACGGAAGATGATTAGAAAGAGTTTTTCCAGAATTACATGGTTTGTGAGACAAGCTGCAGTATTATACGTAAACAGGTAACTTATTTATTCACAACAGATCTGCACTATCCCCCTAAATTTATCTTATTATAATTATTAAGGTTCAGGAAACACAGAAAAGCAGTGGTGACTTCAAGTGATAAAAAAATACCGAATGGAATCTTAGAAGAGCAAGGTAAAATATAAATTTGATTTACTTAATATTGAAAATCTTAGGTTTTTTAAAGTGGTAAATATAATGCTGAATGTAAATGTTTGATTACTGAAATGTTTGTTACTGTTAGTTGTTGTTTTTATTTTAAAACTTTCTTTACTTTTTAAAGCAACTTTCGCTTTTGTAGTAATATGCTGCTTACAAGTTTCTATCTATAACAGGGTGTAGGATCCAAGACAAAGACTGGAAATTGAATATATTTATATTTAAAGTCTAGTTAGACTTGGGCCACTTTTTACATATTATAAATGTTAGGTATAGAACCGAGAGATCTTAAGTATACCTTGTCCTAAAATTAGGTTTGAAGAAGGGTATATAAATATTTTAAAGAAATAATTACACAAGAATGTTTTGTGAATGTGAGAAACAGTAGTTTTAAAACATGTGTATCATACCTATTCATTTGTGAAGGAGACAGAAATCACTGTACAACCCAGCTGAGTGAACTGGATGTTTTTATTTCATGTATTTAAAAAAGCCTTGAAACAGAGCCATGAACTGGACTTGCAGAAAGTTGCAGCTATTGAATAATACTTTTGTTTAAAAGTAGTGGCTCTTAAGCATCTTTATCTCTGCCCTAGATCAAAACCAGTGTGATGTTGCTAATACCTATCAATTAGATATTGCATTCCAAGTGTTCAGGGCACTTAAGACTGCAATCCTGTACACACTTACCTGAAGTAAGGTCACATCCTTTAAATCACTTGGCTTTCCCCAAAGAATCATGTGAACTTCAGAGACCTCAGCAAACTGCAGCTCCCAAGATTATTTGGGGGAAGTCATGTGTTTTCAGTGTATGGCGTGAATGTGACCAAGGTCCTACCAAACTTAACAGGACTTGCTTCTGTGTTGCTGTGCTGTGATTGTGCTGTGAGAAACATTCTCTTGGTGTGAAACTACAGTTTGTAACTGGAATTATAGCGGGTTGGTTAAGCAAGTATTTTGCTTTCCAGATATAACACCCCAACACCCGTAGTGTGCCCCTTGCTCACAAAATTTCAAGGCTTAGTTTTTAAAAATAAATAAATAAAATAAAATAAAATATGCGATTATAGTCCATTGTAGCTAAGGAAGGATGGAACATGCCTTACTCCAGGTATGCTGTGTCCCCAATAATACCCCTTCCCCTGTGAATGAAAAGCAAGAGGCAGCCACATGTGACATTTGTGTAGTTTAACTCTCAGTGGCTTGGATCCAGAAACTCGGTGAGCAGAACTAGGGCACTCCTGTGAGTGGAAGGAGGAAGTTACTATTTTGTCCTTTTCCCTGGAACTGCCAGTTCCCACTGAGAATCTGCTCTCAAAGGTTTCAGGCTCTTTGAAACACATGAGATTGCTTGGAGGAATGCAGGAAGAAGGTGAAGCTGGCAAAAATCTCTGCTCCCCCCCCACCTCACCCCCTCCCCGTTCTTCCAGTGGGAGTTTATACTAGGTTACAGTCTCTCTTGTGAATAATAATAATAATAATAATAATAATAATAATAATAATAATAATTTATTATTTATACCCCGCCCATCTGGCTGAGTTTCCCCAGCCACTCTGGGCAGCTTCCAATCGAGTGTTAAAAACAATACAGCATTAAATATTAAAAGCTTCCCTAAACAGGGCTGCCTTTAGATGTCTTTTAAAGATAAGATAGCTGCTTATTTCCTTCACATTCCACAGGGCAGGTGCCACTACCAAGAAGGCCCTCTGTCGTAAGGTCGTAAGAACAGCCTTTCAGAATCAGGCCAAACGCCCATCTAGTCCAGCATCCTGGGCTCACGGGGGTCAAGCAGAAGCCTATAGGAAGTTCACAAGCTGGATGTAACAGCATGTCCCCCATTTTTTATTCCCAGCAGCCTTGCATTCAGAGGCATACTGAGGGCAACTCGGGCTTCAACCCGTCATTCTTTCAATAGTCCTGTATTGTAAATTTCCATTTCATGGGCAAGGGGCTATGAGCTTGCCCAGGCGCAGCTGGTTTATAGCTGAGTTTAATCCTTAAACTGGTTGGCTAGACTCACAATTTACATTACTGACCACTGAGCTGCACCTGATTTTATGTATAAATAAATACAAATACATTAATAGAAATACAGTGGTACCTCGGCTTACGAACTTAATCCGTTCTGGAAGTCGTTCTTAAATCAAAACTGTTCTTAAACCGAGGCGCGCTTTCCCTAATGAGGCCTCCCACCACTGATGCCCTTCCACCGTTCGGATTCCGTTCTTAGACTGAGGTAAAGTTCTCAAACCAAGACACTATTTTCGGTTTTGCGGAGTTTGTAAACCAAATTGTTCTTAAACCGGACTGTTCTTAAACCGAGGTACCACTGTATAGGCATAGTAAGTGTTACACAAGAATACACCATCCAGCTGTTATAGCAGACCTATAGCAGAAACATATAATAAGGAAACAAAAAGAGGGGGAATCATAGAATTGTTGGAAGGGACCCCAAGGGTCATATAGTCCAACCCCCTGTCATGCAGGAATCACAGCTAAATTGTTTCATGCCTTTTCTTCATTACAGCTTGTATTAATGCTCATTTTTTCAAATGCTGTGCGTATTTTTACAAAACCAATATATACGGCAGTCGTCTGGAGAATTAAATGTCTTTTATTGTGTACGTATTTATTTAACACATAGTCCTGCTTTCCTCCAGTGAGCCCAATGTGATATATGTTGTTCTCCCCTTCCCAATTTATCCTCCCCCAAACCTGTGATGTAGGCTAGGCTGAGAGAGATGGTGGCTGGCTCCGAGGTTACATAGTGAGCTTCATGGCTGAGTGGGGATTTGACCCCTGGTCTTCCAGGTTCTACTCCAATGCTCTAACCACTACAACATATTGAAAGCGTTAAAAATGAATGACACAATAGTCAGCTTGTCAGATTCAGCAGAATAAATATTGGTGGGTGTTTCTAGATGTGGGGCTTCCCTTCAGAAGAGCTCATTGTGAAATTGAGCTCATTCAGCTATGAGTTCAGAATTACTAAACTGAAGCATCTAAACTGTTCAGATGTGTGATTCCCTTCCCTTCAGTCCCTCCCATCCCAGAAAGGAACCCCCCCCCCTTTTTTTTTTTTTTGCTTTGGCACTAATATTCCTGCTATGGGATATTTTTTTCCTTTCTTTCTTCTTAGAACTTATAGCCCACCCAGCACCAAATGATCTGAAGTCAGGTGATACAACATAGTTAAAACAAGTACAATTTACCATATTTTTCTGTATATAAGACTAGGTTTTTCCCCTTTAAAATGTCAAAAATTAGGGGGTGTCTTATACACGGATACATCTTTCCCCATTTTCTTAAATCTGAGTCCTCCAAAATTCCGTCTTATAGATGGAACAATACGGTACATTAAAATTATAAAATAAAACCACAAAGTAACAAACCAGCAGCTTCTACTGACAAACTTCTCTTTCAACAGTGTCTCATCCTTTTCCCCGCTGTTATTGTGAGGCTTTTGTTTTCATCAGCTCCCCTTTGTATGCTTTTATGCCTAGTGTTTACTGTTTGATTTATTTATTTTTACTTGTGTAAAGTATGGTAAGTGTTTCCATTTTGGAATTGTAAAGGTTTGCTCTGTATTTTAAGAGGATTAAAGGTACATCCCTCCTCTCAGCTAAATACTCCATTGATATTCACTGTTAATTATGAGCATGCTGGCTAAAAACGTAGTGAGATCCCCCCCCCCCCCGCTGTGTTTCAAGTCAAATTTGCACAGTACAGTATTGTACACATTGCTTGAGTTTGATGTGTTTCTATTCCACCCACTGTCTGTCCCCAATTTCCCAGTCTCCCCACCCACCACAGCTCCTATTGGTGAAGCTTTCATCCACCCCAACCCCCTCCCAAATCATCATCTTAGGAACACACCTGAGAGTTGAAGATTAAATTCTTCCTTAGCATTACTAGACTCTTTTTACACATTATCTTTTTAAAAGCCAGCACCCATCTTCTTCTTTTGGTGAGCAGGGGATTCTAAATGAACATTTGAACTGCAGTGTCATTATTCATACCATATGTAATAATATATATTATGTTGGCATTCTATCCAGCAGAACAACAGATGCTTCTCAGAAGGTCTCCTTCTGGCCCAAAAAAGTATTTTCCTATTCCAGTGGAACATCTGGAACATGAAATACGGATAAGAGCAGCTGATGATGGAAAGTTGTTTCGGGAGGAATTTAATGTACGTCTTCATATTTTGTATTTAATGTTGCGTTTTCTTCAAAGACACAGCAAGTACAGGTAACAAATTGTGTGTAATACTTTTATTTTATTTTTTATATCCTGCTAATCTGCCTGGGCTCCCCCTGCTACTCTTCCTCTAAAAGAAGAAAAGGTGTAGGACCTCATGTTTAAAATTTACATGTGTGCATCAGTTGGCATTTGTTTCAGGCTAAGGTATGGGCCTGTACTATGTAAACCTTACCATCTTTCCTTTTTGATACCGTGCCATTTAGAAACATTAAAAATCTTGCTGAGGCATGACCAGGTTTGCCAGTGAAGCCATGTAGGGGGCTGGCCTTGTATTCTATTTACAATCCATGATGTGCCTGAACTCAAAATGGCTCTTCATTCTCAGCTCCTGTGTGCTTAACTATGTTTCCTTTTATCAACTTATCTCATACAAAATAATCCTGAAGAGGAATATAGTGCCAATAAAAAAACACAATAGAGTTATACAGTCCAGCTGTCAATAAACAACAAAGCAGGAAAGAACACATAGGTAGTTAAAACACCTGTTTGCAAAGTGCAGCATTCAACCAAAAGGCTGGGTGAATAAGTAGGTCTTCCGTTCACACTGATAGTTTATAAGGCTCCTTGCCAGCTATATTGGGGGATGGGAGGAGTTCTGCAGGGTGCCTCTATTGAGCAAACACCATCATAGTTTTACTCCACCTGGCTGGTTCAGGTTCAGGGCAGCTTTGCTTCCAGTCTGCCCATCCTGACTGGTCATTCAGCCACCCCTCCAGGTTCTCATGTGCCAAGTTCCTGTACATCATTTCCAGCACACACAGAGCCACTGTGCTACAGCATAAACAATTAAGGGCCTTGGCAATTCTCTCCTGTAGAAATACTGAAGAAGGGGGAAAGGCAGAAAAAGCAATGTCATTTCATAGTGGTGTTCATATTCTCCAAACCTAGGGAGTTTCTCCCAATACTTACATATCTGAGCGACATTCTGTCCCGTGTGCCACAACTTTCCGAAATCCTATCTCCTATCAAACATTCTGACCTTTGCCTTAAAAGCTATGGAGTTTCCCACTCCACAGTGCCTTGTTGCAAGAAATGGGGATTAGCAACTAGTTATTGTGGAGAAAAGAGATAAATAATCACCAAGCTATCCCACAACTCAGAATAGCGTGCAGGCATATGGGTAGGTGCCGAAAATCCGTGAATCTTGCTGAGGCCTGAATTGTGGTAGCAACTGTGCATCATTGTGCTGTTATTTGCCGCTTTGCGAATGGGATGTGGAGAGAACTGAAGCTTCTCAGATACCTAGGGAAATCTACAGCTTTCCCCTTCGAATCAGTGACCTGTGATATCCTGACCTTCCTACCGATTAAAAAATATATGACAATTTTGAGGAAGCAGAGGCATGTTGTTAATCTGAGCACAACCCAGAGAGGAGTGTATGTTGCTACTCAGGAACCTTTCCCCCAAGTTCTGGCTCCCTATTAGCAGTAGTCCCTAAATATCTGCTTTTAATGGTGCTGAAGGTTTCTTGTAAATACGATCCTCACCTCGTTCAGTAAAGCAGGCTTGCTCTTTCGTTTCCTGCTACATTGTGGTTGCATACAGCAAGGCTTTCTTTTTCCTGGCTGCTCGCTCACTAGCAGAAAGGAACATACTATGTTGGGTTTGCTCTCTGACCTCATATGAACAGTTCTGTGAAGCTGAACTTACTCCTTACATCAGGTCTCATAGATGCAGCCATGGCAATGAAGGAACAGCATTAGTTTAGATTTGAGTTCATCTAAGTGAAAAAGCAAATGCCAATTAAACCGTCTCTGTTATGCAGCAGTGCTATAATATAGGAGGAGGCTATAATTGTCAGGATTGCATGTCAGCAGTTTTTATTATGATTATATGCTTAAAATGTGCCTTTTTAAAAGTAATAGTGCATCTCTGTCAATTAAATGTTTTATCTTTGCATGTCTATAAATAAATAAATCATAAATAATAATAATTAAATACATCCTGATGCCTTGGCACAGTGTGGATCTCCTAAATATATTAGGTGATTTCATAGTAAAAAAAACTTCTCCTTCACTAATTATGTTTATTACTTTCTAATGGTAATTTACCCTGCCTCCAAAATGGAAGAATGTACCAATGTACCTATTTTAAATGTAGTAATGCAAACTACATGAAACCCTATTTTAAAACACGGAAGTCCTGGTCCGGATAGAGTGATGTATAACAAGGTGTTGCATGTTACTACTGGCTTGAGAGAGAGTGTATTTATTCCTACTAGGATTGAATGATTTGACTCCAAGGATATATTGTGGTACAGGTGTGCACACTTTCCAGTGCAGCTGGAAATCTGTCCATAGAAGCATGCCTCCAGGTGCATTTCTGCCCTAATTGATTGGGACATGAACCTAGTGAATATCAACGCTGCCTTCTGGCATTGATGGTCAGATGGTATGTTATGTATTTGATGGGCATGTCTAAGGCGCAAACTACATGTGTCACTTAAATTGTAAGTGAGTGCAAGTTTTCTTCCACAAATTACAAGCACAAGGTCCTGGTGTGGATTTGGAACCTGGATTTCTATGCAGACATATCTTCTTTAAAAACTTTAAAAGTTTATAGTCATTATAGTTTCTAATGAGCATTTATATGTGGATTGAAATAGATTTCTAAAAACATAGCACATTAAGTTAATCACATCACACACACACTTTGATTGTCCTATTGCCTTGCATATTTTGAACTTCTTATTTTGGATTCACATGACTGGGATTTTGAGTCCTTCATCCATACTCGATAATCTCGTTCATTTTCAATGTTTATGCTTCAGTTCTTAATGGCATGGTCACTACATGAGTCATTTTGAGATTGTTATTTCAAGTTGCCAGTGCAAACAACAAACACACATCTTTCTTTGAAACTGGAACTTATTCCTGGGGTTGATGGATTCAAAGAATTTTGTTAACCTTTTCATGTGGGCATTATTGAGCTCCATGGGATACAACTGTTTTACTTAAACCATCTCCTCTATGTAACTACTCACTATAGTATGCTGTTTTGAACTGACACTACATATTTTTCCTGTAGTCATTACCTCCTGGATATATGCAAGGAACACTTGAGATGGCAAATAAAGAGGAAAACAGAGAAAAGAACAGATATCCCAACATACTACCTTGTAAGTATTAATGATTTGTTGATTTATTATAAATAATAAGGTTTATATTAGGAAGGACCAAATTCTTATTAAAGTAATAGTGTTTTCCATGCAAGTACCCATCTTAATTTGTTGCAGAAAGAAACAACTGTATTGTGGCATCTAAAGGCTACAAGCTTTAGCCCTAGCTTTTATCGACTAGAGTCTCCTTCAACAGATCCATGCATTGGTACTATTCTCAGTTGGCAGATACAAATGCGCATGGATAAAGTGAAAAATAGTAAACATTTCGGCCAAATGACCAAGATGTACAGTGACTGTTGTGTGTTAAGCTTAAACGTATTTACAGTGGAGACCTGTCCCATTTTGCTACCTGAGGCAAAACAGGAATTGCCTCCTCTCCCCCTCCTCCACTTCCGCCATCACCACTCCCACCTCTCACCAAACTTGGTGGAAGCCAGGGCACTCCTCAAAGTGTTGCCACTTGCTTGGCAATGTCACATGCCAGAACACCTCCCTATTGGCGGCACAAGCAGGCGGACGGAGCTCTTGCACTTCTGCCACCTGAGGTGGACTCTTCACCCCCATCATGGGTGGGCTCTGTATATTTAAGATAATCACATTGACAATTCACAACACTGATAACATGGTTTTTTCTAACCTTTGCTAAACATATATAACTGGGGAGGTAACCATTATGGTTTGATTATGGTCTAAATAAATGGACTCAAACTTCCTGAGTTCTCCTTCAGCTTTGTCCTTGTTGGTAGGTGATACCAGGATGACAATCGTTGCTTTGATTTCTTTCTTGCCCTTCATCATAAGGCCTCAGATGACCTGCAGCAATTTAAAAGTACAATATTAAAATCAATTTAAAATAAATTACAGTCAAGAGAATAGGGTGACTGCACATGAATGAATGAGTTCCTGTTGGTGTTTATCTGATGCCATTAGGTCCTGTAACAGTTTTGCCTGAGTGCATTTGGGGACAGAGCTGGTATCAGGGTTTGTAGCAGTGCCCTGTCCCAGGGCTTCTGTCTCTCCGTTAGGCTGGGTCACCTTTTTACACGAGGGGCTGAATGTAAACAAGGGAAGGCCTGTCACCCCAGGCCTGTGAGAGAGAAATATAATTGTTTAGGATGGCTGTACATCACTGATGATACATTGGCATGGTTTTAGCTGGTTGCTGCTGGAGGCAACAGTAATAGCATCAGCCATATTAAGGCTGTTCATATGCTGATCCCGGACAAGTATCACTTCTAACCTGCCCTTCTTCTGTCTGCGTAAGACAAACAGGTCAGTCTCTACATGAAAATTATAAATGGACAAATATTTGACAATAGAAATGGCTGCATTCCGAAACAGTGAGATGGTATTTTAGTCTTAGATGAAAACTTAATGTTAATATTCTTTGAGAAAGGAACTTTAAAAGTGGACCGCGGAGTAAAACTGCTGAAGTAGAATTCATCAGTAAATTTGATTTTGTTTCATGGTCTCATTAATGGTTTTTGTTTTGTTTTGTGTTTATTATGTATTCTCATTTTGCATTTTTGTGTTGTGAACTGTCCTGGGATACTCGGATGAAGGGTGGTATACAAATTTAATAAATCAAATGGTGTCGCTATTGGCTTAAGGTATTCATCAGGCAGAATAATGTTTTTAGAGTTTGTTTTGTTGCTGAGAAGAAAACAATGTGTTTCAGAAGGTTGTCAGCACTGTATCTATATTTGCCAAAGGAGCTTCTAATTGTGTATGTTTGTTCTTTACAGACGACCATTCCAGGGTAGTTTTAACGCAAATAGGTGGACTTCAGTGTTCAGATTACATCAATGCTTCATATATAGATGTAAGTGAATAGATTTCTTTTTAAATTACTTTTTAAATTTGTTAAGCAAGCAGCACATTGACAGTTTTGAAATTCATATTGTAAGAGCGTAAGTTTAAAAGACAACTGTGTACATTTTTTCCCCTCCAGGGCTACAAGGAAAAGAATAAATTTATAGCAGCTCAAGGTATCTCCATTACAGTGGTGCCTCGCAAGACGAAATTAATTCGTTCCGCAATTCTCTTCGTCTTGCGGTTTTTTCGTCTTGCGATGCACGGTTTCCCATAGGAATGCATTGAAAATCAATTAATGCGTTCCTAGGGAAACCGACTTCAGACCAGGTCCGGGGACAGTCTGTCCCCGGACCTCTTCTGAAGGCTGGGGGGGGGGGACAAGGGCTTTTCTTCCCACCCCCAGCATTTTAAAAAACCCCGGGACAGCGGAGGACTTCTCCGCTGTCCGGGGCGATCTTAAAATGCTGGCGGGCGGCATTTTAAAATCGCCCCGGGACAGCGGAGGACTTCTCCGCTGTCCGGGGCGATTTAAAAGCCCCTGGGAAGGCAGGCAGGGGGGACAAAGACTTTTGCCCCCCGCAAGCCTTCAGAAGAGGTCCTGGACCTCTTCTGAAGGCTGGCGGGGGCGAAAGTCTTTGCTCCCCCCGCCTGCCTTCAAAAGCTGTCCGGCCAAGGCTTCGCGGACCTCTGCCGGCATGCCGAAGCCTGCGCGCGCTGACATTAGCGCGCGCAGGCTTTGCGGAGCGCTCCGCCAGCAGCGGCACCGCTGCCGCTGCTGGCGGAGACTTGCCCGCAGGCGGAAGCCTGCGCGCGCTAATGTCAGCGCGTGCAGGCTTTGCGGAGCGCTCCGCTGGCAGCGGCACCGCTGCCGCTGCTGGCGGAGACTTGCCCGCATGCCGAAGCCTGCGCGCGCTGACATTAGCCCGCGCAGGCTTCGCGGAGTGCTCCGCCAACAGCGGCAGCGGTGCCGCTGCTGGCGGAGACTTGCCGGCATGCCTCTCCTGCCTTCAAAAGCCGTCCGGGATAGCGGGAAGCGCTTCCCTGCTATCCCGGACTGCTTTTAAAATGCTGGCGCTGGGGAGCAAAGCCTTTCGGCCCCCGCCAGCCTTCCTGGACCTCTTCTGAAGGGGGGGGAAGGCTTTGCTCCCCACCGCTAGCATTTAAAAGAGGTCCCTGGAGATTTCCCTATGGGCTTTCGTCTTGCGAAGCAAGCCCATAGGGAAATTCGTTTTGCGAAGCGCCTCCAAAACGGAAAACCCTTTCGTCTAGCGGGTTTTCCGTCTTGCGAGGCGTTCGTCTTGCGGGGTACCACTGTATTTCATCCATTTCTCTTTTTAAATGTTTTGCTTTAAACATCTGCATGTACAAAGCAATTTCAGCAAATGTGTTCTTCAGAATTTACCCTTATGCTTAGGCAGTCAGATTTTAAAGAGCTTTTTGAATACAGCTTTGGCTTTATACCCCACTCTGCATGTTCACACATTCCTTAGAGAAAAGGGAGGGTAGGTGAGTAGCCCTGCTCCAGGCATTTAGCCTTGGACTGTTTCTATGCCATCCATTGCAGCTGGCATGCTAACTCAGAACTCAGAACCCAGACTTGAAGGATGGGCTGCTCAAGACATGGACTAAGCACTTAGTGCAATTTCATCCATTTCTCCAAATTACATCAACAGGCAGCCAGGCCCAAGGCTGAGCCCTATATAGCACATCGGGAAAAGGTGTGAGCAGCCAGGCAACAGTAGTGAGAAATTAACCACCACTTTGCCAACCTTCCACATGAGGAATTACATCTTCTACAAAGTCCCTGCCTTGTCCCGTCTCCGCCCATCTCCTGCTGGTGCTCCAGTTGTGTGAGAAGTTGCCATCTAGAAGCACCCCAAGTCAAAATGAAAGGGAGATTTTGGACAATGAAAGATAGCATGGTCACAATGACATCATTCCTCTTATGTAATATCTCTATTTTGTGAGAAATGCTATTTTTTAATAAGCTGCATTAAGATGCATAGCTCCGCTTTAAACATACAGTAAATATGGGAAGCACATGGATTTGTTATCAGACCATTTCCATCTAATGAAAGTGCAGCCTTGTCCTCTATGAAGTTACCCATTACATCATATTTGGAGGCCCTACACTGAGTGCCCTATCTTCTGAGATTAGACAGGACCTTTGCTGCCTCTTTGGATAGCCTGTCTACATTTGTATGCATGACACATATGCTAGCATTATTTAGGTGCTAGATGAAGACAGATTTATTTGCCTGGGCTTTTGTTTGACAATTTTGCTTCTGGGCAGCATTGCTACTGCTTTAGTATTTATTGTGGAATTATTTGGTTGGTTTTAAATCTTGTGAACTGCTTTGAACATTATTATCGATGAGATATTTTTAAATAAAGGAAATAAATATTTTTACCCTTTTCCTTTTTAACAGTACAGTAGTATTGTTTGTGGTCATCATAGTTTTTGATTAAATAGCTGTGTTGTATGTGTAGGCCCTAAACAAGACACTGTAAATGATTTCTGGAGGATGATATGGGAACAAAAGTCTGCAACTATTGTCATGTTAACAAATGTGAAAGAGAGAAAAGAGGTAGGACACATTTTGAAAATATTTCCCCTCATACTGTTTGGAGTTTTCCCATAACTCACAAGACTGTTACTAATGTTACCACTTCCTGTTCCGAGTTTTTTAATAAGTCTGGGGTTTCTGACACAATCGCTGCAGCATGCTGGCTTAACTAAACTTTCTTTACTTCTGAGCAAATAATTGGTGACTAACTGAGAAACTTAATGGTGTCTGTGTGTCATTTCTGAATCATGTTTTCAGTCAAATGTGAATGTTCGGGCTTTAGCCCTGGTTTATGGCAGTTGTGAATTACCTTTAGAGATACAGTCATACCTCGGGTTACAGACGCTTCAAGTTGCGTTTTTTCGGGTTGCAGACCGCCGAAACCCAGAAGCACTGAAACGGGTTACTTCTGGGTTTCAGTGGTCGCGCATGTGCAGAAGTGCTAATTCACGCTTTGCGCATGCGCAGAAGCTCCGAATTGCAACTCGCGTGCGCAGACGCGTCACTGCGGGTTGCAAACGTGCATCCCGCACAGATCACATTCACAACCCGAGCGTCCACTGCACATAGTTTTCATTGGTAGGAAAATATGTATTATTTATTCTGCATCTATTTTCCACCTGGGAATATACACTTGCATAGGGTTAGGAAAACGTCTTTTAAGATAGTAATTTGTGTAAGAAGTCAAGAAGAGGCTGCTGGATCAGGCCAATGGCCCATCTAGCATCCTGTTCCCACAGTGGCCAGTCAGATGCCTGTGGGAAACCTTCAAGCAGGACTTGAACGCAAGAACACTCTTCCCTCCTGCAATTTCCAGCAACTGGTATTCAGAAACATTACTGCCTCCAGTGTTGTGGGCACAGCATAGTTATTATGACTAGTAGCCATGTGTTGTGGGGGGCAGGAATGGCTGAGAATTGTTTGACTGCATTTTTCTCTTCCCTAATCCACTGCCAAATTTCGTTATCTTTCCTGGAATGCTAGATGGACTTTCAGGCTCCAGCTTACCTTCCAGCCCAATTACTAGTTCCTAGAATAAAACTGATTTCATAAAATACAATATGAAATTTCCCAGCACATCTGCAGCAGGGTAGAAGATGATGGCTGGAGCGTATTCGTGTGCATATTCATTTCCTGTTGTGCTTTTTAGGTAGCTAATTAAAAGTGAATAAGGTGTGTTTGGAAAGCAGAAAATTATAATAGTAATAATTTTTAAATTTATATCCCACTCTTCCTCCCAAAGAGCCCAAGGTGGCAAACCCAAGCAGTAAGACAAGAAAAACATCTAAAGGCAATTCCAATACAGATGCTAACAAAATAAATATATCTCGGTCACTGAGAAGCATGCAACTTTTATTGCTCAAGGATGACCTAAGAAAAACATCTAAAGGCAATTCCAATACAGATGCTAACAAAATAAATATATCTCGGTCACTGAGAAGCATGCAACTTTTATTGCTCAAGGATGACCTCTCCTGGCATTCATAGAGAAATGTTGACAGAGTTCTCAACAATTCTCTCATTGTATGCAGTATAGATTTTTAAAAGAATGTCATGTAACCATTGGCTACAAATGGCTCTGGATTGAAATTATTGCATCCTGCAACCTGGAGAAACGGGCTTTTAGAAATCATAGGGGGGTGAAGTCATACCTTAATGAATTTTTGGTCCTATTATATTTCATAACTCACTATTAATATAGTTAGGCGGTGTCAGTTTCAGTTTTAGAATTTTAAAAAGCATACTTTAAATAGACTCAAAATAATTGTACAGCTTTATAGTACAGCTCAGTTATTTGAGGGGCATATATTGCAGCTTGAAGTGACTGTGTGTGTTCTTTACATTTGCACAGGACAAGTGTTTCCAGTACTGGCCTGATCAGGGATGCTGGACTTATGGAAACATCCGAGTTTCTGTGGAGGACTGTATAGTTCTTGTGGATTATACTATTCGGAAGTTTTGTATTCAGTCAGTAAGTTATAGACCCCATTTAATATTTCTCATAACTGGAAAACATTCCTGATCTATTTTTAACCTCTAAAATACGTACTTGGAATTGTCTGTTTTTGTTGAGTGAAAACTGTTTTTGTCAGATGAAAACTTAGCTCTACTCAATACTTACATTTTATTAAACTGTGCCCGAAGTGAGATTTCATTTGGCATTCTGCATGTAGTTTTTGTTTTCATGTTGCCATTAAACACCGAAGGCTCTAGTAGCTCTCTGTTCTCTGAAGCTTCTTTTGGGAGCGAAGTGTCTCTAGCTCCAATTGGGGTAAATCGTTCCCCATCCACTTGCCAGTCTCAGGCCAGGGGTGCTTACAGGTTAAGGTGTCCCCACAATAACTCTTGCTGAAAGAAGGGGAAATGTGGGTGCATGAATACTAAGTTCTAAGTGAGCACAACATGCAAGGTCATGGAATATGCTTATGACTTGCAGTTTCTATGCTTTTTGCTGGCAGCTGAGTGACTCTGTAATTCTCTTTATATACTGAACATTTTAAATTAATTCTTAGTCTAGGCTGCTATTGCTGATGTCTGAAGAGGGAGGGATCGGTCACACTAACTGGATTGTTTGCTGATTTTAGCCAAAGAAATCAATGGTCATACTCATATTCTGTTTCTGGCTCTCTAGCAGGTTTCTGATGGCTGCAAAGCTCCCAGGCTTGTGACACAGCTTCATTTCACCAGCTGGCCTGATTTTGGAGTGCCTTTCACACCTATTGGAATGCTCAAATTCCTAAAGAAAGTAAAATCATTGAATCCTGCACATGCTGGACCAATTGTGGTTCACTGCAGGTATGTGTATGTATAAATATGCAGGTACACACACATACCCATGAAAACTTACCTTGGGGTGGCCTAACAGGAAGTGGGCAAAATCAATTTTTGCGTGCTTAAGCAACAAGTGTCTCCTTAATGTGGGCTTTTCCTACTAGGGTCTCTGAGAAAAAGCAGAACAAGCCAACATCAGAACTAGTATCAGGAAACTGGCTTCTTCTTGATGATGATTATTATCCGTATTGTATCACCTGTGAAAAAAAAGCAAAGGTTTCTCCTTAGTTATTCATCAGCAGGGATTAATTTGTCCCCTTTTCCATTTTGAGAGACGGACCATTTGTTGTGACTTATGCCAAGATAAGCTTGTGCAAATCTCCCTTCAGGAATCTTTTTTACAATTTTAAAAATAGCCCATCGTTCAAAACTTTACTATCAGCATAAATATATTCATAAAGTACCAGCAGTTTTCTAGGTTAAGAAAACAATACAGTCACTGCCGCAAGCTTAGATATGGCACAGAAGTGAAAAAGGATAGCGATGGAACAGGAAAAGGAACAAGCTCTTTGTAGTAATGTAGTTGTATTCTTAGCAGTCTATGTAGCTACCAGTACCATGAAGGAGGTAGGGGAAGGCAGTTTGAGTCTGATGGAGGAGGAAGCATGGGTGATTCATGCATTCTTAAAACACACTTGAAAGTAATCAACGCCCAATCAAAATATAAAAATGCTCTTTGTACAACTTGTACCAGGATGCTTAGAAGAAGTGGTATCGCTGATAAACTTTTTTGTGTGTATATATAATAAATGGGAAAGGGTCTAAGGAAATAAGTTATGATTTAGAAAGCTGGAATATGACATCACAAGAACAACAAACCGAAATAAAATAATAGGATACCAGAGGAACATTTATGCCTAGCACAGGATGCCAGGCCCTTTTCCTCTGAAAGGAAGGCTGAAAATCATTTGAGTTATCATTAATCAGAAGCAACCATGCTCCCTCTAGTGGTTGTGCTATTAAACACTAGGCCAGTGTTTCCCAACCGGTGTTCAGCGGCACACTAGTGTGCCGCGAGACGTTGCCTGGTGTGCCGTGGGAGGGAGGCGGGCGAGTCGGGCGGCGAGAGGCGGGGCGGCGGCGGCGAGGAGAGGCCGCCCAGCGCGGGGCTCTCGCCGTCTGCCTGCCTGGCTGCCTGCGTGGCGCTGACGTCACGGGGCTGTAACGTGCCCCACATAGGCACACGCGGGGCGGCGAGCGAGCGAGCTCCCACATCCCATCGCCGCTCGCTTCGGCCGGCCTACTGGGCTGTCGCAGGCGGAAGGCCTGCGCATGCGCGATGTTTTCGCGCCTTCGGGATTCCCTTCACGCCTTCCTCCTCCCGGGTCCTTGAGAGCGCGGGAAGCGGCAGCGCGAGACCGGCCGTTGAGCCTGGCAGGTATTGCGCTTGCCAAGGCAGTCATGCAGATCATCCTTTATTATCCTTTTTAAAAGTTGCATGTGGGATTGTGGCATTGTGCAAAATGCATGAATAAATCTTTCATGGAAATGGGCAGTGACACAAATCCGTAGTCATCCAGGAGGTTCTGTAAAGCAGGCAGCAGTTGGGCTTGTTTGGGCGGACAGTCTCTTCCCATACTATGAAAGAAAATGGATAGTCAGCACAAGGAAAGCCAAGGCCAGGTGAAATAAGGATCACCTGGGAAATACAGAGAACTGGACTATCAGGAAATTATTGAAATCCTAATCACAAAGAGTTTGAACAGTGTCCCACATAACCTTTGTGGAGCTTTAAATAGATTTTATTTTATTTTATTTTATTTTATTTATTGCAATGCATTGCATTGCAAACCACTCTGTGGGTATTTCTTTATCCCGAAAGGCAGCCTAAATACTTTAATAAATAATAAATCAATTCATTATAAATGAAATTGAATTTAGATTCACAGTATAAGCACAATTTAAATCAGACTCATGCCAGCTACATTACTGCCCTGGAGATGTTTGGGTTGAAAGGCTGAATACTAATTCAATTAACAACGCCAACAACAACCTTTTTACAGGCATATGTCAAGGGCTCAGCACCTCCTTTTAAGTATTTGAATCTGTTACGTTTACATGGATATTTCCCCAGCTTCTAATAACATTTGCTCTCTTCTCTCATAGGATTTTCTCATAGGATTTACTTTCTTTGTGTTTATTTGATTCCTATTAAAGAGAATTACTTTATATATAGTCAATATAGGCGCAGAGTTAATTTTTTAAACATTTTCTAATGGTGGTGTGCCTCGAGATTTTTTTCATGAAACAAGTGTGCCTTTGCCCAAAAAAGGTTGGGAAACACTGCACTAGGACAGTATTTTAGCATTTCACAGTAAATCAATACTGTACATTTTTATATCTAATGTTCATATTGGTGTCAAAATGGTATTTTAGAATTCAATTCAGTATACAGTGTTACCTCAGAAGTCGAACGGAATTGTTCTGGAAGTCCGTTTGACTTCCAAAACGTTTGGAAACCAAGGCACGGCTTCCGATTGGCTGCAGAAAGTGCCTGCAGCCAATCGGAAGCCGCGTCAGATGTTCGGGTTCCAAAGACCGTTCACAAACCGGAACACTCACTTCCGGGTTTGCAGCGTTTGGAAGCCAAAACATTCGACTCGCAAGGCATTCGGGATCCTAGGTAAGACTGTATTTAGCTCTTTATAAGGCCAGCATAGTTGCTAGTTAAAAATAAAAGGTGAGTCTCAAGTTCAAGATCCTAAAGTAGTTAACTTGAGGATGTGCAAAGTGTGTCTTAAAGTGAAAAGAGTGGGTGGAGGAGGGAGCCCTTGTCTTACCTCCTGATTTCCCCTCCTTAGCCCATCCCATGGGATAATTTTCCACACAGATACCGAAGTGAGTCCAGCTGCTAGAAGAACAGCAGCTGAAGGATGGCTCTACGTGGAAGAGCAGAAAGCAGCAGGGAGGTTTCAGTAGCCCCTGCCTACGCAGCCGTTTTGTCACTGTAAATTGTACTACAATATGTGTGATCGCAGCACACTTGCAATTAAAGGCACAGTGAACCCCACATTATGTAATTTGGCCATAAGCAGCAGGAAGTAGATTCAATATTACTTATGGGTATGGTCCAATGGTTACTTGAATCTGAGCTACTTTGGGTTTCTATCCCAACTTAGATTTATTTATGTTCATTCAGACTTCTTGCTGTGAGTCAATGCGAAGTAGCCCTGGACAAAGAATGAAACCCTGTTGCCTTGGGACCTTTGCAAAAAGACTGTCTCACAACTGGGCAGGATTCCCAGTACGTTTCCGAGCACAATTCAAAGTGTTGGTGCTGACCTTTAAAGCCCTAAACGGCCTTGGCCCAGTATACCTGAAGGAGCGTCTCCACCCCCATCATTCTACCCGGATACTGAGGTCCACCACTGAGGGCCTTCTGGCGGTTCCCTCATTGTGAGAAGCCAAGTTACAGGGAACCAGGCAGAGGGCCTTCTCGGTAGTGGCACCCTCCCTGTGGAATACCCTCCCACCAGATGTCAAAGAGAACAACAACTACCATACTTTTAGAAGACATCTGAAGGCAGCCTTGTTTAGGGAAGCTTTTAATGTTTGATGTATTACAGTATTTTAATATTTTTTGGAAGCCGCCCAGCCAGATGGGCAGGGTATAAATAATAAATTATTGTTATTGTTATTGTTATTATTCCAGGTTGCGAGAAAGCCTTTGAGCATGCAGCCATATTTGCAAAGGACCCATACATGTTTTTTACATAAACACGGAGGGTGGGATTGCTTGGCGATCCCTACTCCTGTGTTGTTAAGACGGAAGCATTGCCTAAATAGGGGGTCCTGTCTCACAATAAACTAAATGCAGGAGATGTTGATACTGCCACTAAACGTAGTGGAGAGAGTCTGCTCTGACCTGTCATAGTGCTTGCAATATAAGTAAGGAAGACAAAGAAAATCAGAAATATTGGGAGTAAGACTTCAGAAGAAGGATTGCCAAGTCCAAAAAAGTTACTGCAATATGTTTCATCATTTTCCTCCTAATTCCTGTTGCGTTTCCTTTCTTCTTAAGTGCTGGTGTGGGTCGTACAGGCACATTCATAGTAATCGATGCTATGATTGACATGATGCATGTCGAGCAAAAAGTTGACGTTTTTGAGTTTGTGGCAAGAATCCGCAATCAACGCCAACAAATGGTTCAGACCGATGTAAGTAAATAAAATACACCTTATGTCAAATTTATCAATCTTTTCAGCTTAAAAGATGACAGAATGACTCAGCCAATTGGAGGGAGGTGTTGGCCAACATTTTCTGCCCTCACCCATGAAAAACATTACACCTTTTGTCACTTGTGAGTAGGAGCAGGAAAATGTTTGCACCCTGGGAATTCACCTGTGCTCCCTTACCAAAAAAGAAGTACTTCTTTCCTGTCTTGATCTGCTGTTCCTTTAATACTAAATCAGCTTTGCTTGTCCTCAGTGACATTGTCACTTGGCTAATCATGGTTGGCTATGTGATGACATCCAATCCAATCCAAATCTTTATTATGGTCATAGACCAGCATCTAGTTCATCTATGTAATGACATCATTATTCCAAAGCAGACAAGACCTATTTTTTAAAAAAGTGTGCCAAAGCAGCAGCCAATTAGAGCAACAAATTGTGGGGCCAGGGATAGTGGAAATTAAGGCAGATAGTGGAAGTTCTCCACAGCGAACTCAGTCAATCCACAGGGGTCAACCCGCCATCCAGGGATCAGCCGCACAATGAAGTTTCCCACAAAGAGCTCAGTGCATGGCCCAATCCATTAGAGTTGATCAGGCAGCCCATCTGCTGGGCGGTAACTCCAGCCCTGCTTTCTGCAGGGACAGGCTGCGTGACTGAGTTCACCACGCGGCAGTCAGTCATGCAGCCACGCATTTACCTGCCCTCACCTGACCATGTTTGACATCGAGTAGGAGGCAGGTTGAGCACGGTTTGAGGAACGTCCTTGTGGGCTTAAATTCAGCCCACAGCAGGAGGTTCACCACCCTGGCCTCTATGATACACGGGTAGTGGGGTGTTCCTAGTTAGTGTAGACCAGGGATAGCCAATGCCCTCCGGATGTTGTTGGGACTGCAGCCCTGGTCATTTGCCATGCTGGCTAAGGCTGATGGGTACTGTAGTTCAGGGACATCTGGACGGCACCATGTTGACTACCCCTGATGTAAACAATACTGGGCTAGTCTGACATAGTATAAGAGAACTTTCTAAGTTCCAGAGATACAAAACATCTGTATTAATCCTCTTGCCCTGAAAAGCTTCAATTCTTGCACCTTAGCACGGTCTTATTTTTCGCCATATTTAGTCTCTGTTTTCTTTTCTTTTTTTAAAGGTGTGATTCATTATTTGTGTTCTAAATGGCTCTTTGTGATTCTAGAATGCTTTTATGGAGTGTGAGCTGTTAATTTATTCTGAAGGATGAAGCTTCTCTGTAGTTTAATGTTGTTTTACCTCTCCAGACAAATCACTAGCTGAAACCAAGATTCTTCCTTTCCTTTACCGTTTGTGGTTTGTCACCAAAATTCCTAAATGCCATAAGGATGAATTATTACATATGGATAAGATACGTTTTATCATTATGGGAATAAACTTAGGTCAAGCTCATGCTTTTTCTAGCCTTTTGTGTGGCCAGAAAAAGGGGATAGTAGGTTTCACTTCAACTTTTGTTGAACTGCCTTAGGATGATTAATCAAAATTCAAACAAACTGTGATTAATCTCCAAGCCTTGGTTTTTGAATCTGGATTGTTTCAATAAACCATATATTAGCCACATTTTAGGATTTTGATGTAATGCTGAGCTTGGGTTAATTGAAAATGGAAGTGAAAACTTCCAAGCTCCTTCCAAGCTCCGGTGGATGAGAGAGGGATAAGCCTAGACTTGTTCCTTTACAGTAAACTGTATTTTATTGGCTTATTCAATCATAACGTATGTGTAAGTTTTTTACCTACCACTCGTAAAGGCAACAGTTACATTTCTGACTACTGTATAAAAGTGTATGAGATAGCTTGAGGTTATTCATATCATATATTATATGCGATTAGTAATATTTAAAGTGTCCTGGCTTATAAAATGGCTTACGTTCTTTACAGATGCAGTATTCCTTCATTTATCAAGCCTTACTTGAATACTACCTCTATGGTGACACAGAACTAGATGTGTCCTCCTTAGAAAAGCACCTGCAGCCATCGCACAATGCAGCACCAAATCTTGTCAAACTAGGGCTAGAAGAAGAGTTTAAAGTAAGTATTAAATAAAATTTTACAAAGATTTCAGGCTCACACTTAAAAGAAATAGTTTCTTACTCTGATTTTTAAAAGGTTAATCATCTTAGAGTATTGGGTTGGGTATTTTTTAGATAAAGAAACTTCACCTGAATTAGAATTTGGTGATAACAGTCATATTATGCATAGCATATATAATATGTCTGGAGTTATGAATATAGTGAAGTAAAGTTTTAAGGCTAACACCAGTTATACTTTCTCGACTTAACTGTATCTCAAACCATTCTTTTGCATTTTGAGATCTGCTGAATTTGCAAATATGAACAAAAGTAATTGTCCCTTCTACTTTTGGAAGTTTTTTAATGTTACATTCATACATACATTTGCGGTATAACATCAATGTTCAGCTTTCCTGTATTGCAGGAGGTTGGACTAGATGACCCACAGGATCTCTTCCAACTTTACAATTCTATGATTCTGTGTGTAATACTTATTGTTTAATATGTACATACTACCTTTATTTTTTTAACTTACTTTACTTAAATTTAATATACCACGCTTTATCCATAGATCCCAGGGCAATGTACAATATTAAAAAGATAACTTACATAGCTGTCAGAGCTGCTTGAAGATCCTAGCTCACAGAGGATCACGCTAGCCAGCGATCATTAAGTAAAAGTCTTTATTGAATTACAGTTTCCATTCTCACGCTGCTGCGCGCAAACTCTACGTCTAGTAGCTAGATCGGCGAAGCTCCGTCTGAGTCTCCGCCCCGTGAGCACCAGCTTAATATCCTAGCCTTGCTCCACCTTTTCCGCCTGACTGTCCTCCTCTGGGTCCCTCTACCCCCCGGGGCCTCCTCCTTCCGGGATTCTTCTGACGCTGACCCGGACCCTCCTGCCTCCTTGCGCCGGGCTTTAGGACCTGGTTCCCTTTCGGGGCTGCTTACTGCGCCGCCTTCCTCTGCATTTGAACTTGGCGCGCGCGCCCAACCTTCCACCTTCCTCTTAACCGTTTCTTCGCTCCCCGATGGAGGTGTGGCCACTCCTGACTCATGCCCTCCCTCCTGTGGTGAGCTGCCAGCGCTTCCCCCCTGGCTCCCTTCCTCTTCCCTGCTTCCTGGCGGTGACGCAGGTCCCGATTTCCAGCTGCTCCCCCCTGAGTCCCTTCTGGCTCTATCTTCCTGGGGTGCCCCCCTTGCCCTGGCCACTGGTGCTCCTTTCTGTGAATCCTCTGATTCACTGGAAAGACTAGGAGATCTCGGGTCGTCGTCATCACTCATCTTTTCTTCTGCCTCCTCCCCTTCGCTCTCTGTTTCCTCCCTTGCCCGTGCCTCTGCTCCTAAACCCCTGACATCCATCCCCCCCTCGAAGCCCCCCATTCCCCCCTCCCCTCCTTCCGGTGCTGGAGCTGGGGGCTGCTGTTGCAAAGGGACGAACGTCGGATATCGGCCGCTTCCCGTGGCGGGCCTCCATCTGAAGTCTTCCGGTTCTTCCTCCCTGCTCTCGTCGACGACGGTCACCTCCGCTTCCATCTCTGTGCCGCCGTGCTCGAAACCAGGGTCGTCCCCGAAAATGTCCATGTCCGTCTCTCCCTCACTTCCTCCTGGCGGCGTTGCTCGTCCTGAGCATTCCAGCCACTTTCTGCGGAACTGCTCCTCTGGCCTATCGTCCCACCAATACGAGGGTTCCGAGGCGGATCCCGAGGGTGACCCCTCCGGGGAACGGACGTCTCGTGTCGGTTCCTCGTCCGAGTCGAACCCCCGGAACGTGCTGGCCGAAAGCGTGGGCGTGAAAAGCCAGTCGTCGAAAAAGTCTGCTGGCATAGGTCTATGTGGGAAGAGGGCATGAAACTCGTCTTTGAGCAGAGGTTCGTCTAAGGCGTATCCCGGCACCCAGCTGTTCGCACTGGCCGGGGTGCCCTCCTTGGCGAGAAAGTATTCTACCCCCTCTTCCCCCCATCTGGAGTCCAAAATCTCCGTGACTTCGTTGATGCGCTCCTTCTGTGCCACTCCCGCGTGCCCTGTTCTGTCTCTGGCCGGACTCGGCGCCGTTCCGGGTTCCTGGAACCTGTGCGGTGCCTTGTAGGGAGTGAGCACCGATCTGTGGAATACTGGATGCATCCTGGAACCCTCCGGAAGTGCCAGTCTGAAAGCTACCGGGTTGACCTGCTCTTCGACTTGGTAGGGCCCCAGTTGCTTATGCCCTAGTTTCTTCTTGGCCAACGACCTGGCCGGCACTGCATGGGCTGCTAACCAAACCCAGTCTCCCACGTGGAGCTCTTCTCCAACCCTTCTGTGCTTGTCTGCTTGTACCTTGTATGCGTGCTTGGCCAGCTCCAGGTGGCGCCTCAGCTGATCGTGGACTTCCTGCAGCTCCGACGCGAACGCATCTGCTGTCTGCGGCTCCCCCTCCCCCATTCTTTCCAGTCCCGGGAAGGTTCTGGGGTGTCTCCCGTTGTTGGCGAAGAACGGCGTGACCCCCGTGGACACGTGCTTCGTGTTGTTGTAGGCGAATTCGGCAAGCGGCAGGTAATCCACCCACGTCGCAGGCTGTTGATTTGCATAACATCTCAGGTACTGCTGCATGATGGCATTGACCCGCTCCGCTTGCCCGTTGGTCTGCGGGTGTCTCGCCGACGCCAGGTTGATCTTGACGTTCAGGAAGCCCATCAGCTTCTGCCAGAAATTCGAGATGAACTGCCGCCCCCGGTCGGACAGAATAGACCGTGGCAGACCGTGAACCTTGAACACGTGGTCTATGAACAGTTTGGCGGTGTGCTCCGCCGTGGCCACCTTAGCACACGGAATGAAATGGGCCATCTTGGAAAACAGGTCCACCACCACCAGCACTGCCGTCTTGCCCCTTGAGCTGGGCAGATCCGTGACAAAGTCCAGGGCCACCCTTTCCCAAGGTTCGACCGGAGTTTGCAGCGGTTCCAACAGTCCGGCCGGCGGTTTGTGCACCGGTTTGGCCCTCTGGCAGGTGTCACACCTCGCCACGTAGTCTGCGACCTCCCCTCTCATTCCAGGCCACCAGAAATCCCTGGCTACTAATTCCACCGTCTTCTCCTTGCCAAAGTGCCCGGCCGTGGGCGCGTCGTGCAGCTGCTGCAGCACCTTGGCTCGAAGTTCGTCTCCCGGCACGTAGATGGCCCCTTTACGGATGAGCAATCCATCTCTTAGCTGGAAACCGTCGGCCGCTGCCTTGCCCCTTTGCACCTCTGCCATCTTTGCTCGTGCGAAGGAGTCCCCCTGCAACGCTCGTCGCACCGCCTCTAGGTCCACAGTCGCCGCGGCGCACGCCCACACTGTCGGTGCGAAGATGTGCATGGCGGCCGCTGGTGTTGCGTCCTCCAGATACTGTGGCTTACGGGAGAGAGCGTCTGCCATGATGTTGGTGTCCCCCGGGACATACTCTATTCGGAAGTCGAAGTTCGCAAAGAACTCAGCCCAACGTATCTGCCTCTGATTCAGGAACTGTGCCGTGCGCCAGTGCTCTAGATTCTTGTGGTCCGTGCAAACCTGCACCGTGTGCTTGGCGCCGATCAGAAAGTGCCTCCACGCCTTGAACGCTGCGTGAATAGCCAGCAACTCCCTGTCCCATATGGTGTAGTTCTGCTCGGACTTGCTGAGCTTCCTGGAGTAAAACGCTGCCGGTCGCCACACCCCCTGCGGGTCTTTCTGCAGCAGGACCGCCCCCACGGCTCTGTCCGAAGCGTCTGTCTCCACCCTCATCGGCTTGCTGGGGTTGACATGAAGCAGCTGCTCTTCCGACGCGAAGAGACGCTTGAGTGCCTGAAAGGACTGCTCCGCCTGCTCTGTCCAAATGAACTTCTTTTTCTTGGAGCTAAGCGTGTCAGTGATGGCCGCCGTCTGCATCGCGAAGCCCTTGATAAATTTGCGATAGAAGTTCGCAAAGCCGACAAACCGTTGGACCTCCTTCCGGTTGCGCGGGCTCTTCCAATCCAACACCGCTCGAACCTTGGCGCTGTCCATGGCGAGCCCCTTGTCAGACAGCTTGTAGCCCAGAAAATCCACCTCCGTCACGTCGAATTGGCACTTCTCCAGCTTGGCGTAGAGCCTATGTTGCTTTAGCCTGCTCAGCACTTCCTTGACGTGTTTGTCATGCTCCTGCTGCGACTCCGAAAAGATCAGGATGTCATCTAAGAAACAGACGCACGTCTTGTAGAGAAGTCCCGCCAACACGTGATGCATAAAAGCTTGAAAAACGTGGGAGCCATTTTGCAATCCAAAAGGCATAACTCTATATTCGTAGGTCCCCAGTGGCGTGAACATGGCTGTCTTCCACTCATCACCCTCCCGCATGCGAATGAGGTTGTACGCCCCCCGCAGGTCCAACTTGGTGAACACTCTGCCCTTCCGTACCTTTGCGAGGAGGTCGTCAATTCGGGGCATGGGGAAGTCCGATGGCCTAGTCACACTGTTCAAAATCCTGTAATCCACTACGAGTCTCTTTTGGGGCGTGTCCCGCTTCTTAACAAAGAATACGGGACTGCCCCCCACTGCCTTGGACTCCCGGATGAAGCCGCGCTGCAAATTATGATCAATGAACTCCTTGAGTTCTTGCAGTTCGTCCTCTGACATGGAATACAGTCTCCCTTTAGGCAGCGCCGCCCCCGGCAGCAGGTCAATTTTGCAGTCATATGGTCTGTGAGGGGGTAGCCTGTCTGCCTCCTTCTCGCAGAAAACTTCCAAAAATTCAGCGTACTTGTGGGGAATCGCTTGCAGCGTGCCGAGCAGCAGCTGTGACTCCTCTTCCTCTCCTTCCTGCCTGGGCACGATGCAGTGTTCAGCACAAAAGGAAGAGCCGAAGATCAACTGCCTCTGGTACCAAGCCATCGTTGGGCTGTGCTTGTCCAGCCAACTCATGCCCAATACAACGGGCGTGTCAGATAGTTGAGTGACGTTGAAGCTGATGATTTCTTTGTGATTCCCAAGTCGCATCACCATTGGTGGCGTCTGCTTCACCACTTGCCCCCCGAGCAGCTCCCTGCCATCCACCGTGACAACCTGCAGGGGCAGTGTGGCCGGCAGCAACTGCACAGCGTGCCTGTCGACAAAGTCCTGCCCTATAAAGTCCGCATTGCTGCCTGAGTCAATGGTGATTGGCACGTCTATGGTGATTCCATTGGGCAGCTGGAGAGATGCTGTGAGCCTCACTACTGGTTTGGGCGGGAGGGGGTTCACGGGCTGTAAAATCTCTGGGGACTGCGTCACTAACACGTCTGGCTGGGCCCCAGTGCCTCTTCCTCCAGCCAGACCGCGTCGTTTCCCTGCTGTGGTCCTCCTTGCTGCGTTGCTGCAGTCACCATTGCTGAGGCTGCAGTGAGCTTGTGGGGCCTCTGGGGACACTCTTTTGCCATATGCCCTGGTTCCTCACAGACGTAACACTTCCTGTTCCCTCTAGGAGGCTTCGCTTTCACTGCTGCCGGTGCTAGGGCTCTGGTTGCTGACTGAGCCCTTGCACCTCCAACCTCCATAGGTTCGGCTCCTCCTCCTGGCGGAGGCGTGGATTGCGCCCGCGCTGCTTCTCTGGGAAGGAAGGAGGGGCCCCCGGCTGGTTCGCGCCCTCCACGCCCTTCGTCCTTGCTCCACGGACGTCCTTCCAGCCTCACCCCCACTGCCAGTGCCCTCTGAACGACCTCCTGGGTGGTTCGGGGTCTCTCCCCCCTCGCGATCTCATCTTTAATCGAGTTGTGCAGCCCCTCCCAAAAGAGGTCTCTTACAGGAGCCGAATCTCTGTCCCATTCCAGGGCACTGACCAAGGCGAAAAAGCGGGCATGATACTGCCTGACGCTGGCCCTCCCTTGTCTCAGCCCATGCACCTCCTTCCGTGCAAGATCCACGTCAATACTTGATAAAAAGCACCCATCCATCGCTTTAATAAAGGCATCCGCATTCTGGAGCGCCGGATCCTTATCTCTCCATAAATTGCGTAGCCATGCTTTCGCATCCCCATGCAGATGGGACATGATGAACCCCACTCTCTCTTGTTCATCTCTAAAGTCTTTATGCAGCAGTTGCAGTGCGCACAGTACGTCGGCTCTAAAGTTGGGATACTGTTGCAGGTTCCCATCGAAGTGAGAGACCAGCCCGCCTGTCCGTCTCGCCAACCCGATTCCCTCCTGCCGGGGTGTCTGCTTTGTCAGCACGTCTAACCTGACCTGGAGATCCCTGCAGGCGGCAGCTGCCTCCTCCTCTCTCTTCCTGGATGCGAGAACCTCGGCGTTCAGTTGTGCCACTGCTTTTCTGAGGTCCTCTATCTGCTGCTCAGCCGTCATGTCGTCTGCCGTTCGTGAGCTCGCTAGTAGGCACCTGTTTCTCTCCCCTCCTCGAGGCTGTAGATGCCCACAATGGAGAGACGGAGCTTACTGTCAGAGCTGCTTGAAGATCCTAGCTCACAGAGGATCACGCTAGCCAGCGATCATTAAGTAAAAGTCTTTATTGAATTACAGTTTCCATTCTCACGCTGCTGCGCGCAAACTCTACGTCTAGTAGCTAGATCGGCGAAGCTCCGTCTGAGTCTCCGCCCCGTGAGCACCAGCTTAATATCCTAGCCTTGCTCCACCTTTTCCGCCTGACTGTCCTCCTCTGGGTCCCTCTACCCCCCGGGGCCTCCTCCTTCCGGGATTCTTCTGACGCTGACCCGGACCCTCCTGCCTCCTTGCGCCGGGCTTTAGGACCTGGTTCCCTTTCGGGGCTGCTTACTGCGCCGCCTTCCTCTGCATTTGAACTTGGCGCGCGCGCCCAACCTTCCACCTTCCTCTTAACCGTTTCTTCGCTCCCCGATGGAGGTGTGGCCACTCCTGACTCATGCCCTCCCTCCTGTGGTGAGCTGCCAGCGCTTCCCCCCTGGCTCCCTTCCTCTTCCCTGCTTCCTGGCGGTGACGCAGGTCCCGATTTCCAGCTGCTCCCCCCTGAGTCCCTTCTGGCTCTATCTTCCTGGGGTGCCCCCCTTGCCCTGGCCACTGGTGCTCCTTTCTGTGAATCCTCTGATTCACTGGAAAGACTAGGAGATCTCGGGTCGTCGTCATCACTCATCTTTTCTTCTGCCTCCTCCCCTTCGCTCTCTGTTTCCTCCCTTGCCCGTGCCTCTGCTCCTAAACCCCTGACAATAGCATATTTAAAAAAAATAAAAAACCACAGAAAAATCATAATAACAGTCTCTCCACATATAAAAAGCCATAGAATATTTAATGGCCAAAGGCTTGGGTTAAAGAGGAATGTTTTTGCCTGGTACCTAAAGACATGTAACGATGGCACCAAGCAAGCCTCTCTGGGGAGAGCTTTTCACAAATGGGGAGCCACCACAAAAAAGGCCTGTTCTCATGTTGTGAGCCTCTGAACCTTTTGGGGAGGGGAGGGACAAAGAAAAGGCCCTCCAAACACAGGGGCTGGGTAGGTCCATATAGGGAGAGGCGGTCCTTAAGGTCCTGAGGTCCTGAGCCGCTTAAGGCTTCATAGGTCAGCACCAACATTTTAAAATGGGCCTAGAAACCAATTGGCAGCAAGTGCTGTTGGGCAAGGATTAGCGCTATATGCTCAGCTTGTCTTGCCCCAGTGAGAACTTGGCAACTGAATTTTACATCAGCTGAAGTTTCCAAACTGTCTTCAGAGGCAGCCCCATGTATAACACATTGCAGTAATCTAACCTAGAAACAAGTAATACATACAAGCTACTAGAAATTGAACTGTACATATCACTCTTTCTAGCTACATACCTTGCCTGCAGAAAACAAAAGCAGTGTGTCTTAGTTTCCAGGTTTTAAAAAATTGCTTTCCATATAGGTGTAACATAAAAGAACACAGGTGAAGGTTTATGTGGTTTGGGATCAGGTGAATCAACTAGAAATCTCTAAAAGGAACAGAATATCATGAAATTTTGATGTGTACCTGTTAGCCATTTTTGGTATTCTGTGTTTTTATACAGTAATCTACAAAGTCCTAGCCCAATTTCTCTTTTTGCTGTAGAAATTAACAAATGTTCGAATAATGAAAGAAAACATGAGAACTGGTAATCTGCCCGCAAATATGAAGAAAGCCAGAGTTATCCAAATCATCCCATGTAAGATACTAATTTTCCTCTTTGTAAAAACCGAAATACTTGTATTTATCCAAATTAGTAGTGTACGGTTATGTTACACATTCAACAGCAGGTGGCACTGCTAGGCTGAAGTACAAAGATATATCGTAAACTTGATTCTACGAAAGCCTGAAGCTTCATATCTTTATTGTATTATTGACTATAAAATGCTAAGTATTCTAAGAAACCTAATATGTGGTGTTTTTGTATTTTAGATGACTTTAACAGAGTGATTCTTTCAATGAAAAGAGGTCAGGAGTATACGGATTATATCAATGCTTCCTTCATAGACGTAAGTGTTTCTGTGTATGTGGAATATGTGTAGTACTGATTTTTACAAGTCTTTTCAGCAGTCAACTTTGTTTTCGACTAGCAGGCAACATGGTTGCACATGTGCCTTTATCATTACCACATGAGCTATATTGAAGAGTAACTTGAGAATTTTCAAAAAGAATCAAATTATCAACATCATAAAAAGTATGGCTTTGCACTTAAAATGTCAACAGAGAGAGACAAACCTCCCTGCTCTCCTTGTTCCTTAAGAGAAAACAGAAATTGAGGTCCCCACCTGCAGCGAAGCATTTTCTAGCTATCAAATAAGAATTTTCCTCTTCTCCACTTCTTCCAAATACAGTTCAGCTGCCTGAACAGTATTTACTCCTTCATGGTCTCAGTCGTAGGGTTCATCTCTATATACACACTGCCATCTTTTTTCTCTTGACCCTTAGATTTTTATTTTATTTTCTAATACTTTAATACAGTCCTCAAGGGAAGCTTAATAAGTCAGTTAATGAACCCGGTTAAATTCCCACAGTCTTTCCAGTGCCACCTAATTACATTTTCAGACACCTGGTGGATTGTCCATTGGCTTTTTCTCTCTTGTGGTGTGTGTGGGTGTGTGTGTGTGTGTGTGTGTGTGTGTGTGTGCGTGCGCCTACAGGGCTTGCATGAAAGTCTGTCTCGCAGGAGGTGGGTGGTGAGAAGCACCTGGCTCCCTCTCTCACTCTGAAGGACCCCATTTGCCCGTTCTCAGAGGCCTCACAGAAGTCTCACATGGGTGGCAGCAGTAAACACAACCATGCAAGGCTTCTTCAGGGCTGACTTGGCAGCCAGGGGGCCAGGTGGAGTATCAGTTCATCATGCCCACATGAGGCAGCCACCTGAGATTATTGCCTGAATTCAGATCATGAATGGCAGCTGGTGTGGTGTAGGGGTTAGAGCAGGGGTAGGCGACCTGAGGCCTGTGGGCCAGATGTGACCCAATTGCCTTCTCAATCCGGCCTGCGGACGGTCCAGGAATCAGCATGTTTTTAGTAGAATGTGTTCTTTTATTTAAAATGCATCTCTGGGTTATTTGTGGGGCATAGGAATTCGTTCATGATTGCAATGCAATGCAATGCAATGCAATGCAATGCAATGCAATGCAATGCAATGCAATATGCAATATATCTTGTGTTTTTCTATTCCTGAACTGGTTTCCCTCTTCTTCCATTGTATGTAAGGGACTAACTACAGTTTTCTGGATTTGTGGCTCATTCTGGAGCTTTCTGAAAAGAATAGTTTGTTCTAATATTTCTGATATTTCTAGTTAGTCTAGAATCACTTTTAGGTTGCCTGGAGTTAAAAAATTGAAATCACCGAGGCATCAGGTAGGTAATCGTTGCATGTATTTTTTTTACTGTGAAGGGCTATCGCCAGAAGGATTACTTCATTGCAACACAAGGACCTCTTCCTCACACTGTGGAAGACTTCTGGCGAATGGTGTGGGAATGGAAATGCCACACAATTGTAATGCTCACCGAAGTTCTCGAAAGGGAGCAGGTATGACCACTTTGCCCAATTTAAAAAAAAAACAAACATATATTTTTATGAATAGCGTAAAGTGTGATGAGGAAATGAAATTTTTCTTCAGGACATTCCAACCCACTAAAAAAAAAAAAAGAAAGATAATTAGCCTATAAATAGCCACAAATATGCTTCATACCACCAAATCTTAGCAAAGCCCAGCTGTGTTTAGCTGCAGAGTGCTGTGCAGACTGGGGACTTTGTGATGTCACTGTAGTGTTTTGCTGTTCTTATTCCTCACCCCACTTTTTTAAAAAAATGCTTTGCTCTTGAAAAAAGATTTCCAGGCTAGGAATGAGACATGTAGTAGCATGGTTTCTGATGCACACAGCTTCACGCGAATTGTACCTAACCTGGCTTGATGATCCTCAGTACTGAAAATTCAGACAAAAATTGTCACAATTCTAGGGAAAGTTACATATAATCAAGTCAATTGGGAAATCAATGGGAATTAAGTGTGCTCAACTGAGTGCTAAGATGTCAGTGGAGCTTAATAGTGCTTACTTAACGTCCTCTGGACTGCACTGCGTGTCAGCAGTTGCATGGTGTCAAGAAGTCTGCATGTTTGGTGCAGCATCAAACTACATTTCTTAACTTAAGGTGAGCTATAATGGGTTTTACAGTTATATCCATTTCAAGCGTTGCTGAAATCATTGTTAAGTCATTACAAAAGCAACTTGTGTTGTCATATGATTCGTGAAAGTTTTTAATGTGTCTTTCTAACTTTTCCCCTTTTTAAAAACTTTTCATTTGTCTCCCAAAGTACAGAAGTATTGCATGTCAAACATATGCTTGTGTGACATCAATTTCACATAGAAAACAGGCATCAACTAAAACATGGAGAATGTAGAACTTCCTGTATTTTTCTTCTTCTGTTCAGTACTCAGATACAGGGGCATTAAATAGTTATTCTATATAATATTGTCAGAGCTGCTTGAAGATCCTAGCTCACAGAGGATCACGCTAGCCAGCGATCATTAAGTAAAAGTCTTTATTGAATTACAGTTTCCATTCTCACGCTGCTGCGCGCAAACTCTACGTCTAGTAGCTAGATCGGCGAAGCTCCGTCTGAGTCTCCGCCCCGTGTGCACCAACTTAATATCCTAGCCTTGCTCCACCTTTTCCGCCTGACTGTCCTCCTCTGGGTCCCTCTACCCCCCGGGGCTTCTTCCTTCCGGGATTCTTCTGACGCTGACCCGGACCCTCCTGCCTCCTTGCGCCGGGCTTTAGGACCTGGTTCCCTTTCGGGGCTGCTTACTGCGCCACCTTCCTCTGCATTTGAACTTGGCGCGCGCGCCCAACCTTCCACTTTCCTCTTAACCGTTTCTTCGCTCCCCGATGGAGGTGTGGCCACTCCTGACTCATGCCCTCCCTCCTGTGGTGAGCTGCCAGCGCTTCCCCCCTGGCTCCCTTCCTCTTCCCTGCTTCCTGGCGGTGACGCTGGTCCCGATTTCCAGCTGCTCCCCCCTGAGTCCCCTCTGGCTCTATCTTCCTGGGGTGCCCCCCTTGCCCTGGCCACTGGTGCTCCTTTCTGTGAATCCTCTGATTCACTAGAAAGACTAGGAGATCTCGGGTCGTCGTCATCACTCATCTTTTCTTCTGCCTCCTCCCCTTCGCTCTCTGTTTCCTCCCTTGCCCGTGCCTCTGCTCCTAAACCCCTGACATCCATCCCCCCCTCGAAGCCCCCCATTCCCCCCTCCCCTCCTTCCGGTGCTGGAGCTGGGGGCTGCTGTTGCAAAGGGACGAACGTCGGATATCGGTCGCTTCCCGTGGCGGGCCTCCATCTGAACTCTCCCGGGTCTTCCTCCCTGCTCTCGTCGACGACGGTCACCTCCGCTTCCATCTCTGTGCCGCCGTGCTCGAAACCCGGGTCGTCCCCGAAAATGTCCATGTCCGTCTCTCCCTCCCTTCCTCCTGGCGGCGTTGCTCGTCCTGAGCATTCCAGCCACTTTCTGCGGAACTGCTCCTCTGGCCTATCGTCCCACCAATACGAGGGTTCTGAGGCGGATCCCGAGGGTGACCCCTCCGGGGAACGGACGTCTCGTGTCGGTTCCTCGTCCGAGTCGAACCCCCGGAACGTGCTGGCCGAAAGCGTGGGCGTGAAAAGCCAGTCGTCGAAAAAGTCTGCTGGCATAGGTCTATGTGGGAAGAGGGCATGAAACTCGTCTTTGAGCAGAGGTTCGTCTAGGGCGTAGCCCGGCACCCAGCTGTTCGCACTGGCCGGGGTGCCCTCCTTGGCGAGAAAGTATTCTACCCCCTCTTCCCCCCATCTGGAGTCCAAAATCTCCGTGACTTCGTTGATGCGCTCCTTCTGTGCCACTCCCGCGTGCCCTGTTCTGTCTCTGGCCGGACTCGGCGCCGTTCCGGGTTCCTGGAACCTGTGCGGTGCCTTGTAGGGAGTGAGCACCGATCTGTGGAATACCGGATGCATTCTGGAACCCTCCGGAAGTGCCAGTCTGAAAGCTACCGGGTTGACCTGCTCTTCGACTTGGTAGGGCCCCAGTTGTTTATGCCCTAGTTTCTTCTTGGCCAACGACCTGGCCGGCACTGCGTGGGCTGCTAACCAAACCCAGTCTCCCACGTGGAGCTCTTCTCCAACCCTTCTGTGCTTGTCTGCTTGTACCTTGTATGCGTGCTTGGCCAGCTCCAGGTGGCGCCTCAGCTGATCGTGGACTTCCTGCAGCTCCGACGCGAACGCATCTGCTGTCTGCGGCTCCCCCTCCCCCATTCTTTCCAGTCCCGGGAAGGTTCTGGGGTGCCTCCCGTTGTTGGCGAAGAACGGCGTGACCCCCGTGGACACGTGCTTCGTGTTGTTGTAGGCGAACTCGGCAAGCGGCAGGTAATCCACCCACGTCGCAGGCTGTTGATTTGCATAACATCTCAGGTACTGCTGCATGATGGCATTGACCCGCTCCGCTTGCCCGTTGGTCTGCGGGTGTCTCGCCGACGCCAGGTTGATCTTGACGTTCAGGAAGCCCATCAGCTTCTGCCAGAAATTCGAGATGAACTGCCGCCCCCGGTCGGACAGAATAGACCGTGGCAGACCGTGAACCTTGAACACGTGGTCTATGAACAGTTTGGCGGTTTGCTCCGCCGTGGCCACCTTAGCACACGGAATGAAATGCGCCATCTTGGAAAACAGGTCCACCACCACCAGCACTGCCGTCTTGCCCCTTGAGCTGGGCAGATCCGTGACAAAGTCCAGGGCCACCCTTTCCCAAGGTTCGACCGGAGTTTGCAGCGGTTCCAACAGTCCGGCCGGCGGTTTGTGCACTGGTTTGGCCCTCTGGCAGGTGTCACACCTCGCCACGTAGTCTGCGACCTCCCCTCTCATTCCAGGCCACCAGAAATCCCTGGCTACTAATTCCACCGTCTTCTCCTTGCCAAAGTGCCCGGCCGTGGGCGCGTCGTGCAGCTGCTGCAGCACCTTGGCTCGAAGTTCGTCTCCCGGCACGTAGATGGCCCCTTTACGGATGAGCAATCCATCTCTTAGCTGGAAACCGTCGGCCGCTGCCTTGCCCCTTTGCACCTCTGCCATCTTTGCTTGTGCGAAGGAGTCCCCCTGCAACGCTCGTCGCACCGCCTCTAGGTCCACGGTCGCCGCGGCGCACGCCCACACTGTCGGTGCGAAGATGTGCATGGCTGCCGCTGGCGTTGCGTCCTCCAGATACTGTGGCTTACGGGAGAGAGCGTCTGCCATGATGTTGGTGTCCCCCGGGACATACTCTATTCGGAAGTCGAAGTTCGCAAAGAACTCAGCCCAACGTATCTGCCTCTGGTTCAGGAACTGTGCCGTGCGCCAGTGCTCTAGATTCTTGTGGTCCGTGCAAACCTGCACCGTGTGCTTGGCGCCGATCAGAAAGTGCCTCCACGCCTTGAACGCTGCGTGAATGGCCAGCAACTCCCTGTCCCAGATGGTGTAGTTCTGCTCGGACTTGCTGAGCTTCCTGGAGTAAAACGCTCCCGGTCGCCACACCCCCTGCGGGTCTTTCTGCAGCAGGACCGCCCCCACGGCTCTGTCCGAAGCGTCTGTCTCCACCCTCATCGGCTTGCTGGGGTTGACATGAAGCAGCTGCTCTTCCGACGCGAAGAGACGCTTGAGTGCCTGAAAGGACTGCTCCGCCTGCTCTGTCCAAATGAACTTCTTTTTCTTGGAGCTAAGCGTGTCAGTGATGGCCGCCGTCTGCATCGCGAAGCCCTTGATAAACTTGCGATAGAAGTTCGCAAAGCCGACAAACCGTTGGACCTCCTTCCGGTTGCGCGGGCTCTTCCAATCCAACACCGCTCGAACCTTGGCGCTGTCCATGGCGAGCCCCTTGTCAGACAGCTTGTAGCCCAGAAAATCCACCTCCGGCACGTCAAATTGGCACTTCTCCAGCTTGGCGTAGAGCCTATGTTGCTTTAGCCTGCTCAGCACTTCCTTGACGTGTTTGTCATGCTCCTGCTGCGACTCCGAAAAGATCAGGATGTCATCTAAGAAACAGACGCACGTCTTGTAGAGAAGTCCCGCCAACACGTGATGCATAAATGCTTGAAAAACGTGGGAGCCATTTTGCAATCCAAAAGGCATAACTCTATATTCGTAGGTCCCCAGTGGCGTGAACATGGCTGTCTTCCACTCATCACCCTCCCGCATGCGAATGAGGTTGTACGCCCCCCGCAGGTCCAACTTGGTGAACACTCTGCCCTTCCGTACCTTTGCGAGGAGGTCGTCAATTCGGGGCATGGGGAAGTCCGATGGCCTAGTCACACTGTTCAAAATCCTGTAATCCACTACGAGTCTCTTTTGGGGCGTGTCCCGCTTCTTAACAAAGAATACGGGACTGCCCCCCACTGCCTTGGACTCCCGGATGAAGCCGCGCTGCAAATTATGATCAATGAACTCCTTGAGTTCTTGCAGTTCGTCCTCTGACATGGAATACAGTCTCCCTTTAGGCAGCGCCGCCCCCGGCAGCAGGTCAATTTTGCAGTCATATGGTCTGTGAGGGGGTAGCCTGTCTGCCTCCTTCTCGCAGAAAACTTCCAAAAATTCAGCGTACTTGTGGGGAATCGCTTGCAGCGTGCCTAGCAGCAGCTGTGACTCCTCTTCCTCTCCTTCCTGCCTGGGCACGATGCAGTGTTCAGCACAAAAGGAAGAGCCGAAGGTCAGCTGCCTCTGGTACCAAGCCATCGTTGGGCTGTGCTTGTCCAGCCAACTCATGCCCAATACAACGGGCGTGTCAGATAGTTGAGTGACGTTGAAGCTGATGATTTCTCTGTGATTCCCAAGTCGCATCACCATTGGTGGCGTCTGCTTCACCACTTGCCCCCCGAGCAGCTCCCTGCCATCCACCGTGACAACCTGCAGGGGCAGTGTGGCCGGCAGCAACTGCACAGCGTGCCTGTCGACAAAGTCCTGCCCTATAAAGTCCGCATTGCTGCCTGAGTCAATGGTGATTGGCACGTCTATGGTGATTCCATTGGGCAGCTGGAGAGATGCTGTGAGCCTCACTACTGGTTTGGGCGGGAGGGGGTTCACGGGCTGTAAAATCTCTGGGGACTGCGTCACTAACACGTCTGGCTGGGCCCCAGGGCCTCTTCCTCCAGCCAGACTGCTTCGTTTCCCTGCTGTGTTCCTCCTTGCTGCGTTGCTGCAGTCACCATTGCTGAGGCTGCAGTGAGCTTGTGGGGCCTCTGGGGACACTCTTTTGCCATATGCCCTGGTTCCTCACAGACGTAACACTTCCTGTTCCCTCTAGGAGGCTTCGCTTTCACTGCTGCCGGTGCTAGGGCTCTGGTTGCTGACTGAGCCCTTGCACCTCCAACCTCCATAGGTTCGGCTCCTCCTCCTGGCGGAGGCGTGGATTGCGCCCGCGCTGCTTCTCTGGGAAGGAAGGAGGGGCCCCCGGCTGGTTCGCGCCCTCCACGCCCTTCGTCCTTGCTCCACGGACGTCCTTCCAGCCTCACCCCCACTGCCAGTGCCCTCTGAACAACCTCCTGGGTGGTTCGGGGTCTCTCCCCCCTCGCGATCTCATCTTTAATCGAGTTGTGCAGCCCCTCCCAAAAGAGGTCTCTTACAGGCGCCGAATCTCTGTCCCATTCCAGGGCACTGACCAAGGCGAAAAAGTGGGCATGATACTGCCTGACGCTGGCCCTCCCTTGTCTCAGCCCATGCACCTCCTTCCGTGCAAGATCCACGTCAATACTTGATAAAAAGCACCCATCCATCGCTTTAATAAAGGCATCCGCATTCTGGAGCGCCGGATCATTATCTCTCCATAAATTGCGTAGCCATGCTTTCGCATCCCCATGCAGATGGGACATGATGAACCCCACTCTCTCTTGTTCATCTCTAAAGTCTTTATGCAGCAGTTGCAGTGCGCACAGTACGTCGGCTCTAAAGTTGGGATACTGTTGCAGGTTCCCATCGAAGTGAGAGACTAGCCCGCCTGTCCGTCTCGCCAACCCAATTCCCTCCTGCCGGGGTGTCTGCTTTGTCAGCACGTCTAACCTGACCTGGAGATCCCTGCAGGCGGCAGCTGCCTCCTCCTCTCTCTTCCTGGATGCGAGAACCTCGGCGTTCAGTTGTGCCACTGCTTTTCTGAGGTCCTCTATCTGCTGCTCAGCCGTCATGTCGTCTGCCGTTCGTGAGCTCGCTAGTAGGCACCTGTTTCTCTCCCCTCCTCGAGGCTGTAGATGCCCACAATGGAGTGACGGAGCTTACTGTCAGAGCTGCTTGAAGATCCTAGCTCACAGAGGATCACGCTAGCCAGCGATCATTAAGTAAAAGTCTTTATTGAATTACAGTTTCCATTCTCACGCTGCTGCGCGCAAACTCTACGTCTAGTAGCTAGATCGGCGAAGCTCCGTCTGAGTCTCCGCCCCGTGTGCACCAACTTAATATCCTAGCCTTGCTCCACCTTTTCCGCCTGACTGTCCTCCTCTGGGTCCCTCTACCCCCCGGGGCTTCTTCCTTCCGGGATTCTTCTGACGCTGACCCGGACCCTCCTGCCTCCTTGCGCCGGGCTTTAGGACCTGGTTCCCTTTCGGGGCTGCTTACTGCGCCACCTTCCTCTGCATTTGAACTTGGCGCGCGCGCCCAACCTTCCACTTTCCTCTTAACCGTTTCTTCGCTCCCCGATGGAGGTGTGGCCACTCCTGACTCATGCCCTCCCTCCTGTGGTGAGCTGCCAGCGCTTCCCCCCTGGCTCCCTTCCTCTTCCCTGCTTCCTGGCGGTGACGCTGGTCCCGATTTCCAGCTGCTCCCCCCTGAGTCCCCTCTGGCTCTATCTTCCTGGGGTGCCCCCCTTGCCCTGGCCACTGGTGCTCCTTTCTGTGAATCCTCTGATTCACTAGAAAGACTAGGAGATCTCGGGTCGTCGTCATCACTCATCTTTTCTTCTGCCTCCTCCCCTTCGCTCTCTGTTTCCTCCCTTGCCCGTGCCTCTGCTCCTAAACCCCTGACAAATATGTAATGTGCGATTGGAGGGAGGGGAAGGAGACAGGAACTAGTTCTTACTAATGTTTTTGAGGAACCAGTGCTGTATCTGCATGAATATATTTCAACCAAGAAGTTCTGGAGGCAGCATTCATTCCCTTTTCTTCCCTCAATGTTACAGGAAAAATGTTTTCAATACTGGCCATCAGAGGGATCTGTTACTTATGGAGAGATTACCATCGAGATAAAGATTGACTCACTGGCTGATGCCATAAGCGTCAGGGACTTCCTGATTATGCACAATCAGGTATTAATGATAACATTTTAAATACGTCTGTGTCCGCTGTGGTTTTCTGAACTTCAGGGTTGCTTAAAGCCAACTGAAATGTAAATTTAGCTCAATTTAGATTACTCGTTAAAATCCTCTTACCTTATATAAATCACATGATTAAGTTACATTGACCATATATGAAAAGGTTCCTATAGATAAGAAGGTATGTAGCTGGCTTCCAGTGTTCCGTTCCACTCTTGAAGCTGCATTGAATTTGTGGTTTTCTTGCTTTTGAATGACCAGGAGAAGCTGGGCAGACTTGTCCGACAGTTTCATTTTCATGGATGGCCTGAAATTGGAATTCCTGCTGAAGGGAAGGGAATGATTGACCTCATTGCAGCTGTCCAAAAGCAGCAACAGCAGACAGGAAACCATCCCATTACAGTGCACTGCAGGTAAATAGTTTTGTATTTTATTTTGCTCTATACTCCTTTGCTTGTTTGTAAGTTTGCAATATTTCTATTCTGCCCATCAATATTTCCATGACAAATATTTACAAAAATGTAAAAATATATTTACAATTTTTTTTAAAAAGACAATAATTTTCTATAAAAAACATACACATTTACCAATCTAGTAGCCTTGAAACGATTTTCTGTACTCTGGGAGTTTAAGAGGGAATGGACAACTATGACAAGATACTCAGTTATCAGAAATGGGGCATTTGTCAGCAAAGCTTTAATTTCACTTTCCTAGAGTGATAAAGTGATATTAAATAAAGTGATATTACACAAAGTGATCAGCAATGGGGAACCTCTTGGCCATGGACCTAATTAGGTCTGCCTGGCTTCTGAATTTGGGCTGCAAGACCATTTTGGGCAAACTACACTCACCTACCAGTCACCTATTGTCATAAGATGTCAGCTACGGAGATCTGCTTTTGTTGGATAAACTGTGTTCATGATTTTGAAGCCCAATTTCTTATTAGCTAGAACTATAATTCATACATTACGTTAGCTTCAGTGTGTAATGCACAGCAGTCAGTCACATAGTGATAGTCAGGCTCTGGCTGCTGAGACAAGGATGTTTCTAAGAGTTTCCAGAAGTGCTAGGAACTATGTTTATATATTGGTAGTTTAGAAACAGCATGATGTAAACATTTATGCACATAAAGTGATTGCAAGATTAAGGTTGGGTGGTTGAAAAATTTAGACGTGAGTTTATATTTCAAGAAAGTTTTCCTTGGCTAGTAGAACTAAATTCCGTTATCTGCATGAAAATGTTTATATTAAGCAAATTGGCATAATTTATTCTGCTTCTGCCAGTCCTTGGAAAGAACAATGAGGCAATGCAGGGATTCTTCTAAGTAGCAGGGAATCAATTCAGGGTGTATTTTCACTGTATTGAATATGGATTTGGTAATATAACCTGTTAAAGAAAAAAAAGTATATGTATTATAGTGCTGGAGCTGGAAGAACAGGTACATTCATTGCACTCAGCAATATTCTGGAGCGAGTCAAAGCTGAGGGTCTCTTAGATGTATTTCAAGCTGTGAAGAGTTTACGACTGCAAAGACCACATATGGTGCAAACACTGGTATGTTGTTTTAACCACAAAAATATTTGTCAAAAGGATAATAGGATGTTGGTATTTGAGCAAAGTGTCACAACACAGGACTTGGGTGTTCACAAATACATGTCGTGCCAATGCTTAGTCATGTTGCAAAGCCACACCACAACAACTTTTGAAACTGCTGAATAGCCTCTGCACAGTGCTATAGGGTATCTTGGATTTTGGGGGGCGGGGGAGAGGAGTGTACAGCTGGTCCTCTGAACAGCTAATAGCAGTGGCAAGATCCAAATATCATTGCATACTTTTGCAATCAAGGAATTACGGCAAGGGTGGCCTCCCTGTATATAATGGGCAGATTAATTAGAGCTGGTTATTTGTGCTCTGCTTGCCTCTCACAGTTGTTTTTAAAAACAATAGCAATAGTCAGGTTTACATATGTGTCCTGGTATCAGAATATAGCCATTTTTAGCTGTCTTTTGATGGCTCCCCTACCCTGAGAGGCAGGCTATAACTAATTAAAATGAAAAAGTAAATGGGAAACTTCTTGATTTGACAGTGACTCCTGATAGGATTTATGTTTTTTTTAAATGCTCCCATTGGGCTCACTGTCCACCTCTCATTCAAAGTCTGCTTTCTCAGTGAACCAACTGTTGTTGTTGTTGTTTTAGTTATATTTTAAAATTAATTATGCTACCACCTGCAAAAAAGAAAGTGTTTTAACAGGATAAGAAATTAAAAATGTTGTCTGTGAGATATGATTATGTTCTAGTTTAGAGTTAAACATGCTTCACTGGAATTGTTATGATTCAGAGAAATTTTCATCAGAGTAAATGTATTCTTCTTCTCTTTTCAGGAACAGTATGAATTCTGCTACAAAGTGGTACAAGATTTCATTGACATATTTTCTGATTATGCCAATTTCAAGTGAAAACTCCTGCCTTATTATTATTAATTTAATCATCTGTACAGAGATTTGTAAATCATGTTAATTTATTTCCATTGACTTTTTAAAAACTCTAAATGTACATACTACCATGTTTGGCTTGCTCGGAATGCCTCCTTAGATGTATAAATTATTCAAGACTTTTACTCTCTGATCCAAAGGAGCATGCGCAGAACTGTTTCAAAAAAAAAACCAAAAAAAACCACCTGAAGAACCTGTTTGATTCCAGAGTCCCACTTTCCTTCCCAAACAGCCAAACAGCAGGATTGCTATTGTTTTGAAATGCTCAACATGTGCAGCTTCAGCACATAAAATAGGGGAGCTGCACATCTAGCACACTTTTGCATGTGGGACACCCCATTCAGCTGGGGATATATGTGCAAAGGCTGTGTCTGTGTATCTAGTTCCCCAAGCTGGATCAAGGTGATCTTTAAGTTTTGCATAACAGATGGCCGTGTACAATATATCACAGTATAAACTATTATAAAAATAGGGCACAATCCAGCCTATGTTAGGCATATTCAATACCCACAGATTTCAGTGGGTGTATTAAGCTTATGCTTAAATTTTTCCCATTGAAGTTAATGGGATTTGGAGTCCAGTTAATGGTCTGGGAGCACTTGATGCTGCAGCACTGCTGAAGCTAAGTGTGCATGGATCTGATCAGCCCCTTGGATGGGAGTCCATCGAAGAACAGGAAATAAATACTTTTAAAATTCATTAATGGGACTTCAAAAATGCTTGGTTTTGGCTGGATCATACCCATATTTTCCCCTGAACATCTATGAAATTCTGACTTTTACTTTTTACTTTTTAACTTTTAGATGACTTATAAAATAACCCGTGTTTATAAAGCAGAGGAATAAGAGTAAATAGGCTGGATCCAAATCCGCGCACATGACAATTATTTCTCTTAGAGCAAGTTCCACACAATGGCCACATGCTACTAGGAAACACTGTGTGAACCCCACTGAAATGAGTGTGGCCACCCAAGAGCATATGCATTTGCTTGCTGCATTCATCTCAGTATTTGCAGAGTATTCTTTTTTCGGTTGTGGCGGTGTTTTGATGCTTTTATGTTCATCAGCACCTTGCTCCACTTGTAAACCTATTGATGCTAATGTGAACTGCTGACTGTGGAAGACACTATTTGAGGTGCTCTAGAAAGTTGGTTAATATTCTACAACTATTAATCTTAACGGTCAATAGCCAGGTTATATCTGTTTGCTTTTTTTTTGTATTTTTAAAGCATTCTTCCTGTTAAGCACAACTCATTCAGTGGATTATATATAATGGTACATGAATCCTCCACAAGCAACTGTCTAAGATTTTGAACCTTAGCAAAAAACATAAAACGTATAATTATTTTTGAAGACAAGATTCTCTAGATAGTTCTGTTATAATTGCAAGCTGTAACTTAGCACCATAATGCAAATACTGAGTTCGTTGAATTCAGTTAAATAATCTTAAAAGATCACCTTAAGTTATTTAACCTGATATAATTTTTAAAAAAGAAATATTAACATAAAGTAACATATTTAATGTAGGTTAATTAATCAATATTTTGAAACTATTTTGTATTTTGAAAAGAAAGAGGTTCTGTTCTTGCTATCACAAAAAGGTATATTGCCAGATAGAAAGCAAATATATACCGTATTTTTCGCTCCATTGGACGCACCGGACCATAGGACGCACAGGACCATAGGAGGGGGAGAACAGGGGGAAAAATTTTTTTCTTGTTCTCCCCCTCTAAAACTAGGTGCGTCCAAGGTACATTCACCAGAGCTTGTGGGGCTGGCGGTGGAGCGAAGCGCTGCTTTTCCCCACCGCCAGCCTCAAAGATCCCTGAAGCCTTTGGAGAGCAGCGCCCCGCTGCCCTGCAGAGGTTTGCGCACAGCCGTCCCCAAGCTAGAGCAGCGAGATGGAGCCCTCCGTCTCACTGTTCTGGCTTGGGAACAGCCTTGCTAGCTTCTGCAGGACAGCGGGGTGAAGGCACCACGCTGCCCTACAGAGGTTTGCGCGCAGCCGTCCCCAAGCTAGAGCAGCGAGATGGAGCCCTCCGTCTCACTGTTCTGGCTTGGGAACAGCCTTGCTAGCTTCTGCAGGACAGCGGGGTGAAGGCACCATGCTGCCCTACAGAGGTTTGCGCGCAGCTGTCCCCAAGCTAGAGCTCCGTCTCGCTGTTCTGGCTTGGGAACAGCCTTGCTAGCTTCTGCAGGACAGCGCGGTGCCCCACTGCCCTACAGAGGTTTGCGCGCAGCCATCCCCCAGCTAGAGCAGCGAGACGGAGCCCTCCGCCTCGCTGTTCTGGCTTGGGAACAGCCTTGCTAGCTTCTGCAGGACAGCGGGGTGAAGGCACCCCGCTGCCCTGGAGAGGTTTGCGCACAGCCATTCCCCAGCTAGAGCAGCGTGACAGAGCCCTCCGCCTCGCTGTTCTGTCTTGGGAACAGCCTTGCTAGCTTCTGCAGGACAGCGGGGTGAAGGCACCACGCTGCCCTACAGAGGTTTGCGCGCAGCCGTCCCCAAGCTAGAGCAGCTAGACAGAGCCCTCCGCCTCGCTGTTCTGTCTTGGGAACAGCCTTGCTAACTTCTGCAGGACAGCGGGGTGAAGGCACCACGCTGCCCTACAGAGGTTTGCGCGCAGCCGTCCCCAAGCTAGAGCAGCGAGACAGAGCCCTCCGTCTCGCTGTTCTGGCTTGGGAACAGCCTTGCTAGCTTCTGCAGGAAAGCGAGGTGAAGGCACCACGCTGCCCTACAGAGGTTTGCGCGCAGCCATCCCCCAGCTAGAGCAGCGAGACAGAGCCCTCCGCCTCGCTGTTCTGTCTTGGGAACAGCCTTGCTAGCTTCTGCAGGACAGCGGGGTGAAGGCACCACGCTGCCCTACAGAGGTTTCGCGCAGCCGTTCCCAAGCTAGAGCAGCGAGACAGAGCCCTCCGTCTCGCTGTTCTGGCTTGGGAACAGCCTTGCTAGCTTCTGCAGGACAGCGGGGTGAAGGCACCACGCTGCCCTACAGAGGTTTGCGCGCAGCCGTCCCCAAGCTAGAGCAGCGAGACAGAGCCCTCCGCCTCGCTGTTCTGTCTTGGGAACAGCCTTGCTAGCTTCTGCAGGACAGCGGGGTGAAGGCACCACGCTGCCCTACAGAGGTTTGCGCGCAGCCGTTCCCAAGCTAGAGCAGCGAGACAGAGCCCTCCGTCTCGCTGTTCTGGCTTGGGAACAGCCTTGCTAGCTTCTGCAGGACAGCGGGGTGAAGGCACCACGCTGCCCTACAGAGGTTTGCGCGCAGCCGTCCCCAAGCTAGAGCAGCGAGACAGAGACCTCCGTCTCGCTGTTCTGGCTTGGGAACAGCCTTGCTAGCTTCTGCAGGACAGCGGGGTGAAGGCACCACGCTGCCCTACAGAGGTTTGCACGCAGCCGTCCCCAAGCTAGAGCAGCGAGACAGAGCCCTCCGCCTCGCTGTTCTGTCTTGGGAACAGCCTTGCTAGCTTCTGCAGGACAGCGGGGTGAAGGCACCACGCTGCCCTACAGAGGTTTGCGCGCAGCCGTTCCCAAGCTAGAGCAGCGAGACAGAGCCCTCCGTCTCGCTGTTCTGGCTTGGGAACAGCCTTGCTAGCTTCTGCAGGACAGCGGGGTGAAGGCACCACGCTGCCCTACAGAGGTTTGCGCGCAGCCGTCCCCAAGCTAGAGCAGTGAGACAGAGACCTCCGTCTCGCTGTTCTGGCTTGGGAACAGCCTTGCTAGCTTCTGCAGGAAAGCGAGGTGAAGGCACCCCGCTGCCCTGGAGAGGTTTGCGCGCAGCCGTCCCCAAGCTAGAGCAGCGAGATGGAGCCCTCCGTCTCGCTGTTCTGTCTTGGGAACAGCCTTGCTAGCTTCTGCAGGACAGCGAGGTGAAGGCACCCCGCTGCCCTACAGAGGTTTGCGCGCAGCCGTCCCCAAGCTAGAGCAGCGAGATGGAGCCCTCCGTCTCGCTGTTCTGTCTTGGGAACAGCCTTGCTAGCTTCTGCAGGACAGCGAGGTGAAGGCACCCCGCTGCCCTACAGAGGTTTGCGCACAGCAATCCCCAAGCTAGAGCAGCGAGACGGAGCGCTCCGCAGTGCTCCGTCTTCCTGTTCTGGCTTTGGGCTTAGCGGCGCAGCCTGCATTCGCTCTATAGGACGCACACACATTTCCCCTTAATTTTTGGAGGGGAAAATGTGCGTCTTATAGAACGAAAAATACGGTAAAGGAAAACATATACTTTCAATTTAAAACAATCTAGCTTAAGATAGTTATGGCTAAGCACTACTGAAAGCAACACAACTTCAGTAATTACATAGTGGCAAACTTGCTTCACTGGTGTCAGTGGAGTATAGTCATGACAAATCTTTAGCTGAATCAGGGAATAGCATCTACTGAAGTCAAGACATTTACTTCCAAGTCCTTAGAATACTGGTGTTAGTGTTCAATTAAGGACACAGATAAATACACTTGTGCTCCTTTAGTGTTGGTGGTACTTAATGGGAATGAACAGTGTCCTGAATTGTGTTCCTACAAATGGTGTGGTACTCAATGCCAGTATGCTTTCAGACCTCCTATATGACCTATTATTTCACAATTTTCTTCCTTATTGTAAGTATACAGAACTATCCCAGGAGTGTAGCCAATGAAGTATGGACATGTAGGAGTGCCCACAAAATTTGGGTTTGGGCTGTTGGTGCACAACTGACCATTTACTGTTAGGGCACAAAACCCATTTGTTTTGAACTGACTTGTATGATGGGTTGCTTCCTAGGGTTTTTACTTTAATGGCTGTGACTATATATAAAGCCCCATGTGGCAATGTCATCGTCTGGACAAAACTAGCTTTGGAGAAAAATGACAAAACACACAGTACATTTTATATCTATTGCTCCCATCTTTTTAGAAGGCATAAATTAAAGAGCACAAGTACAAAAGAATAATTTGTATATAAATGTCTAATATGCAATAGTTTGGGCTTGTTCATTGGTGGTTTTTTTAATACAACAAGGAAAGCCTTATTGACAACTATGTAGACTTTAACCTGGTCATTACATTTCAGCTCCTGCATTATTTTAATCTATGTTCATTTTAATACACGACTGGAAGAAAGGTGGATACTTTTAGCAATTCAGAGGATTGCAAGGTGTCCACATGAGTCTTTTACTTACCGACTTTTAATTGAAAACAGTTCAGGTTAGTCTATAAGCACACTGTTTTTAAAGCACTGCCATTTTATTGCTTGTGTCTTCCCAGTAATGCACTTCTGTAAATCTATATGTATATGTACAGTTGTTATGCACTTAATGAATAGAATTTATTGTAAGAGGTGATTGATGTTAAGCTCTCTAAGCCCCAAAGCAAACACCATTATTTGGTTAAGAGTTGAATGTAAAATAAGCTTTCTATCATAATAAGTTTGGAAATCCAAACTCCAAAATGTGAGGAATGAACAGTCCAATACACTATGGACCCAAATCTGTGAGCACATTAACAGATGAAGATAGGTTTTTTAAAACCACTGTTTCTACCCACCAGTTTAGAAGCTGCTTCCGACAGCCTTAAGAGTGTCAGACGCTTTCTAATGCAGTACAAATTGTGTGGAAACTGCTGTTTTCAAAATACTGGGGTTTTGACAAAACCATAATCATATTCTTCCTAATATCTCTATTTTTGTTACAATAGAGACATGTGCTAGTCCTGGTATTGAGTTTTTGACTACTGGATATTAGTAACACCTTTAGGTCCTGGTGAATATGTCCCCTCGGTTTTCTTGGCTCCTTGATGAATGGCCTCTCTGCACTTAGCCAAAGTATCTTATTTAGCTTGATAACACAAAAATAGTCTTTACAGTTACCAATTTAGTCTCCGTCTTCTAATTTCCCACTTCCTAGCTTTCAGTAAACCTAGAATAGCATAGGTAGCTGCTGTTCCCTCATCCATGACACTGGAATTCCTTGCTTCTCTTAGTATCAGTCCAGTACCCCTTCCTTGACCTCTGACCAGCATCCATAGCTGTAACTGTGAAATCTGCTTAAGGGAAAGCATTGCAGTTGTTCCTTTTTAAATTATCCAAACAAAGTCATTTTCAGATGTAGAGAAAAATCCTGCCTTGGTGGAAGGAAGTAATTATTAGATAATATTTCTAATAGCATCCAGAACTCTCTTAATTTGTTGCTTGTTCTGTAAAGCAATATTTAAAAACGTAAGATGTGGACCAGAAATGCACATAGCGGAATCCATTAATGAAGTAGGGATGTTTTAACTTTTCTTATATTTACCCAAGTGAAGCCAGAATACTTGGGGTGAGGCTCATTTTGGTAATACTAATATGAGTGCACTTAAAATGGAGCAGCTTTCCTCCCCCAATGTGGAATAATTTCTATACTCAACAGTTTCAGATAATTCCGTGGGATTAAATTCTCTGAAGTAATCTGAAGCACAAAACCTTCTCTGTGGCTTTGTTGGATTCCCTTCAGACAATCTAGTTCTACTAGGTTCTCCCATTTGGTGATGACAAGACTTGCCACAGTTGAGGAAATACTGTGCTAAACCCAGCCAAATCACTTTTAATCACAACTAATCTGTTTTATGAGGTTGGTGAATTGCAACTTTAGAAAGCTTGTTTTTCACTTCAAGGTGTTTAGTCAAATAAGACTGTGATACTTCGTACAATGGTATAACAAACATATTTATGGGTTTCCACACTTAATTTTTTTTACATTGCATGAGATTGCATTAATAAATGCCAAACAGTGATTAGAAATTTATATGTTCTGATCTGCATATCTAGTCACTATGTGACTCAACTTATTGTCTTGTGTGACAGTGGACATTGATTGCCAAAGCTCTTAAGTACATGCTTAACTCAGAAACAGTGCACAAATAGTAATATTGTTAAAGCAGTTTATTTCGAAGTATGTTTCTAGAAACTCGGGGTTCCTTATCAATTTATCAGGGAGTCAACAATAGCCCTATTTGTGTGTTAAAACCCTCATGCGATTTTACTTGCGTAAGGAGAGGGCAGGGGCGTGTCAGCTCCCCAACTTTACCCTCCACGAGGCTGGATGTCTACTATATGCATGTAGATCCAGTGTGATTTAGAACCTTGCACAATCAGCATCATGTGGAGAGCTAACACTAATGCAGCAGCATCCTGGCTACAGATCTTTGCCCTCCAATGCATGGAGGGAGCAGGCCAGCACTCCCTTTATTGCATCTGCTTTTTAATGCCTTGCAAGGACTAACAACAAGATAAAGAACTGTAACTTAGCTAACCAAAAGGCATCTTATCATTTGTTACTGATACTTTCCTGGAAAGTATAGCAGCAGAGGAGACATGTCCTTTGCAGGCCTGGCACCAGGGATTAGTAAAATCTGCAGGGCCCCCTCTAATAGTTTATATACATAAATTTGCTTTAAAAACAAACAAGAGCAGTGCGCACACAGGCATGCAAATAGTTAATGTGGGGGGGGGGGAAATGCAGCTGTGTGGGGAAAGGAAGGCTCTGGTCTTGACCTTCTGTTGCCTGTATGACAGCCAAGGTCATACTATTCTATACCGTACTTGGATTCCTTGCTCCCCTGATTGCCACAGGATTTGCAGAGCCCACAATCAGCCACAACGTTCAGGATTAACTCCTCCTTGGCACTGTTGCAGAAGTTGGGAGAGCCTAAGCTCACAGTTTGCCTGGTCTCCCATGTTACCAGTAGTGGATGCTGTATCAGGCAGAGCAGGCTCCGTGCTCCCAACTCATCTGCTGTTAGAGCCAGCCCATCCGCACGCCCCATTTAGTCAGCCAGCTAGCCCTCTGCATGGAGCTTAGGAGCAAAAGAAGATATTGGAGGGAGCCCTGCTCATGCATTCAAAAGAACACCTGAGCTTGAAACAGTCCAGGAGTGTGTGCACCAGCCCCGCCTCCAGTATCCTCATGTGTGCCATCTCCACTCTCTCCTCTCCTGAGGTTTGAGCAGAAATATCTGCAGCAATATTCTAGCTGCATTCAGAAATTCCCTGCAGACCTTTGTGCTCAGAGCTCAAAAGGTTGGGAGTAGGAAGCATGCAGAGGGTTACTGGGGGAAAGGGCAGCACTGCATCCCTGTGACCCTACGCAATTTGAACTCTCATGCACTCTTTTGAATGCATGAAGTATGTACTCTCTTGTATTTGATGTGGATGTGTATCTCTGCGTGTTCAGGCCTCCTGCTGTCTCTTGCATGGGGTCCAAAGAATCCTGGAAACAGCCCTGGTGCTGTGGGACATACATGCTCTGTATAGAGGCCAGCTAGTCTCACTACGCAAATTTAAGAGGGTGACACAATGCACTCCAGAATTCCCTGCAACACACAACATAGTTCTTGGCAGACAACTCAGTGTGGAAAGCATTTCTTGATGCAAGCAAGTTTTGAAATCTTGTACTAAGTAAGATACTTAATGGCTTGGGTTAATCAGGCCCAACAGAAGAATGCCTGCTGTATTGATTAGTGTTTTGAAAATGACTTTTATGAATTGGTTTTTAAAGGAATTTGAACATCTTTGTTTCCAGCATTTGAAAATGTTTTCATTACGCAGTATCATTTTTAGTATGTTGCTACTGAACCTTATTCTGTATATGCAAAACTATATTTAATTTATGTCAAGATCTTTATAATATATGTATGTATTATACAGTGATATTTTCTTTTATTACATTTATAATTTGATCTTGCTGTATTTATAATGCCAGTGAATGTTGCTGAATTATTTGTATATGCAAATCGCAAGATCTAATAATTCTGATGCAAGAACAAGGTTTCATTTTTATTTTCAGGCTGCATTTCTTTCTTTAAATCTCTTAATTTCATTCCTCTACTATTTGCTCGTTTAAACTAAATACAGCAATGGTGCAAAGGACATAAAATCCCTTACTTAAATTACTTCCCAGAACTTTAAAAACTCTAGCTATTTGACTCAGAGCACTGTTCTGACAAAAAAAAAAGTTAAAAATGAAGCATTATACATATAACATTAATTTGCAACAGCAATTTATCTTCTCAACCAGAACACGCTTATTTATTCTAAGTAATCTGAATAAAAGTAATCATTATTCTCAGTTGTTCCAATGGATTATACAAAAGTAAATGTAATCTTCCTAGGCAGTACATTTTGGTCTACTTGAAACAAATATAGCCATGGCAGGCATTTTAGACCTTGTCTACACATGCATCAAAACGGATTTGGGAGGGTTAGACTGGACTGCAGGAGCAGAAACATGGTGGTGATGGGGAATGGCATAAAAAGGACATGGTGCACTTTTGTGTGTGCCAAGAGAGATGGTTCTGTTGCATATTTTAGATTTCTGAAAGAGAATGATACGTTTATGTTAAAACATCTTTCCTTTGAAGGAAGTACAAAAGGAATCCAGCAGTGTCTGGACAGTATGTCCTCTCCCTTTCTCCTCTCTGGTGCTGCCTGTGTTACAGGCAGTGTTCCACTTCAGACTGCAAATAGGTGGTCACATTTATAATGCTCCCCTATGTGCAAAACTCCTTCATGAGTAGAAAACAACTGGGAACAAGCTGTTCTAGAACCATTCTTCCTGGTAATGCTGCTTTTACTCGCAGGGTGTTTTAATATGCTGGAGCATTCAAATCTGGGGTGTCCATGGATAGTTTAACATGGTTGCATCCTGTCTCCTTCCTCAGCATTCTTTCTACACTCATATTGCTTTATGTGGAGACCATATCCTAGTTTGCTTCAGTCACTGCTCTGGATTTAGTAGGGTACTATTTTCTATAATTCAAAGGCACACACCACTGATATCTCAGCTATGTGGACAATATTGTATCCTGATTAGATATAATCTAATTAGACTGGATTTCATTGGAGCATAAAACTGGACAGAACCATTTATTTGGGCTAACGATTTCTTTACTCATATCAAAACCATTCTATGGTATTTGTATTTACCAAATGTTCCTAAATGTCCTGCCTTGAGGCGATCCACAGTTGTCCAATGTTACTTTCACTAATAGGATCCTGCTGTAAGATCTTCACCCAAGAAGTTCCAGAAATTGTTACACTGCAGATTACCTTCATCATGCTTTTAGTTGGTAGAACCCTGTTTGCTGGGGAGGTTTTCTGATGGGAGGTAGATAGCTACTCATAGCCATTGTAAAAGAGTGTCTGAATTCTATGAAAACACACAGACACACACAAAGTCACAAAGTTACAATTTTCAATTACATCCCTGTTGTGAAATTAACATATAGCAGCTATCAATCAGAGCCTATTGCTTGTAGTTCTTGAAGAATCAACTATTTTAGAAGATTTATTTTTTAAAAAAATTAAAAATCCTTTCAGTCACCAAGCAGTAGATAACTGCATGGTGTCTCACATAACTGAAATCCAGATCTGCCATCACCATGAGAAAACTACTTGTGAATTTCCATGAGCAAGTTCTTCATTTCTGACAGTTCCTTGTTTAATTCTTGGTAACCTAATTCCACAGACTATGGAAAAAAGCTTATAAAATTGACTACATGGGATGTCAGTGCTTGAAAGAATTTAAAATGTTTCCAATCTATTTTGGCCCTGTTGAGATCTCGTTTTTAGAAGTCTGATTCTGAATATTGAAAACCTGTAAATTGGTAGATTCTTTAATTATCCAGTCTAGCATACATCTATTCACTTTGCCAGAACATGTGTAAACAAAGACCACTGTAGCTGGATTATAAGTGACTTTCTCGGGATCATTCCCAGAATTTCTTACTACCCAGGCTATATAGTTTTATTTGAAACTGCAGTGGCAGACCTCATGAGATTTGTAGTCTGTTTTCTGAACATCCTCTATGGCTTTGATAATAGTGTATTTAAAAAGAATACATTAGTAAAAGTAATATTCTATATTATATTTGATCTAATAAAACACAGAACTCTTGTGGGAGAAGGGCAGTTGAAAGAAAAAAATCTCGACAATTTGTTACCATTTTTTATATCAAATAAAATATCTTGATGTTTTGGAGTTCTGTTTCCCCAGGTAATTTGCTACACTTTGCACTTTTATCATCTAAAAGATAGATAGATTAATTATTTGAAAGGACTTTAAATCTGAATTTAATATGAGCTTCTTATAAAGCATATTCATAAATGCATGCAAGAATCATGTCTCTGAGCTTTTGATTTGTGTCTTACAAATAGAAATAAAAAATACTTTTGATGCAGTTTTTATGAAATAGTTACTGATAAACCATACCTTCCTCAAATACTGGCATTCAGATTACACTATCTAGATATCTAGAATGAAAAAAATAAATGGCTATAGCTTATGCCAGTAACTGTCCTTAGCTAGAAAATAAAATGTGCAGACCCATCTTTCTCAAAAATGAAAACACATAGAGTTCTAAATAAAATAAAATAAGATTAGACCAACTCCCATCTAGTCCAGCATCCTGTACTCATAGTGGACAACCAACTATGGTTTCATGTGGGAAGTCTTTGAGAAGGACAGGAGCACAACAGCAGTGTCTCCCAGCAACTGATATGTAGAAGCATACTGCTTTTGACAGTGGAAGTAATACAGTCATGATAGCTCTTATTCCATACATTTGTCCAGTGTCCTTTTCAAGCTATCCAAGTTGATGGCCAACACTACATCTTGCAATCATGAATTCCATAGTCTAAGCACGTGCTGTGTGACATAGTTCCTTTTGTCGGTCCTGAATCTTTCAGCATTCTAGTTTGGTGGATGGCCCACGTTCTAGTACATGTGAGAAGGATAGACACGTCTCTCTAACCGAGGGGTAGTCAACCTTTTTATAACTACCGCCCACTAATGCATCTTTCTTGATGGTAAAATTTCCTTACCACCCACCAGTGCTTGATGGAAGGAGGATTCAGCTTGTGCCATAGAACCCCTACCGCCCACCTAGAATTCGGAAATGCTCACTAGTGGGCGGTGGGGACCAGGTTGAAAACCCCTGCTCTTACCAGTTTCTGCACACCATGCATAATTTTATACAACTCTATCATGCTCCACCATACCTTTTTCTGAACTAAAAAGTTCCAAATGTTGTAATCTTGTTCCAGCTCTCTGATCATTTTGGTTAGCTCCTCCCTTTTCCACCTCAACAATATCCTTTTCCAGCTCAACACAGTATTCCAGTGCTGTCACCATACATTATTGGACCTGTATCTTCCTGGTAGCAGACAACAGGACCATGAGACAGGTGTAAAATACTCAAGCAAGAGTTTTATTTACAACCTTACAAACACAAAGCATGTGGGTGTTCTCTTTTGCAGGCTAATGCAAACTGCAACTTCTCCTTTTGTACCCATCACCAGCTGTACCTAATCAGTCTAGAAAACCACACCATGAACTCACAGAAACAGTTCTTAAAGTTACAACAATCTTTTCTGTTTCTTTGCAGAATGACTCCTACCATAGATTTGTGTAACAGCATTAGGATATTGACAGTTTTATTTTCAAACCCTGTCCTGATGAATCCTAATTTTCATACCTGCCACACACTGACTCAACATTTTCATTAAGCTAAGATCTCGTTCCTCATAAGTCACTGCCATTTCAGACCCCATAAATGCATATATGAAAAGTTAGAACTCCCCCTGCAATGTACATCACTTTAGAATTGTTTGCATTTATTGCACTGGCCATTTTAATTCCCACTATCCCAGTCTGGATAGATCCTCTTGTAGCTAATTTGCAAATCCATTTTTCTTCTTACAAACCTGAACAATTTGGTGTCAACAGCAAATCTGGTGACCTCACTGCTCACCCCTAACCCCAGGTTATTTATGAACAAGTTCAAAAGTGGAGTCTTACCAAGAATCTTGGGGGACTTGGCTTTCTACATCTCTCCATTGGGAGAACTGTCCATTTATTCCTGAGAAGGGAAGGTGACCTTCATTACTTCATGAAAAGCAGCGAAACTTCAAACACTCAGGGGACTCTTCTGAGAAGCTTTTCTTGGTCACTTCTCCCTGTTCTTTAACCAGTTACTGATCCATAAGAGGACTGCCTCCATAGCTGGTCTCCATTTTATTTCACCTCTTTTTATTGTTGGTTTTAATGTTTTTGGTAATTTGCTCCTCAAATTCTTTTTTAAATCCCTTATTGTTTGCAACCCCCCCCCCCAAGGGCTGTGCTCCCTTTGCCAAATGAGAACAAAAAATAAGTATTTTTTCTGAATGAAGCCTTCTCCAATAGCTTCTCTGACTTTCCTCATTAACCACCCTGGCATTAGTGGTATCTCTCCTTATAAACTTGGTTCACTTATCTGTAAGTCGTAACATACTGGTAAAAAATCCTGAATGTGTGCTAAAGGCTTGGTGTCTTTCTTTTTTTATTACAGTAAAACTATAGTGAAGTTACTTTGCAGCATTATTTCTGCAGAAAATCCTTTCTTTTGAGTGCACTCCTATGCAGCAAGCCTTGGCATGTACCTCATTCTCGAGATACTGAAAATATGTGAAAATATAATTCAGATAATTACAATTGTATGGTCAAAATGATTTGTTCCTACATGCTGGAGTGGTCGGACTAGGATCTGGGAGACCAGGGCTGGTATCCCCACTCAGCCATGAAGCTCACAAAGTGACCTTGGGCCAGTCACTGCCTCTCAGTAAAACTTACTACATAGGGTAGCTGTGGGTATTAAATGAGGAGGAGGAGAACCATGTATGTCAACTTGAGCTCCATGGAGAAAGAGATGGAATAGAAATGCAATAAATAAAATAAAATATCCTATTGTGATGTCCCTTATAACTGGCTCAAAGGTGCAACTTCCAAAAGCATGTTAAAGAGCAACTCTACCATGATAAAATGATGTACATTGTCAGCTATTTACTCAATTACTGTACACCCTTGCACATGACACAGTAGTAATTCCAGAATGGTGTATTTGTATAACTGGGACTGAAAAGTTATACTATTTTGAAAATAACTAGGTTTTACTAAGTTGACCACTCAAACTTTACATATTGTAATCTAATGGCAAATTGACACTGCAATCCTAACCATGTTTCGTCAGAGGTTAGTCCAATGGGAACTGGATTCAGTGGGGCTTAGCTTACTCTCAAGTAAATGGGGTCAGGATGGCCTAAGCTGGATCGTGCCAGTAGCTTTGCCACTTCAGAGTAATTTAATTCCAAAGTGAAGCTAACATTAACAAAGCTGTTTACACTGAACTACAACACATTTGAAGTGACTAAACATCATAGCCACATGAAAACAGCAAATGAGGCAAACTATAAAAATTACAAAAGCAAAGCACAAATGTCAAGAGATTTTGCTTTTTGAAAGATCTAAATATTAAAATGTTATGCCCTGCAGCAGAAAAGAAAGTATGACCTTGCTGAGCCTTTGCTTCCTTTGTGTATATATTCTGCTCACAAAAACTTTATTAACTTGATACTAGACCATATATTCTACAAAGGCAAACTACTGGAAGTAAGTTAATATGCAGCATATAAATTGCAACGTATATGCTATTAATTTTCAGTATCAACTACTTTTACACAAAAATATATATAATTCACACATATATCACCTCCTTACTAAATCATCAATATACAAACACCCAGAGGTGTACACAGGGTCCCTTGTGCCCTCCCCTGAAAAAAATAGCCTTATCGCAATACCACATTAGAAATTACTAGATTTCACATGACTCAAGTACTCAAAATGTCTGGAGTGAGGGTGAGGCGAGGCGAGGCAAGGAAGTTCCTTATAAGTCCTGTGGGGTTCAGTGGGGTTTACTCCCAGGTACCCTTAATTAAATATGCAGAAAAAATTAGCATACGGCACGTGGGAGGGAAAACAGCACTTCTGCAGACCATGCATACAGTTTCTGTGTAACAAGTGTACAATATTATACATTACTGGCCATGGGTGGAGTATCCTGTTTTCTCTCCTCAACACTCAAAGACATTTAGGTGTACACATACACTGTACATACTCATTTTGTTTCATTCATGTGTACAGAGTTTAGAATCTATAACTATCTCAATCACCTTTTAAATTTTAAAGCAGTTTTCCTCATCTGCTTTTGATTTTCACTTTTCCACTTTTTTGAATCTGATGACATAATGGAAAGTGGAAGTGGAAGCAGCTCAGACAAGACTAATGTAAGACGATACAGATATGAAATCAAAATGACTGCAGGTTTTATTCAGATTGAGGTTGGGGAGAAACCCTCCTCCAGGAAGCCTAATTGGGAGGGAGGATTGGTTTCTCTGTATATAATATAAATGTAAGAACGTTATCAAACAGCCCCCACTGGAGGCTTGCAGTGCCACATCACAAACCTGGATTTGAATGAAGTCAGGGCAGTATAGAGGAGCAAATGTGAAGGCAAGCTGCACAACAGCAGCATGGGAGTGAGGAAGGGAGGCACACTGAGAGGCAGAAAGCAGTGGTTTAAAGTTGTGGAAGTTTGAGTAAAGCAGAGATGGAGAAAATTGGGAAGAAAATGGTAACTTTCAACACCAGCAGAAATTTTAGTAAATTAGGGGTGGAAGGTTTAAAGCAGCCACTCCCCTCCACCCCTTTCAGTGTTTTCTCCCTTCTTGTTATCCTGAAACTTATCCCTTTTGCATTCCTCAGCTGTCTCATTTGAGAGAGATAAAGGATGTGGAGTCCTCAAATATTCTATAGTATTTTTTTGCAATGTATTTCACTCCTGGTTCTGCATGAAGTTCCAGATTTGATGTAGCAACTTAGAACAGATATTTTATTAGCAAGCACCCAAAATATACACAACATCCATCAACTGAGTCATCAACCTTCTCAAACTCAACAACCTAACTCACAAAATTCTGCTCATATTAAAAAAAGAAATGTGATGAAATTAGAACAGCCAGCCCAAAGGTTCAAGAGGCCCTACTCCTTGGACCAGAAACTAAGAAACAAAAATCTTTGCATTAAGACTCTTTTGAGATGGACATTTCTTCTATTTTGGTGGAAAGCGTACGAGTATGCTATTTATAAAATACTTTTTCTTTCAGCACCACTTTCACTTACTGCATCAGAAGGAGCTTCCCAATTTAGATAAATATTGAAACTAAGTAACAAAGGAGTCCACTTCCCATTCACTTCCCATTCATATATTGTCCAGGGAAACAAGAGGCTACTTTGTAAAAGAAAAAGAAAAGAAAACAGAAAAGAAAAAGTCAAACCAGCACACAAAGGCACAGGAAAATACTGTAATTATATTAAGCACCGGTATTTGATGGTAGCAGGAAGGATTATATATCTATACCTTTAGAAATTCAGAAGACTCCCATGCATCCCCTGTTGCATAAATGTAGAAAGCATTTCTTTATAAATGTAGAATGTATTTATACGTACTCTTCTTTCTGAGCTAAAATTTCAAATATTTGAAATAAACCAGGTATGTTTTAGACGTATCTCTTTGTAAGTAAAAGTAGCTAATTTTTTCTGACGTGTCGTTTACGTATGATTGAAAAGCTGCAGGAGTTCACCATGGAGTTCACCACTGCAGCGATCTTGCACAAAAAAAATGCGGGGAGGCACGGACGCGGGGGTGAAGATGCGAACAAGTGTACAGTGGGACTGCATAGGAGAAAGGGTTTTTCAGAAATGGGAGTTGGGATGGTGAAAAGCAAGCTTTAGCAGTTGCATGGGCTTGGGACGGGCTGCGTACAAAAGAGATGCTAAACTGGAGAACTTGAGGGTTACTTGTGTGGAACTGCAATTGTCAAATCCTGTATCATAGGATCCAACTCCTAGGGACCGAGGGGTCTTCTCCCCCCGTAAAACATTTGACGGCTGTCCCCCCCCCCCAGTTGATGGGCATGTGCGTGCCCGCGTCATGTGCTGAGCGGGGCTTGCTTGGCCCCCCAATATTTCAGTCAAGTTGCCACACCCCTGTCATGTGTAGTCACGTGGGTGCCCCCCATCCTCCATTAATTTAGGGGGCGTGTCTGCCTTGGCAAGTTTTTCCATTTTCAAAAAAAGAAAATAGGGTAGGGGGAATAATAATAATAATAATAATAATAATAATAATAATAATACCGTAATAATGTATTACTTATACCCCGCCCATCTGGCTGGGTTTCCCCAGCCACTCTGGGCGGCTTCCAACAAAACACTAAAATTTCTTTTTCTTAAAATTCAATCATTGTACTTGGAAGTTCTTCAGCTACTTCATAAGCACTCAAAGTTGTCATTATATCCCCCCTGTTGTGCTATTTTTAAGCAGCACCTCAGAACAGAGGAGGAACGGCACCCTCATAAGCACGCCCATTGAGAAGACTTGAGTTCAGAGGCGCTTACTCGCAGGTAAGCGGCATTACGGCTGTCGTTGCGCCATATTTATGCTTCCGCAGAAACCATTCGGAAGTAGTCCCCACGCAGCCCGCTCCCCCCCGCCCCCCAGAAAGCTCATTTCAGTGTGGGAGTGGTGGTGGGGTAAGGAACATTCTTATATTTTATCGGTCTTCCAGGGCAGGGGACAACTAAGTTAAAAGAAAAGGCGGCAAAGTTTTGCGTGGCGGAGAGATACAGACCTGGAGTGAGGAGAGTTTTACGTCGGAGTTACGGACGTGACGACGTCAGAGCGGGGATTTCAATTAAGTGGGGAGTTAGGCGCTCGCGCGCACGCGGGTTTGTTACTCGGTTTGGACTGTTAGGGGGGAGAGAAGGGGAGAGCGAGAGGGTCCTGCGTATCCTCGTTGGCGGAGGACGCGCGCGCAGGTAAGGGACGTTCAGCCCGTGTGGGGAACGGGGGGGGGGCACGACCCAGACTCTTATTGCGGGGGGGGGGGAGAGAGAAGTTGGCAATGGGGGAAGGAGCATTCGCTGCCCACGGTGCTAAGGCTTGTTTGGGGGCGAGCGGTTGTGCCGGCAAAGCGAGTGAGTTGGCCCAACGGCCTCTTCTTTTTTAGAAGCGTCCCCTCTGTGCTGTTCGTAGGAGAGAGAGGCGTTGGGGGAAATGAGGGTGTCATTGAGGGGAATCAGTGAGATTTGGCGGCAGGGGCCCCTTTACCTTTACCTTTAGTTTTTCCCCTTAGAGCCTTCACAGCCAAGGCCGGATTTAGGTTTGATGAGGCGTTAAGCTACTGACGATAATGGGGCCCTTTATATGTCCAGCTGTCCTTTGTCAACAACAAATTGTCGCTGTTTTTTTGTGTTGAATATATGCTACATGGTAATTTATGGACCTAATAGGTATCTAAAGCCATTTGCTACTGTTGCTGTATATAGGTTGTATTTCATTTGTGTTTTTTTATGGAAAAAGGTAAAAGGCGGATCTACACGGATCCTCGTGAATTCATATGATTTTTTCATTCAAATTAAATAAAACCACCATGATACTGTAGACCATGTCTTACTCTGTAGAAAGCATCAAAAAAATCACGCATCCACTGTTTTGGGGGGGGCGCAGGGGCGCAAAAACATGGTTAAAAAACACGGATCCTCATGGATCCTCATGATTTTTCCACTAGATCAGCCCACAGTCACCATCAGATCAAAGATCATGGCCATGGGCACAGCATCCACCACAAAAATCACGGATCCACGGCTTCCTAGCAAAACCGTGGCCCAAAAACGTGGTTTTGAAGCACGGATCTTCATGGATCTACACGCTTTTTGCATCGGCCCAACCCAAACTCACCGTCAAATCACATATCATAGTCAGGGGCACAGCCTACACCACAAATAACTCGGATCCACGCCTGCCTGGCCATGCCCCGGCCCAAAAACGTGGTTCCGAAGCACGGATCCTCATGAATCCTCATTATTTTTGCACTAGATCAGCCCAAAGTCACCATCAGATCAAACATCATGACCAGCAGCACAGCATGCAACACAAAAATCACGGATCCACGACTTCCTGGCGAAACCGTGGCCCAAAAACTTGGTTCCGAACCACGGATCCTCATGGATCTTCACACTTTTTGCATTGGGCCACTCCAAACTCACCATCAAATCACACATCATTCCCAGGGGCACAACCTGCCCCACAAAAATTACGGATCCATGGCTTCCTGGCCACTCCGTGGCCCAAAAACGTGGTTTTGAAGCACGGATCCTCATGGATCCTCACCCTTTTTGCACTATATCAGCCCAAAGTCACCGTCAAATCACACATGATTTCCAGGGGCACAGCCTGCACCACAAAAATCACGGATCCACGGCTTCCTGACCATACCGTGGCCCAAAAACGTGGTTTTGAAGCACGGATCCTCATGGATCCTCACGCTTTTTGCATTGGGCTGCCCCAAACTCACCGTCAAATCACACATGATGTCCGGAGGCACAGCCTGCCCCATAAAAATCACGGATCCACGGCTTCCTGGCCACTCCATGGCCCAAAAACGTGGTTTTCAAGCACGGATCCTCATGGATCCCACGCTTTTTGCATTGGGCTACCCCAAACTCACCTTCAAATCACACATCATTCCCAGGGGCACAGCTTACACCACAAAAATCACGGATCCACGGCTTCCTGGCCACTCCATGGCCCAAAAACTTGGTTTTCAAGCACGGATCCTCATGGATCCTCACCCTTTTTGCACTATATCAGCCCAAAGTCACCGTCAAATCACACATGATTTCCAGGGGCACAGCCTGCACCACAAAAATCACGGATCCACGGCTTCCTGACCATGTTGTTGTTGTTTAGTCGTTTAGTCGTGTCCGACTCTTCGTGACCCCATGGACCAGAGCACGCCAGGCACTTCTGTCCTCCACTGCCTCCCGCAGTTTGATCAAACTCATGCTGGTAGCTTCAAGAACACCATCCAACCATCTCATTCTCTGTCGTCCCCTTCTCCTTGTGCCCTCCATCTTTCCCAACATCAGGGTCTTTTCCAGGGAGTCTTCTCTTCTCATGAGGTGGCCAAAGTATTGGAGCCTCAGCTTCACGATCTGTCCTTCCAGTGAGCGCTCAGGGCTGATTTCCTTCAGAATGGAGAGGTTGGATCTTCTTGCAGTCCATGGGACTCTCAAGAGTCTCCTCCAGCACCATAATTCAAAAGCATCAATTCTTCGGCGATCAGCCTTCTTTATGGTCCAGCTCTCACTTCCATACATCACTACTGGGAAAACCATGGCTTTTACTATACGGACCTTTGTTGGCAAGGTGATGTCTCTGCTTTTTAAGATGTTGTCTAGGTTTGCCATCGCCTTTCTCCCAAGGAGCAGGCGTCTTTTAATTTCGTGGCTGCTGTCACCATCTGCTGTGATCATGGAGCCCAAGAAAGTAAAATCTCTCACTGCCTCCATTTCTTCCCCATCTATTTGCCAGGAGGTGATGGGCCCAGTGGCCATGATCTTCGTTTTTTTGATGTTGAGCTTCAGACCATATTTTGTGCTCTCCTCTTTCACCCTCATTAAAAGGTTCTTTAATTCCTCTTCACTTTCTGCCATCAAGGTTGTGTCATCTGCATATCTGAGGTTGTTGATATTTCTTCCGGCAATCTTAATTCCGGCTTGGGATTCATCCAGCCCAGCCTTTCGCATGATGAATTCTGCATATAAGTTAAATAAGCAGGGAGACAATATACAGCCTTGCCGTACTCCTTTCCCAATTTGGAACCAATCAGTTGTTCCATATCCAGTTCTAACTGTAGCTTCTTGTCCCACATAGAGATTTCGCAGGAGACAGATGAGGTGATCAGGCACTCCCATTTCTTTAAGAACTTGCCATAGTTTGCTGTGGTCAACACAGTCAAAGGCTTTTGCATAGTCAATGAAGCAGAAGTAGATGTCTTTCTGGAACTCTCTAGCTTTCTCCATAATCCAGCGCATGTTTGCAATTTGGTCTCTGGTTCCTCTGCCTCTTCTAAATCCAGCTTGCACTTCTGGGAGTTCTCGGTCCACATACTGCTTGAGCCTTCCTTGTAGAATTTTAAGCATAACCTTGCTAGCATGTGAAATGAGTGAAATTGTGCGGTAGTTGGAGCATTCTTTGGCACTTCCCTTCTTTGGGATTGGGATGTAGACTGATCTTCTCCAATCCTCTGGCCACTGCTGAGTTTTCCAAACTTGCTGGCATATTGAGTGTAGCACCTTAACAGCATCATCTTTTAAAATTTTAAACAGTTCAGCTGGAATACCATCACTTCCACTGGCCTTGTTATTTGCAGTGCTTTCTAAGGCCCATTTGACTTCACTCTCCAGGATGTCTGGCTCAAGGTCAGCAACCACACTATCTGGGGTGTACGAGACATCCATATCTTTCTGGTATAATTCCTCTGTGTATTCTTGCCACCTCTTCTTGATGTCTTCTGCGTCAGTTAGATCTTTACCACTTTTGTCCTTTATTATGGTAATCTTTGTACGAAATGTTCCTTTCATATTTCCGATTTTCTTGAACAGATCTCTGGTTCTTCCCATTCTGTTGCTTTCCTCTATTTCTTTGCATTGCTCGTTTAAGAAGGCCTTCTTGTCTCTCCTTGCTATTCTTTGGAAGTCTGCATTCAATTTCCTGTATCTTTCACTATCTCCCTCGCATTTTGCTTGCCTTCTCTCCCCCGCTATTTGTAAGGCCTCATTGGACAGCCACTTTGCTTTCTTGCATTTCTTTTTCATTGGGCTGGTTTTAGTTGCTGCCTCCTGTATAATGTTGCGAGCCTCCACCCATAGTTCTTCAGGCACTCTGTCCAGCAAATCTAAATCCTTAAACCTGTTCCTCACTTCCACTGTGTATTCATAAGGGATTTGGTTTAGATTGTATCTTACCTGTCCAGTGGTTTTTCCTACTTTCTTCAGTTTAAGCTTGAATTTTGCTATAAGGAGCTGATGATCTGAGCCACAGTCAGCTCCAGGTCTTGTTTTTGCTGACTGTATAGAGCTTCTCCATCTTTGGCTGCAGATAATATAATCAATCTGATTTCGATGTTGCCCATCTGGGGATGTCCATGTGTAGAGTCGTCTCTTGTGTTGTTGGAAAAGCGTGTTTGTGATGACCAGCTTATTCTCTTGGCAGAACTCTATTAGCCTTTGCCCTGCTTCGTTTTGATCTCCAAGGCCAAACTTGCCTGTTGTTCCTTTTATCTCTTGATTCCCTACTTTAGCATTCCAATCCCCTATAATGAGCAGAACATCCTTCTTTGGTGTCACTTCTATAAGGTCTTGTAAGTCTTCATAGAATTGGTCAATTTCAGTTTCTTCAGCACCAGTAGTTGGTGCATAAACTTGGATTACTGTGATGTTAAAAGGTCTGCCTTGGATTCGTATCGAGATCATTCTATCATTTTTGAGACTGCATCCCAGTACAGCTTTCGCCACTCTTTTGTTGACTATGAGGGCCACTCCATTTCTCTTACGGGTTTCTTGCCCACAGTAGTAGATATGATAGTCATCCGAACTGAATTCGCCCATTCCCGTCCATTTTAGCTCACTGATGCCCAGGATGTCAATATTTATTCTCCCCATCTCATTTTTGACCACATCCAACTTACCCAGGTTCATGGTTCTTACATTCCAGGTTCCTATGCAATATTTTTCTTTACAGCATTGGACTTTCCTTTCGCTTCCATGCATATCCGCAACTGAGCGTCCTTTCGGCTTTGGCCCAGCCGCTTCATCAGCTCTGGATCTATTTGTACTTGTCCTCCGCTCTTCCCCAGTAGCATGTTGGACGCCTTCCGACCTGAGGGGCTCATCTTCCAGCGTCATAACTTTTATATGCCTGTTGTCTTTGTCCATGGAGTTTTCTTGGCAGGGATACTGGAGTGGCTTGCCGGTTCCTACTCCAGGTGGATCACGTTTGGTCAAAACTCTCCACTATGACCTGTTCATCTTGGGTGCCCTGCTCGGCGTAGTTCATAGCTTCTCTGAGTTCTTCAAGCCCCTTCGCCACGGCAAGGCAGTGATCCATGAAGGGGTTCCTGACCATACCGTGGCCCAAAAACGTGGTTTTGAAGCACGGATCCTCATGGATCCTAACGCTTTTTTCATTGGGCCAACCCAAACTCACCGCCAAATCACATATCATAGTCAGGGGCACAGCCTACACAACAAAAATCACGGATTCCCAGTTATCTGGCAACACCATGGACCAAAAACATGGTTTCGAAGCACGGATCCACATGGATCATCATTATTTTTGCACTAGATCAGCCCAAAGTCACCATCAGATCAAACATCATGTCCAGGGGCACAACATCCACCACAAAATTCACGGATCCACGGCTTCCTGGCCATACCGTGGCCCAAAAACGTGGTTTTGAAGCACGGATCCTCATGGATCATCACACTTTTTGCTTTGGGCCAACCCAAACTCACTGTCAAATCACACATCATGTCTAGGGGCACAGCCTGCACAACAAAAAACTCAGATCCACGGCTTCCTGGCCATATTGTGGACCAAAAAAGGTGGTTTTGAAGCACGGATCCTCATGGATCCTCACGCTTTTTGCACTAGATCAGCCCAAACTCACCATCAAATCACACATCATGGCCAGGGGCACATCCTGCACCACAAAAATCACGGATCCATGGCTTCCTGGCCACTCCATGGCTCAAAAACATGGTTTTGAAGCACAGATCCTCATGGATCATCACCCTTTTTGCATTGGGGAACCCCAAACTCACCCTTTATTCACATATCTTGTACATAACCACAGATCTGAACACAAACATCATGGTTCTACTGCTTCATGGCCCTGGCCAGATGCTACCCTGGATATATTGGCCAATTTTTAGGTGGGTGTGCTGGGATGGAGGAAACGGAGTCGGCTGAATCTCTATCCTTTAAGGATGGGCGTCCAATGGCTGGGCCAGAATGATTTCAGTTTGTTTTGCCAGCTCCCAGGTCTTCATGGGGCGCAATAGTCACCTGTAGCTGCCATCAGGAGTCCTGGTGTGATCCTGGATGCTTCTGTCTCTATGGAGGCATTGGTCACAAATGTAGCCAAACTGGAATTTTTGAATCTATATCAGGTTAGGAGATCGGTACCGTACCTGTCCCTTTCCAACGTAGCCATGGTGATCCATGCAGTAGTCACCTGCAGACTAGACTACTTTAACTTGCTGTACACCTGAGCCGGGGAGTGCAGGGTATAAATGTGATAGAGAGAGAGAGAGAGTGAGAGAGATAGATATGCAGGGCTACCCTTGAGACTGCTCCAGAAACTCCAAATGGTCTAAAATGCAGATGCATGAGTTCTTACTTGGACTTTGTGGAGAGCCCACATTCAGTTGGTTGTTCATCAGCTGGATTGGCTCCAGGTGGAGTATCGAATCAGGTTCAATGTTTTGGTGCTAATCTTTAAAGCCCTAAACAGTCTGTGACCTTTCTTATCTGTGGGAATTATCTTCCAATACACCCCCCATGAGTGTGACGCTCATCTAACAGCAACCTACTGGTGGTCCCTGGCCCAAAACATATCCAGCTGTCCTCAACCAGAGCCAGAGCCTTTTTGGTGGAACGCTTTGTCTAATGAGAACCAGGGCTCAGTGCAATCTATCTCAGTTCTCTCACTTGTCATGGTGAGTGGGCTTGCACATTCCTATGACCCTTGTGAGTGAAGCCATTGGGAATCTCGTACTCCCAGCAGGGTCACCCAAGGTGGTAAGGTCAAAGAAAATTAAATATGCTCAGAGTCCTGTAGTGATTTCATGCTCTTTATTGCAGCTTGTAAAACAGTGATTGAATTTCCCCCAAAACCTCAGGCTTTTATATACATTATTTACACAATGAGTCCCGTCTGACTAGCTGATTCTGCTTCCCTCCTGGAGCCTGATTGGTCTTTTCCTGCAAGCCAATCAGTTCTTGCATTCTAGGAACCTACTTGCCTATTGTTCTAGGATCCAAGCTTAGTACATAACAGGGAAGGAGTTAGACAAAGAATGATCCAAGAAGTCCTCAACGGCAGAACAGGCGGGTGTGTTACAACAAGCAGTGTGTTACAACGGCTCTGAAGGCGGATGAAGGCTGCAGCAGATAGGATCCACCAGTTTGTCATGACTACTCATGCCATCAGAACAGAGCCCTACTGCGAAGACTGTGCGTTGGTCAGCGTGCACTAATCTACACACATAAAACAAATTCACGCACAGGCGTCTTCCAAAAACCAAACCCAACCTCCCCAAACCCTCCCCCCATGGCCATCACTAAATGGCTATGGGGGCAGGAATGTGAAGCCCCTAGTCATGAACCGACACATGGGCGGTCAGCCGTTCTGACTCAAGGAATGAGGCCGTTGAGCAGCTCAGCAGCTGTATCCATGACTGAGCAGCCCTTTTTAGGATCCACTATGCTCACCCCGAAAAGGGGAAGGGGCTGGAAACGGTGCCCTAAACATAGTATGCCTCCCTTTTTCCCTGACTGGATTACCACGCCCAGGTGGAATCTCTTTTCCCATAGTTTGAATCCATTATTCTGCATCCTAGTCTCTAGAACAGCAGAAAACAAGCTTGCTCCCTCTTCAACATGACATCCCTTCAAATATTTAAACATGGATATCATGTCACTCCTTAATCTTCTCTTCTCTAGATTAAACAAATCCAGCTCCCCAAGTCTCTCCTCATAGGGCTTGAATTCCAGACCTTTTACATTTTGGTCACCCTCCTCTGGACATGCTCCAACTTGACAATATCCTTCTTCAACTGGACACAGTATTTCAGGTGTGGTCTGACCAACCAACCAGAATAGTGTGGTAGCATTCCTTCACTTGATCTAGACACTATACTCCTATTGATGCAGCCCAGAATTGTATTGGCATTCTTAGCTGCCACATCACACTGTTGACTCATATTCAGCTTGTGGTCGACTAAGACTCCCAGATCCCTTTCACAGGTACTGTTGTCAAGCCAAGTGTCCCCCACCTGTGCATTTCATTTTTTCTATCCAGGTGCAGTACCTTACATTTCTCCCTATTGAACTCCATATTGTTGGTTTTGGCCCAGCTCTCTAGGCTATTCAGGTCATTTTGAATTCTGACCATGTCCTCTGGTGTATTAGCAACCCCTTCCCAGTTTGCAGTCATTTGCAAATTTGATTAGCACACCCTCTATTCCATCATCCAAATCATTTATAAAAATAGTGAATAGCACCAGGCCCAGGACAGAACCTTGTGGAACCCCAGTAGTCATTTTTTTCCAGGATGAAGGTGAGCCACTGATGAGCACTCTTTGGGTTCAGCCCATCAACCAATTACAAATCCACCTAACAGTAGCTTTGTCTAGCCCACATTTTACTAGTTGTTTTGCAATAATATCATGGGGGACCTTTTCAAAGGCCTTACTGAAGTCAAGGTAAGCTGGTACAAGGGAAAGCAGGATTGTAATTACCGTAAAAATTACTGATTACTTTGGATCAGCAGTTTCAACCTAACCCGCTATGTGGGGAGAGCCACGTGTTCCTTTGGAAGGCAAGTGGAATACAGTGTGATATACTGACAGCTGTTTTAAAAGATGTAACTGTGACTTAAAATCCAGTATCAGGGGAAAAAACAAAAATAGATGGTCCCTGTGTGGATAGTCATGTTTGCATGATGGGGCCACCTCCAGTGACCATGTGGCCTGATATAAGAGGGTTCTAAAATCAGTCCTGAAAGTAGACTGATTGAGAATGACACACGCATAGCTTTTGCTCTGCCATTAACAAGGTGAGCTGAAGCAAATTCTTGCCTCCCTTTGGGCTTAGCAATATTTCCTACAGCATTCTTGTTGAAGGGCATTGGAGAGTTAGGTGAGGGTCACTTTTCTGTTTTTTCATCAAGCTCCCAGACAAGAATGCTACAGCATCAGCCCCAAACACTCAGTCTCATAACAAAAAATACTCAACGGAGTTAGGGCTGAGGGTAGGGGAAGTACAATTATGATCTTTCCAGTCCTCTAGAAGCTGACCCTTTTGGTCATTTTGGTCATGGAGCCAAATATCTGTTTCCAAGTTTAAAGAGTCTAAACAAGTAAAGAACAAGCTTGCCCTTTACATGCAAAAGCCCTGAAATTCAGCCCATTGGGCAATGATAGGCTGGGAGGAGGGAGGTAAGGACTAGCACCTTCTCTGCCCTCCACCTCCAACAGCTACACCTGAAAGTTTCATGATGGGGTTCGATTTGAGAAGCTGAATGTTTATAAAGGCACTTAGCCAATTTCTGCCACGGAAATTCTGAACAGAAACACTCTGCAGGTTCAGCCCCCAAAAGAAACTGCTCTATGGTCTCTGTGTTGGGAAATGGGAACAGATCTTGCTCATCACCAACCTTCCCTCCACAAATCAGTATCACTATGAGGCTGAACTGAACAGCTTGCTCCAGAGTTTTAAGAGATACGTTTCTGTGGTGTAGTAGTTAAGAGCGGTGGACTCTAATCTGGTGAGCTGGGTTCGCTTCCCCGCTCCTCCACATGCAGCTGCTGGGTGACCTTGGGCCAGTCACACTTCTCTCTGAACTCTCTCAGCCCCACCTACCTCACAAGGTGTCTGTTGTGGGGGTGGAAGGGAAAGGAGATTTTTAGCCACTTTGAGACTCCTTCAAGTAGAGAAAAGCAGGATATAAAAACTAACTCCATAAATAAGAATTCTATGGAAAAGGACCATCCCTGCCATGATGATGAAAACTATATGTTTGGATTTTGCTGTATTATACCAACCTGTGGAATATGACAGTTCGCAGTTTCAAAATCTATTTGGCCACAGTGGATTGACAGTCTGGACACACAAAAACCTCTGGAAGATCTTTTGAATCAATGCCTATGCGAAAGCAGTGGTACCAGTCCTTGCAGTTTCCTTCACAGTAAGCCATAGTTAGGTCACCACTGGGCCTCCTGCACCCTTCCTTCAAGAAACATAGTGACCAGCAGCCTTCAAACAAGGATATCTGAGCAATAGGCTAGTGTATCCTTCCATCCCTCTGGGCATGATCGAGACACAGTAATGTAACTCTCGTTCAAGATTTGTCTCTTCTTGGGAGGAACAGCATCAATTTCCACTTGAAAATATTTGTCTTGTCCTTCAAAATAGGTTTTCCCACAGTACTGTATTATTTCTTTTGCAATCCAGGGTCTAATGGCAGCCATATCCTTTTGTATGGACTGTAATTGGGCAGCAGAAGCAATCAGATGGGCAATGGTACATGTGAAAGGACCGTAGTCACTGGAATTACGGTACCTTGCCTGGGTATATCAGTTGGTGCAAAAAATGATCAGCTGCAAAACTATAGGGATATTTTGAATCCATCTCATACAGACATGCTAAGAAGGATGTTATTGCATCAATCACAGAGTGGTTCAATCCATGTTTGGAATCTAGATAGAGCATGGTCTTCCTTTTAAAAATGATTACTATCAGTTTCCAGTGGACTTCTCTGTCATTTACTGGAATAATCAAAACATCTTTCTTTAGCACTCCAAATCTCAAACAGTTCTTCAGAGCTTGCACTGGCAATCTTTGACATATCTGCATGAAGTGGCAAGTACGGTAAGTGGGAAAATTGTTCCATTGTGACCTAGCTCTTTGGCCATGATCACCCTGGAGGCAAGAAAGGCATCTATTATGCGATCATTTATCCAGTTTGATCCTTTCAGTGTGTTTATGTCATAGTCATACACACAGATGTTGCCAACTGAACCCAAGTCCCATGGTTTGTAGACTGAGTGTGGGGAAGGTACAGTTGTGCCATGGGGGAACTGATGTACAAATCAGTGATTTGTCCAAACACTTCTCACTTTGTGTTGAGAATATGGGGCTGCTATCAAAATAATCAATATTGGTCACTGTCAAATCCTCTTTCCCACCTTTTGGCGTGGAGGTCATCTGAGGCTGAGTGCTTTCCAGGTGTCTCATAGTCAGTTGGTGATCTTAAGGAGTCAACCCCCTCAGCAGCCTGCACTGAATCAGATGCTGGAGCTACTGTTATCTTTTCCTGCAGTCTGGGGAACTTTCTTCCCGATCTACTCTTCTGTCTTTTATTTCACTTCAACTGTGTGAGCTGCAACTGGCAAGGCTTCCCTGGTTCTGGTGGCATGCCGATAGATTTTGTGGCAGCTATAATATGGTAACAAGTCCTGGATGATGTCCTGTACGGACTGTGCATGCATGGCTGCCCGTATGGTCGCCAGGAGAGCGGCTGCCCATACAGCCTGTACGGCCGCCGTGAGAGGAGCTGCCTGTACGGACGCTACGCGAGCAGCAGCCTGTACAGTCACCGTGAGAGCAGCTGCCCGTATGGCCCATACGGTCGCTGCGAGAGGGGCTGCCTGTACAGTTGCCGCAAGAGCGGCAGCCAGTACAGCGACCTTACTGTCACTCTCCCCCCAGCATGGCACCCTGGGGCACCATCACCCCGCTGCCCCTTCATATGCCCCTGTAGTCAATCAAATGTACTATGAACAATCTGAAGTCATGCTGGGCACAATTCACCACTAATCCTGTTCTTTTTCTAAAAACACGTGGTGGACTCCAGGAAAGCTGTCAGCAGGCAACATGATTCCCATGGGCACCACGTTGGAAACCCCCTATTTCAAAGTTTGCACTGACAAAATCTGTTCTCAAAAAAACTTGCAGTTAAACCTCCATTTATAATTACTACCCCTGCAAAGCAACCAACTTTTGTCCCAAAACCATTTGTAGCTGAATTGACGCAAGACAGGTGATTGTTTTTCATGGTTACTTTGGTGGTCTCCATCTAGTTGGTTTGATAATTTACATTCACAGGTAAGATCATCACAATCTCTGCCTTGGACATTCTTGAGGTTTAGCAGTGTCAAAAATTTCCAGGTGCAGTTCTTCACAGTGGAAGCTATGAATATGAATGTCATTTTATTTCAATGTTCTTGCTAATGCAGAACCATTTCAGATAGCGTTTGTATTTCGGTCATTCCATAGACATTGGTGTGATCTTACAATATAATTTGGTGGAGTCCATTTAACAATCATGCCTGTGAGGGTTTGATTAGCTGCTTGTGCGTGAAAACGTGCTCCCTCAGAGTTTGTGCGCCCCCACAAACCTCCGTGTGTGACGGAGCTCCTCAGACATGTCTGCTCTAGTCACTAGTAGAGTCCGACAGTGGCTGCCTGCGGAAGCGTTTCCAGCAAAGAAGTTCCTTAACGGAAACGCGTCTCCTGGACTCACGGCGTGACAGTTTCCTGCGAGGTATGGGTCTCCCTATGGGAGACTCCGATACCTCCCCACTGTTCTCGCTGGAAGCCTCCCTGAGCCCTCCCTCCTGCTCGCATTCCCTCAGAGACCCACTCCTCCCCCTGCTGGTCCCTGCTTCAGCAGTTGAGTCTCTTTCATCCTGCCTGAGTCCCTCCACCACCTGATGCTCTGATGGCAGTTCCCTGACATCCACTTCCCCTCCAGGGCCCCCCTCACCCCCTCCCAATTCCTCCCCCCTGGGAGGTGAAGGGCTAAAACCCCGAAACGAATCTTCCTCATCTTCTGACGTCTCGAACAATTCTCTCCATCGATCGTCGTCCTGGCCAGCTGAATCCTCCTCCTCTTCAGAATCTGGGAACCCCTCCAACTCCTCTTCCTCGTCGGTGGTGGCAAAGTATTCCCTTCGGAACCTCGCTACAGGCTGAGGTTTACGTGGGAACCTCTGATGAAAAGTCTCTATTAAAACCTCGTCATTGACATCCTCTGCCCTAACCCAGGTGTTTTCCGACTCCGGTTCCCCTTCCCACATTACCAAATACTCTACTTGATCTCCCTTCCACCTGGAATCGAGGATCTCCGCTACATGGTAGCTGTGTTCCTTCTCCTCCATTGCTGGTCCCCTAGTGACCCTCCCCTCACTGTCTCCTCTATACGGTGACAGCAACGACCTGTGAAAAACTGGGTGCAGCTTCATGTGGTTCGGTAACCGGAGCCTGAAAGCCACTGGATTGACCTGCTGTATGACTTCAAACGGACCCAGCCTTTTGGGTCTTAATTTCTTACAACCTCCTTTGAATGGCAACCCTTGGGTTGACAGCCACACCTGGTCCCCCACCCTGATGCTTTCACCTTCCCTTCTGTTTTTGTCTGCTTGCCTCTTATATTCCTCCTTAGCCCTGTTTAAGTTGAGTTGGAGCTGGCGATGGATCGCTTCCATTTCTTCCACGAACTGTTCTGCAGCTGGAACGCTCCAGTTCTCCCCCTCCCCCCCTGGGAAGGCTCTGGGATGGCACCCGTGATTAGCCAAAAAGGGGCTCATCCCCGTGGACACGTTCTCTGCATTGTTGTAGGCAAATTCTGTCAACGCCAGCTTCTCCACCCAATCATTCTCTCTGTCATTAACATAACACCTCAAATATTGTTGGAGAACCCCATTTGCTCTTTCCGCCTGCCCGTTGGTTTCAGGATGACGGGCCGTCGAGAAATTAACCTCTACATGCAGTAAGCTCATGAGCTTCCTCCAGAACCTGGAAGTAAATTGTTTCCCTCGGTCTGAAACCACCCTCAAGGGGGCGCCATGCAACCTAAACACATTCTCTACAAACAATTTGGCGGTTTCTTCTGCTGTAACCGCATGTGAGCAGGCTATGAAGTGGGCCATTTTAGTTAACAGGTCTACTACAACCATGATGGCTGTTTTCCCTCTAGACCTTGGCAGATCAGTCATGAAATCTATTGCCACTGCTTCCCACGGTCTCTCAGGTGTGGGCAGTGGTTCTAATAAACCAGCCGGCGCCTGCCTCTCCCCCTTGGCTCTTTGGCATTGTTCACACCCTCTCACATACTCCCGCACATCTTCCCTGACCTTGGGCCACCAAAATTCCCTGGTAACCAGCCACATGGTTTTGTGTTGCCCAAAGTGCCCTGCTGTGGGGCTATCGTGCAGCTGCTTGAGTACTTTCTCCCTCAATTCCCCTTCAGGTATATATAACGCTCCCTTATAATACAATGCCCCATTTCTCTCCTCAAAACCACCGGGTTTGTCTTCCTCCCCTCTGAGATCCCTGAGTTTCCCCTGGGCGTATGCATCCTGCACCGTACCCTCTACCAATTCCCTTTGCCCCACCAAAGTCGCCCCACACACCCAGCGGTCCTCTGGAATGATATGGGTTTCTTCGGGTGCTCCCTCCCCCTCCAAATATTCAGGTTTGCGTGAGAGAGCGTCCGCCCTAACATTCTCTGGGCCTGGCACATAACAAATCTCAAAGTTAAATTTGGAGAACTCTTGGGCCCATCTCAACTGCCTTTGGTTGAGCACTCGCGCCGTTCTCCAGTACTCTAGATTTTTATGGTCCGTGCACACTTGCACTTTATGTTGTGCACCAACTAGCAGATGCCTCCATCTCCGGAACGCCTCATGAATAGCAAGCAGTTCTCGGTCGTACACCGTGTAGTTCCTCTCGGATTTGTTCAGCTTCCGCGAGAAGAAGGCACACGGACGCCACTCCGACTCCTCCTTCCCCGGCTGCAGAAGAAGCACCGCCCCTATGGCTCTGTCAGATGCGTCTGTTTCAACCCTTAGCTTCTTTCGTAAATCCACATGCAGAAGTTGTTCTTCAGAGGCGAAGGCCCTTTTCAGTTCCTCAAACGCTCGCTCCGCCTCCGCCGTCCATACAAACTTCTTCTTACTGCTGAGACAGTCAGTGATGGGCGCCGTCAGATGGGCGAAGTTGCGGATGAACTTACGATAAAAGTTTCCAAACCCTAGGAACCTCTGCACATCCTTCTTGGTTTTGGGTGTTTTCCATTCCAGCACTGCCTGTACCTTGCCGGGATCCATGGCCAATCCCTTGTCTGACAGGCGGTACCCCAGGAATTCCACCTCCTTGGTATGGAACCGACACTTCTCCAGTTTGACCCACAGCCTGTTGGCTTGCAGTCTGCTCAACACTTCTCTGACGTCTCTCACATGTTGCTCCTCATTCTCAGAATACACCAACACATCATCTAGAAAGGCAACGCAATTCTTGTAGAGCAAAGGGCCCAGCACGTGGTTCATAAAAGATTGAAAACACGCGGAGCCTGCTTGTAATCCAAATGGCATAACGAGGTATTCAAACGCCCCCAAAGGGGTAAACATGGTGGTTTTCCATTCATCCCCTTTCCTTATGCGTATCAGGTTGTACGCCCCCCTTAGATCCAGCTTTGTGAAAATCTTTCCCTTCCTCACCATGGTCAAAATATCATCAATTCTGGGCATAGGGAACGCCACCGGTTCAGTCACTGCATTCAGCCGCCTAAAATCACATACAAGTCTCGGCTTGTCCGCATTTTTTTTGTCCACAAAGAACACTGGGCTCCCCCCTGCTGCTTTGGACTCTCTGATGAAGCCTCTCTTCAGGTTCTTGTCAATGAACCCTCGCAACTCCTGCATTTCCCTGTCTGACATGGCATACAACTTGCCCACGGGAAGCTGTGCTCCAGGGAGTAAATTGATCTGACAATCAAAGGGTCTATGAGGTGGTAGTTGGTCAGCTTCCTTCTCACTGAACACGTCGCTGAGATCTGCATACTGTGGTGGTACCTTCACCTTCCCCATTACTTCAGTCCCTGCTAGGGTGGCTTGGGCCCCTACTGAACCCTTCTCCCCTTTGCAGTGTTCTAGGCAATGTGCTGAACCAAAGGACACCACTCTTTGATGCCAGCCAACCAGCGGATCATGTAGAGCTAGCCAGCTCATTCCCAAAATAATGGGAGCGCCTCCCAGGGTGGCCACATTAAACGCTATCAGTTCTGTGTGCCTTGCCACCCTCATTATCATTGGGACAGTCTGCAAGCGGACTCCTCCTCCCAACAACTCCCTGCCATCAATCGTGGTCACCTGCAGGGGGTTGCTTAAAGGGATGGTCTGTATCTGGTGTTCAGCAGCAAACTCCTTGCTCATAAAATTGCAGGAGCTGCCTGAGTCCAATAGCGCCTTTATTTTTAGGGGGTGCCCATTCTGCAGCTCTAGCGACACTTCAATCACTAGAGCAGGTCGAGGAGCTTCTGGCACGGGCACTTTCACTGCTCTTTGGCCTGGCTGCAGTGCCCCAATTGTGGCAACCAGGCGTTGGCTTTTACCTGCTCCGCTCCCCCTTCTTCTCCCCCCTCAACAGCTCCCACCATCCCTTGCCATTCCTTCCTCTGGGGGCAGACTCTGGCAAAGTGGCCTGGCTGTTGGCAGAGATAGCATTTCCGGGGGCCCTTTCCCTCCTTCTTAGCTCCCTCGCTGGTTTTTGAAAATGCGCGCGCGCGCGCTGTTCCGATTTCCATCGGCTCTGCCGGCGGGAAAGCTGGCTCAGGAATGTCTGGAATGCGGAACTCCTTCCAACGTTCCCCTCTCCCTTCCCGCCTCTCCAAGGCTCTTGCCTCCTGCCGCGCTCCTATGGTCAGCGCAGATTTGGTCAGCTGATCCATAGACTCCGCCCTGGGGCTCCGTGCCAGCTCGTCTTTCACCCCCGAAGAAAGACCTTCTTCAAATAGCATTTGAACGGGTGCCGCCGATAAATCCCAACTCAGTCTGTGAATCAGCATGGTAAACTCAGTCCAATATTCACGGACAGATCGACTCCCCTGCTTACAAGCCATTAGCTGTCTGCGCACCACCCCTTCCTCAATATCGCTGGAAAACATGATATCCATTGCACGAAAGAACTTCATTGTGTCCTTTAGTATGTCATTGTGCGTTGCCATTAGGGGTCGAACCCAGTCTCTAGCCCCTTTCTCAAGATGCCCAATTACAAAAGCAACTCGCGATTCCTCATCAGGGAACTCATCGAACTGCACATTAAGGGCATATTGCATCTCTGTCCTAAAAGCATGGTAGTCCTTGGGGTCCCCCCCAAATTTCTGCACCAATCCTGGTACCTTTCTGGGGAATTGAGTGGCTCTCCCCTTCTTGTCTGCATCCTGAGCCCTTCTCTCCTCCAGCCTCGCCGTCTGCAGGGCCAGTTGAACCTCCAACGCTCGGTATCTATCTTCCAAGCTTGGACCAGCTCCAGCCCCTGCTCCTCCGGTTCCGGTTGGTTCGCTCATGATGCCTTCTCTTGCACAGGCAGCGTACAAAGACTGTCGGACTGCTGTGAGGGTTTGATTAGCTGCTTGTGCGTGAAAACGTGCTCCCTCAGAGTTTGTGCGCCCCCACAAACCTCCGTGTGTGACGGAGCTCCTCAGACATGTCTGCTCTAGTCACTAGTAGAGTCCGACAGTGGCTGCCTGCGGAAGCGTTTCCAGCAAAGAAGTTCCTTAACGGAAACGCGTCTCCTGGACTCACGGCGTGACAGTTTCCTGCGAGGTATGGGTCTCCCTATGGGAGACTCCGATACCTCCCCACTGTTCTCGCTGGAAGCCTCCCTGAGCCCTCCCTCCTGCTCGCATTCCCTCAGAGACCCACTCCTCCCCCTGCTGGTCCCTGCTTCAGCAGTTGAGTCTCTTTCATCCTGCCTGAGTCCCTCCACCACCTGATGCTCTGATGGCAGTTCCCTGACAATGCCGATCCATGAGGATTAAAGTATTTAATATAGTGTTTGTTCCTTGGCTGTGCTCTGTGGTTTTTGTGGTTCGTTCTGTGGTCATATACATCAGGTGTGATTTGATAGTGATTTCAGGGTGACCAAACATAAAAAAACCCTAAGGATCCATGGGGATCTGTGCTTCATGAGAATCTTTTTACAGCATGGCAGTGCCCCAAAGTGATCTGGCCATGAGCAGCATAGGTGGTTGGGTAATGAATATGGGGCGACCCAGAGAACTGTGGAGCCGTAAATTTTAAAAATATATATATATTCAATTTTATAAGGATAAGGAAGTACAGAAAGGGAAACGGGGGAGGGGATAGATAGATAGATAGATAGATAGATTAGAAATTTAAAAGACCTATAAAGATTATCAAATCCTACAAAGTACTACTACTACTACTACTACTACTACTACAAATATATTTGTACCCTGCCCATCTGGCTGGGTTTCCCCAGCCACTCTGGGTGGCTTCCCAAAAAATGAAATAAAAATACATTAAAAAGTCACACATTAAAAACGTCCCTAAACAGGGCTGCCTTCAGATGTCTTCTAAAAGTCTGGTGGCTGCCTTGACATCTGGTGGGAGGGCGTTCCACAGGGCGGGCGCCACCACCAAGAAGGTCCTCTGCCTGGTTCCCTGTAGCTTTGCTTCTTTCAGTGAGGGAACTGCCAGAAGGCCCTCGGTGCTGGACCTCAGTGTCCGGGCTGAACGATGGGGGTGGAGATGCTCCTTCAGGTATACTGGGCCGAGGCCGTTTAGGGCTTTAAAGGTCAGCACCAACACTTTGAATTGTGCTCAGAAATGTACTGGGAGCCAATGTAAGTCTTTCAGGACATGTGTTATATGGTCTTGGTGACCACTCCCAGTCACCAGACTAGCTGCTGCGTTCTGGATTAGTTGTAGTTTCTGGGTCACCTTCAAAGGTAGCCCCACGTAGAGGACATTGCAGTAGTCCAAGCGGAAGATAACAAGAGCATGCACCACTCTAGTGAGGCAGTCTCCGGGCAGGTAGGGTCTCAGCCTGCGTACCAGATGGAGCTGGTAGACAGCTGCCCTGGATACAGAATTGACCTGTGCGTCCATGGACAGCTGTGAGTCCAAAATGACTCCCAGGCTGTGCACCTGGCCCTTCAGGGGCACAGTTACCCCATTCTGGACCAGGGAGTCCTTCACACCAGCCCACCCCCTGTCCCCCAAGAACAGAACTTCATTATTGTCAGGATTCAACCTCAATCCACTAGCTGCCATCCATCCTCCAACCGCCTCCAAGCACTCACACAGGACCTTCACCACCTTCACTGGTTCTGAGTTGAAAGAGAGGTAGAGTTGGGTATCATCCACATATTGATGGACACCAAGCCCAAACTCCCTGATGATCTCTCCCAGCAGCTTCCTGTAGATGTTAAAAAGCATGGAGGGGAGGACGGAACCCCGAGGCACCCCACAAGTAAGTCTGAACACTCATCCCCCACCACAACTTTCTGGACACAGCCCAGGAGGAAGGAGCAGAACCACTGTATAACAGTGCCCTCAGCTCCCAGCTCCTCTAGACGGTCCAGAAGGATGTTATGATCGATTGTCGCGACCAAGGCAGTTTCAGTCCCATGAGGAGACGTGAATCCCAATTGGAAGGGATCCAAATGGTCTGCATCCTCCAGGCGTGCCTGGAGTTGTTCAGCAACCACCCGCTCAATCACCTTGCCCAAGAATGGAAGATTTGAGGCCGGGCGATAGTTGGCCATACTGGCCGGGTCTGAATATGTTTTTTTAAGAAGCGGTTTAATGACCGCCTCTTTCAGCTGGTCTGGGAATGCCCCCTCACAGAGGGAAGCATTCACCACCCCGCAGAGCCCATTGCCCAGCCCTTCCCGGCTTGCTTTTATTAGCCAGGATGGGCAAGGATCAAGGAGACAGGTGGTTGGTTTCACGCATCCAAGCAGCCTGTCCACATTCTCGGGGGTAACGGATTGAAATTGATTCCATGCAACTTGACCAGACAGGGCTCTAGCACTCTCTCGCCCTGACCCTGCTCCCACGGTGGTGTCTACCTCCTTCCGAATATGAGCAACTTTATCTGCATAAAAATTTGAAAAATCGTTGCAGGAGGTCTTGGGGTCTTTACAAGGCCCCGGTGGTAAAGGTGGTTCCATTAAATTTCAAACCACCTGAAAGAGTCTCCTGCTACTATTTTCTGTAGATGCTATAGAGACGGTGAAGAAAGTCTTCTTCACCATTGCTATCGCCACTTGGTAGGCTCGACATTGAGCTCTAACCTGTGTCCGGTCCAATTCAGAATGAGTTTTCTGCCACTGGCACTCGAGCCGTCTCAGCGATTGTTTCCTCACCCGCAGCTCCAAAGAAAACCACGGGGCTGTCAGGGCTCCATGCAGTTGGAGAGGGCGCTTCGGAGCCAGACAGTCGATAGCCCTGGTCAACTCCACATTCCGGCAGGCCACCAGGGAATCAGCTGAAAGGCCATCAACATGGGATAAAGCATGCCCTACCACTCTCTGGAAACCATTTGGATTCATTAAGTGGCGGGGGCGGACCATCCACATTGGTCCCACCTCCCTGCAGAGGAGAAGGGTCACGGAGAAGTCCAGTTGCACCAGGAAGTGATCTGACCATGGCACTTCTTTTGTTTCACTTTTACCTAGTGATGACACTAGGTAAAAGTGAAACAAAAGAAGTGCCATGGTCAGATCACTTCCTGGTGCAACTGGACTTCATATCACCCATGTCACTATTGGTGAACACTAGGTCTAAGGCATGTCCGTGACTATGAGTTGGGCCAAAGTTATTCAGGGACAGCCCCATGGAGGCCATGCTTTCCACGAAGTCCCAAACAGCCCCTTGTAAGGTCATGTTGGCATGGATGTTAAAATCCCCTAGGACAACCAAACTAGGTATCTCCAGGAGAACATCCGCAATGACCTGAAGCAGCTCGGGCAGGGAATCCTTGGTGCAGCGGGGAGGTCAGTACACCAAAAGGAATCCTGTACTGCCCCTATTGCCCAACTTCCAGAACATGCACTCAGAGAACTGGGTCTTTCATATGCGCAGAAGCGCCAAATTGCACCAGTGCCTGTGCAGACGTGGCGCTTCAGGATGCGAATGCTGTGGGTTGCGGACGTGCCTCAGTCACGGGTTATGTCTGCAACCCGAGGTTCCACTGTACCAATTTTGTTTTAGGGCTTAATTTGCAGTAAATTTTATTCCTTTATTCATAATTGTTCTCACTGTTCTACTGTGAACTGCTCTTAAAATTTTTGCATCCATTTTGTCATATAAGGTTTTGCTTGTTCGGGCTTGGTGTCATATTTGAGTAATAGTTTATAAATTTTACCCAGAAGGTAGAACTCTGTTATGATGGACTCAGATTCTATCTTTTCACTGATTTTCACTGTATGTTTGCCATACAGTCTTTCTTGAATCTGGATATTAGTTGACAGTATGTAAGCAGTTTCATATTTTTTCTCCTCTTTAATACTTTGGCATGTATTTGATCTGTTCTTGAAGATGAACCATATCTTGGTACAATATATACCGTATTTTTCACTCTATAGGACGCACCGAACCATAGGAGGGGGAGAACAAGGGGAAAAAAATTCTCCCCCTCTCCGCTCAGCGCCCCTTCAGCGAAGCGGGATGAGAAACGGAGCCCCTTCCATTTCTCCTCCAGCTTCACTGAAGGGGCACTGCGCAGAGAGGAAACATTGTGCAGTGCCTCTCCAGAGAAGCAAAGCCTGGAGAGCAAGAGGGATCGGTGTGCACTGACCCCTCTCGTTCTCCAGGCTTCAGGCGGCTATCCGCAAGCCTTCGGAGATCAGCAGGAACTTGCGCTGTACTCCAAAGGCTTCAGGCGGCTATCCCTGAAGCCTGGAGAGCGAGAGGGGTCGGTGCGCACCGACCCCTCTCGCTCTCCAGGCTTCAGCGAAAGCAACGCGTAGCCTCTGGAGCGTGGAGGGAGCGCTCCCTCTGCGCTTTGGAGGCTTCGTGTTGCTATCGCTGAAGCCAAGGAGCCTGCATTCACTCCATAGGACGCACACACATTTCCCCTTAATTTTTGGAGGGTAAAAAGTTGTCTTATAGAGCGAAAAATACGGTAGTCATATATTCTCCTATCGGCACTAATAATAATATTGCAGTGGTGACATTAACAGTGCAGGTAAGGGGATTTTTGTGATTTTTGTAGTGCAACTCATGATTTGTGAGTTGTGCCCGTGGCTATGATGTGTGATTTGATGGTGAGTTTGGGGAGCCCCAATGCGAAAAGAGTGAGGACCCTTGAGGATCCGTGCTTCAAAACTACCTTTTTGGGCCATGGCGCTGCCAGGAAGCCATGGATCCATAATTTTTATGGTGCAGGCTCTGCTCCTGGCTATGACGTGTGATTTGACAGTGAGTTTGGGTTGGCCCAATTCAAAAAGCGTGAGGATCCATGAGGATCCGTGCTTCAAAACCACATTTTGGGGCCTTGGAGTGGCCAGGAAGCCGTGGATCCGAGTTTTTTGTGGTGTAAGCTGTGCCCCTGGACATGATGTGTGATTTGACAGTGAGTTTGGGGTAGCCCAATGCAAAAAGTGTGAGGATCCATGAGGATCCGTGCTTCGGAACCACATTTTTGGGCCATGGAGTGGCCAGGAAGCAGTGGATCCAAGTTTTTTGTGGTGCAGGCTGTGCCCCTGGGAATGATGTGTGATTTGACGGTGAGTTTGGGGTGGCCCAATGCAAAAAGTGTGAGGATCCATGAGGATCCGTGCTTCGGAACCACATTTTTGGGCCATGGAGTGGCCAGGAAGCTGTGGATCCGAGTTTTTTGTGGTGCAGGCAGTGCCCCTGGACATGATGTGTGATTTGATGGTGAGTTTGGGGTGGCCCAATGCAAAAGGAGTCAGGATCCATGAGGATCCGTGCTTCAAAACCACGTTTTTGGGCCACGGTATGGTCAGGAAGCCTTGGATCCGTGATTTTTGTGGTGCAGGCAGTGCCCCTGGACATGATGTGTGATTTGATGGTGAGTTTGGGGTGGCCCAATGCAAAAGGAGTCAGGATCCATGAGGATCCGTGCTTCAAAACCACGTTTTTGGGCCACGGTATGGTCAGGAAGCCTTGGATCCGTGATTTTTGTGGTGCAGGCTGTGCCTCTGGACATGATGTGTGATTTGACGGTGTGTTTGGGGTGGCCCGATGCAAAAAGCTTGAGGATCCATGAGGATCCGTGCTTCAAAACCACGTTTTTGGGCCATGGAGTGGCCAGGAAGCCGTGGATCCGTGGTTTTTGTGGTGGATGCTGTGCCCATGGCCATGATGTTTGATCTGATGGTGACTTTGGGTTGATCTAGTGCAAAAATCATAAGGATTCATGAGGATCCGTGCTTCGGAACCACGTTTTTGGGCCAGGGCGTGGTCAGGCAGGCGTGGATCTGAGTTTTTTGTGGTGCAGGCAGTGCCCCTGGACATGATGTGTGATTTGACGGTGAGTTTGGGGTGGCCCAATGCAAAAAGTGTGAGGATCCATGAGGATCCGTGCTTGAAAACCAAGTTTTTGGGCCATGGCATTGCCAGGAAGCTGTGGATCCGAGTTTTTTGTGGTGCAGGCAGTGCCCCTGGACATGATGTGTGATTTGATGGTGAGTTTGGGGTGGCCCAATGCAAAAGGAGTCAGGATCCATGAGGATCCGTGCTTCAAAACCACGTTTTTGGGCCATGGAGTGGCCAGGAAGCCGTGGATCCGAGTTTTTTGTGGTGTAAGCTGTGCCCCTGGACATGATGTGTGATTTGACGGTGAGTTTGGGTTGGCCCAATGCAAAAAGCGTGAGGATCCATGAGGATCCGTGCTTCAAAACCACGTTTTTGGGCCTTGGATTGGCCAGGAAGCCGTGGATCTGAGTTTTTTGTGGTGCAGGCTGTGCCCCTGGAAATGATGTGTGATTTGACGGTGAGTTTGGGTTGGCCCAATGCAAAAAGCGTGAGGATCCATGAGGATCCGTGCTTCAAAACCACGTTTTTGGGCCTTGGATTGGCCAGGAAGCCGTGGATCTGAGTTTTTTGTGGTGCAGGCTGTGCCCCTGGAAATGATGTGTGATTTGACAGTGAGTTTGGGTTGGCCCAATGCAAAAAGCGTGAGGATCCATGAGGATCTGTGCTTCAAAATCACGTTTTTGGGCCTTGGATTGGCCAGGAAGCCGTGGATCCGAGTTTTTTGTGGTGCAGGCTGTGCCCCTGGACATGATGTGTGATTTGACAGTGAGTTTGGGTTGGCCAAATGCAAAAAGAGTGAGGATCCATGAGGATCCGTGCTTCGGAACCACGTTTTTGGGCCATGGAGTGGCCAGGAAGCCGTGGATCCGAGTTTTTGTGGTGTAGGCTGTGCCCCTGGGAATGATGTGTGATTTGACGGTGAGTTTGGGGTGGCCCAATGCAAAAAGCGTGAGGATCCATGAGGATCCGTGCTTCGGAACCACGTTTTTGGGCCTTGGAGTGGCAAGGAAGCCGTGGATCCGAGTTTTCTGTGGTGCAGGCGCTGCCCCTGGACATGGTGTGTGATTTGACGGTGAGTTTGGGTTGGCCCAATGCAAAAAGCATGAGGACCCATGAGGATCCGTGCTTCAAAACCACGTTTTTGGGCCACGGTATGGTCAGGAAGCCTTGGATCCGTGATTTTTGTGGTGCAGGCTGTGCCTCTGGACATGATGTGTGATTTGACGGTGTGTTTGGGGTGGCCCGATGCAAAAAGCTTGAGGATCCATGAGGATCCGTGCTTCAAAACCACGTTTTTGGGCCATGGAGTGGCCAGGAAGCCGTGGATCCGTGGTTTTTGTGGTGGATGCTGTGCCCATGGCCATGATGTTTGATCTGATGGTGACTTTGGGTTGATCTAGTGCAAAAATCATAAGGATTCATGAGGATCCGTGCTTCGGAACCACGTTTTTGGGCCAGGGCGTGGTCAGGCAGGCGTGGATCTGAGTTTTTTGTGGTGTAGGCTGTGCCCCTGGGAATGATGTGTGATTTGACAGTGAGTTTGGGTTGGTCCAATGCAAAAAGTGTGAGGATCCATGAGGATCTGTTCTTGAAAACCACGTTTGGGCCACGGTATGGCCAGGAAGCCATGGATCCGTGATTTCTGTGGTGGATATTGTGCCCCTGGACATGATGTGTAATTTGAAAGTGAGTTTGGGCTGATCTAGTGCAAAAATCATGAGGATTCATGAGGATCCGTGTTTTTTAACCATGTTTTTGCGCCATTGCGGCACCACGAAACAGTGGATGCGTGATTTTTTTGGTTCCTCCTACAGACTAAGATGTGGTCTACAGAAGCATGGTGTTTTTATTTTGTTTCAATATAAAAATCATATGAATTCATGAGGATCCGTCCCACGGATCCATGTTTTTATGGTACTGCAGCGTGGCAAAGTGTTGGATCCACGTTTTTTATAGTCCAGTTTGTAGGCGTGCCTTCTAGGTGTGATTTGACACTGCATTTGTTGGAATTATTTTTTAAAAAGTGGAGGATCCATGAGGATCCGTATAGATCCGCCTTTTATGCAGACCCTTTTTTTATCTTATAGTTTGGAAATGTACATCCAGTTATTTCCCCTTTAAATTTTTTGGGGGGCCCCAAAAGAGTGGGACCCTAAACTATAGCTTGTTTAGCTTATACGTAAATCCGGCACTGTTCACAGCACAGGCCTGGCTAACTTGGTGGTGAGAGCTGCGAATAGGTCGTTTCCCCTCGCATTAGACCACTGTTTTGTGGGGAACGGGGCATCTCCACAAGACTAGTCGCGAGGTATGTTTGAAAAGCGCGCCTTTCTCGCCTTTCCGGAGCGCGCTGCATCCACAGAGGATCTCTCTTATGGAAAATCGGGTTCCAGCAAAACGCTGCAGGGTGGCTTTGCACAGAATAAATATTCGTAGTCGGACTACAACTCCCATCAGCCTCAGCCAGCATAGTCTGGCATGATGGGATTTGTAGAACAGTTTGGGGAGGGGGCACTTCGTTGGCTACATCTGATTTACCTTGTTTGATTATATCTTTTGGGAACAATTGCATAACTGAGTTGGCAATCCCAGCACACCTGACTTTTCAATGTCTTTGTTGCTTATTCTTCTGAAACTTTTTTGCTTCATGTAATTCTGTTGAGACCATTTTAAATTAAATGAGCTTTCTACAGAACACGGTATTTCTACTTTTAAAAAGGTGCCACTTTGCTGTGGTACTGTATAAAAATATTGTAACTATGTTGGTATCCATACCACACATTAATGTATCTACAGTTACCATCCTAAAGTTTCTGGGGTTTTTTAAAAACGAAAATGTTTCTGAAGGAAATGTACTTGTTAGTAAACCAATCACATGAGGTGGAAACATGGAACAAAATAGTTGCAAAGCCAGACTATTATTCCAGTTGTGTATGCAGATGAAGCTGTTTCACAAAAAGCAGGCTGTCTCATTGTAAGTACAACTGTTTGTGTGAAAGTGTAGTTGCTGATTTGTACAGCTCCTCTATTATGTACCGTATTTTTCGCACCATAGGGCGCACCGGACCATAGGGCGCACCCAGTTTTTAGGGGGGGAATTCAAGAAAAAAAATCTTTTTTTCCCCCCGCAGCCCCAAAGAGCAGCGTACAGGCTGCACACAACCTCTCCCTGCCCGAGGGGTTGCGTGCAGCTATGGATCAAGCCAAGGCAGCGAGCGGGATGGATCCCGCTTGCTGTTTTGGCTTCCCCTAGCCCCGTGCAGCCTCTCCCTCCCGGGAGAGGCTGCGTGGGGCTAAAGAATCCATAGCCCCGTGCAGCCTCTCCTTGGCAGAGGGGTTGCGCGCAGCTATGGAGGAAGCCAAGGCAGCGAGCGGGATGGATCCCGCTCGCTGTTTTGGCTTCCCCTTTAGCCCCGTGCAGCCTCTCCTTGGCGGAGGGGCTGCACAGCGCTTTCCTGGCTTTACTGGGAGGCGGGGGGATTCCCCCACCTCCCGCAAAACCGGCAGAAGCCGCGCGCCTTTTAAAAGGGCTGCACGGCTTCTCCTGGCTTTCCTGGGATGCGGGGGGATTCCCCCACCTCCCGCAAAACCGGCAGAAGCCGCGCGCCTTTTAAAAGGGCTGCACGGCTTCTCCTGGCTTTCCTGGGAGGCGGGGGGATTCCCCCGCCTCCCGCAAAACCAGGCTCCCCCCCCGCCAGCCTTCTAGCCAAGTTGGGGGACAGCGGGAAGGGCGCGCTGCGCCCCTGCCGCTGTCTCCCGAGTTTGCGGGGCTGGCGACGGGGAGGAGCAGGCTTCTCCCCCCGCCAGCCTTCTAGCCAAGTTGGGGGACAGCGGCAAAGGCGCGCTGCGCCTCTCCCGCTGTCCCCCGAGTTTGCGGGGCTGGCGACGGGGAGGAGCAGGCTTCTCCCCCCGCCAGCCTTCTAGACAAGTCGGGGGACAGCGGCAAAGGCGCGCTGCGCCCCTGCCGCTGTCTCCCGAGTTTGCGGGGCTGGCGACGGGGAGGAGCAGGCTTCTCCCCCCGCCAGCCTTCTAGACAAGTCGGGGGACAGCGGCAAAGGCGCGCTGCGCCTCTCCCGCTGTCCCCCGAGTTTGCGGGGCTGGCGACGGGGAGGAGCAGGCTCCCCCCCCGCCAGCCTTCTAACCAAGTCGGGGGACAGCGGGAAGGGCGCGCTGCGCCTCTCCCGCTGTCCCCCGAGTTTGCGGGGCTGGCGACGGGGAGGAGCAGGCTCCCCCCCGCCAGCCTTCTAACCAAGTCGGGGGACAGCGGGAAGGGCGCGCTGCGCCTCTCCCTCTGTCCCCCGAGCTTGTGGGGCTGGCGGTGGGGCTCTCCTGAAGCCTGGAGAGCGAGAGGGGTCGGTGCGCACCGACCCCTCTCCCTCTCCAGGCTTCAGCGAAAGCCTGCATTCGCACCATAGGACGCACACACATTTCCCCTTCATTTTTGGAGGGGGGAAAGTGCGTCCTATAGTGCGAAAAATACGGTATACAGATTGTAAACGTTATTGCTTTGACAGTACTGTATGGGGTAGACAGTAAAATAGATGCATTTATATATCTGTATAGTACAGTACCTGGAAATCAATTAGTGATTCACATGAGGAGGAGACATGTGGTTTCAGTGTCCTATGGATTCAAGTTAAACTGCTCATGTACATGACAGACTTTCACTGACAAATTATTGGAATTGATTAAGAGGACTAGAATAACTTTATATGTAGAATGATTAAGAGCATTGTTAGTGGATTATTGCATACATACTACAAATAGGCCAGTTGCTATGCAGAAGAATAAATTTAATCTCATCAGAAATTACAATATTAAAAAACTGTTGGGGGGCAATTCCAGTCTCCCAGGACATTGTAAATGATAACAAACTGGCCATCCTGTAATAAGGATACTTTATTCAGACTTGCAATGTGAAACTATATATCAAGAGTTTCCTTTTTTCACTTGTGGGCTGAAGTAAGGCAAATATGTTTTTTAATTAATTTAAATGAAGTTGCTAAGATGGTATACAATTTGTGTTAGAAATTCGGATATATATTTTTGGCAAGACAGCTCTAAAGTTTTATTTTTCAAACAATGGGCTGTGATCAGTTAAACATCTGGATAGTTCAAATGACAACCTGGAGCTTTGAGAACTTGAAGAAGAAAAGTCCACATGTGTATTGGCTTATTCCAACTTCTTTTTATTAATGGTAACTGCTCCTGCTCAGGCTGCAGTCTGAGAAGCATTTTGTTTCCAGAAATTCATTCCCAATTGTGTAGATAAAATATAACCAATAGAATTCTACAGGATGGAGTGTTACTGTATGAAAACAGTCTAGATCCAAGGATCCCCAGACATGCACTTCCAGATGGTGGAAATGCCTAGTGCCTGGTTAATTTTGAGCACTGTATACAATTCATAATAAAAAACGGTAGAACATCCATCATTAAACTACCAATATAACACCTCTTATAACTCAGCAACAGTAGGAGCAGTTGACCTCCAAATGCCAAGCAGAGTAAATGACATAAAGACACCAGCAAAGAGGACCAACGTATTTCTAGTGGAAGGCAATTCTGTAATCGGGGAGCCATAACACAGAAGCCATAACATGAGTCCTTTCCAGAAGCAGGATGTTGGAAACCACAGAATGGGATGGTGCTGTTGTTCTCAAGTCCATTTTGTGGGTTTCCCACAGGCATCTGGGTGGCCACTGTGATAACAGGATGCTAGATTAGGTTGTCAATAGGCCTGAAGGCCTGATCCAGCAGGCTCTTCTTACCGTCTTGTTGTTTGCGTCTTGGTTTTAAATAGAACTATAAGAAGGACCTTTCTGTCAGATCTCAAAGCACAGGCTGGCATATAATGGGGAAAGGTGCTCTTTTAAGTATCCAGGCCATGCAGGACAATACACTAAAGTGAGCACCTTAAATTGGGCAAACACGTAACCAGCACAACTGTTTCAAGAGTGCTGTCACAATATTGTATCCAGTTTTGATACTGAATAGTGAGGTGGGAGCATTTTTGCACCAATTGGAACTTCTGAACTAGCTTCAAGGGCAGCTCTATGTAAACATATTGTAGTACTAAATGAAATGTTAACAAAACATACAAGTTAATTGGCATACAAATGCCAGGATATCTATTATTCACAACTGATTCTGTGAACTATCATTGTTATTTATGTAATTTTCACTGTCTCTATTTTCCCTGCATTCTTTCTGGCCACATTATACCCATCCACCCCAACAGCACCCATGTGTGCAATATTTTGACAGTTGAGGATCTCACTCTGTGCATCTGATGAAGTGCACTGTATTCCATGAAAGCTAATGCCATAATACATTCATTAATTTTAAAGATGTCTTGTTCAAATTACTTGTACGTCTATGACTTTGATCATGTTACTGAGAAATGACTTGAATTTTTTTTAGCAGCTAGTGTTAATGAGCAGCAAAACAGTATACGTGTACAAATAGTACACTTGTATGTGTCTCCTGTATTATATAATGTAATTTGCATTATATGTTGTAGCTATAGACCTGATAAGAGGCTTTTACATAGTTTCATGATAATCTGGGTTTAAGAAAAGTGTAAGAAAATTGTAATTCTCTTGGTGTATTGTCTTAATAGAAAGGTGCTCATCATATATTCTAATTAGGTAAAGTTTTATTGAGTTCTCAATGTTCAATCCTTACAGGTAGGAATTACAGATGAGAAAATGCCACTTTTTGGGAAAATTGTTGTCATTAAAAAGAATGGGAGTGATGGAACTCATTTTCCGCTGACTAAAAACTCTTGTTTGTTTGGAAGGTAAGACTTATTTATTGGAAGGTATTTTGAATGTTGGAATTTAATTGTCTGAACTGTTCTTTTCACAAAGGGAAACAGTAAAATCTTTGCTACAGGAAACTCCCATTTACATGGAGGTTACGTTCCAAGGCACCACATATTTAAGTGAAATTACATATATTGGGGCACCATTGAAAAAGCCTGCAACCACCTGTTAAACTTCTAGAAACGCTTGAAAAAAAGCCAGAAATCCACCCAGCTCCACAATCACTCTCCAAATCTACTTTCTTAAACTCTCAACTCTCCATAGGCGTAAAAGGCTCCTGGGACTGCACTTGCAAAGGCTAGACTCCATTTTTGCTGTTTTCACTCTTTTAGGGCCGTATTTGCTCCTTTTTGTGCCCCTTTTGGGGATTTGCGCGTACCTGCTTGCACTTTAAAACAGCAAAACTTAAGATGTCAATTAAATTGTCAATATGCCTAAGCACTGCATCAATGTGCACATTTTAGGTTTGCACACTGGTGTAAATTTGACCTTTTTGAGAGCTAGTAGATAGGAATTTGTCTTTACTTTTGGGTTTAAATTTAATTTTTCTTCACAGTTTTGAAACTCTCAAGTGAAGCTATAATATTTTTGTGGGCAAAAATTGTTAATAGCATGCTTTCAGTGGGTCAAATGAAAGGAGCAACATTCACTTGCTATTGGAGATATAAGCATCTTTGCTGTTCTCGAATTAATGTCTCGGGATTGTCTGCTTCAAGTTCACCATACATAAAAGTCAATAGAGAGAGCTCTTTTTCAACTTTAGAGAAATTTTTGAATTGTACAACCTGCTCTGAAAGGTTGAACTTTACTAACTCCAATAGTTATTCAACCTTTCTGTTTTACATAAGCAAGTGATATCGGCAACATCTGTGTTTATCATTTCATATCTTTGGAGGGTTTTATTGGATGCAGGTGTTGCTCTGGTTTAGAGTATCTTTTCTCCAAGTATCTACGTGAATAGGTACCAGTGGCCAAGTGCATATTTAATGAAGGCAGGGGAAAGTTTATGGCAGAGGTAGCCAACCTATAGCCTGTGAGCCATATATAGTTCCCCAGGAAGTTTTTTGTGTCCTCCCTTTGCAACCTTCCAATTTGTCCATTAAAAAAATACTATTTCTTCATCGACCAGTTCTACAGGTCCCCTGTTCTGATCCATAAAATGTATTCTTTCCTATGTATATATTTATATTTTACAGAATTTAATAAATAATAATAGATTATCAAAAAAGGCTTTTAAATAGTATTGATAGAATATAAAAGCTTTTTGAAGGCAGCTTGCGAACTGCAATTCTAGCCATGGACACATTTACACTTTGGGCATGCTTGCTTTGGCATGCAGATATCATGGTTCACCCTGGACCAGTGTGGCTCTAGACCCTGAATTGATTAGCCATCTCTGGTTTATGGCATGCCAACAGTAAACATTAGTGTTTTTTTCCAGTTAAAACAAGTTCAGTTTTCATAATACTACATAGTTTGTCTTTATAATTTTTCTAATATTTGAATAGTAGCATTATGGCATTTTTTATATTAAAAACCCCTTTATCTCTGTGTAATATACAAATGTTAATCTGAAAACTGCATGATTATATTTAAAGGAAAAGAGAGTGTGACATCAGAATTCAGCTGCCTCAGGTTTCCAAAGAACATTGTAAAATCGAAGTCAATGAAAATAAGGAGGTATGCATTCTTATTTTTATTTTTTTGTATTGATTTGTTGTGTGTCTCTTGGACCTTTCTTAATTGACTGAGCTGAATATTTTTAAATCTATTTTTAGGCAACTTTGTTTAACTTAAGTCCTGCAAACCCAACAGAACTCAATGGAAATATTTTTCAGCAGCCTACGTACTTAAAGCATGGAGATGTATTCACTATTATTGATCGTTCTTTCAGGTAGGTAACAATGCTATACACAGCTATGGATCTACTTAAATAAAATTACTCTTGTCACGTTGCCTAGGTTGGGTCAAGTCACTGGAATTTTTAATGAGTTTATTTTATGTTCAGGCAACTCCTTTGTGCAGGGGTTGCATTTTGAGTCATATTGTGTGTAAGCCCATTCCATCCCCTTCTGGGTCAGAAAATGGCATGCATGGAAGGCCACACATCAATTGGACGCATGCAAAATGGTCACCACCTGTATTTCACAACTTTTATATACTGCTTGATTGTAGTAAAGCCTCTAAGCAGTTATAAAAAAGAATACGTTAAAATTATCAGTACAAGACAGTTAAAAACAGGTATTTAAAAGCATTAAAAAGATAATTAAAATCAGTAAACAAAGGGAGATTAAAATGCATTGCATCATTCAACTTGTCTGCGTAGGCTAGCCTAAACATGTTTTAAGCAGGCATTGAAAATATTACAGTCAATACTCCTATCTGATATTAGTAGGTAGAGAGTTACAAAGTATAGGTGCTGCAACACCAAAAAATTGTGGTTTTGTAACTGCGGAATGAGTGTTATGTACGTTGTGCTGTGTCAGTTCTGCCGATAGAAGTGGTTGATGGGGAGTATATGGGGTAAAGTGATGCCACAGGTAAAGTGGTCCAAAACTGTTATGGGTTTGTATACTAATAGTGACACCATGAACTTAGCCTGGTAACAAACTGGCAGCCAGTGTAGATATCTGAGCAGAGGTGTTATATGTTGATAGGATCCCAATCATTTCAGCAACTGTATTGCAGCATTCTGCATTAACTGCAGTTTCTGGGTCAGTAAAAGTGAAACTTACTTACAGTGCATTGCAGTAATCCAGCTTTGAAATCATTAATCCATGAACTACTGAGGTTACCTGGGCTTCCATTGACAAAGCTGGATCCAAAAGCACCCCCAAATTGCATACCAGCTAATTCAGCTGAAGTGTGACCCCATCCATGGCACGTAATTGATCAGTTTATTGCACATGGGATCCAGACACCTATAGTGCCTCCACCTTGGCAGGATTCAACCTCAGCTTACTTTCCCTCATCTGTCCCACCACTGTGTCCGGGCACAGGTCCAGGCTCCATGTGGCTTCTGGTGGCTTTGTATAGATTTTAAATAGCACTGGGGGATACAATTGTACCCAGGGGTACTCCATAACATAACTGTCAGAGATTCATAAAGCACTCTTCTGGTGCTGTTCTCAGGACTGCAGTAATGGAAGCCCAGTAACACAGTGATACCAGTGTCCATTCCACTGAGTCATTTCAGGAGGATACTACGGGAAATGGTATTGAAAGCTGCACAAGAGTCAAGAAGCAAGAGCAATGTCACAGTCCCCTTGTCCTGCTCTCTGTAAAGGTCAGGTCTCAGGCAGCCAAAACTGACTCTGTCTCATAGCCAAGCCTGATCCCAGAACTCATCTCCTTTATTCACCTCCCTGACTACTCAATTTGTTGCTACTTACACTTCTTGTTTGGCTCTATGACTGTTAAGGCTGGTGCTTTCTTTGCATTATCCAGCCCAAAGAGTTTTCAACAACTGGTATGCAGCCAGGGTATTTAGCTCATCAGTGGGATAAACAAATCAATATTAAGCCTACCTAATACCTTTAAACAGGTTTGAATATCCACCTTCATTACTTCCACGGAAGAGGAGTTCCAGGTCTCAAGAGAATGAAACATTACAGGTAACTCCATGAATACAAGGAAATGCACCTTTGCATTTTGCTGGACTGAATGAAATATGTAGCTATAGGTTTCCATATTCCCAATCTCCTTAAGTGGGTTTTTTACCTGCAGATGTAGGGTCTCCCTTTTTTATGTGTGGATGGCAACTGTATTCACAGAAACGTTTTAATGTCAGCACTCTTCTCTCCAAAGTAATATATTACTGAGAATGTATGCTTTTAATAGATGTTTTGGAAGCATTCTTTTAACAGCACATTTTCATATCATATTTTTTTAATGATTATGCAAGAACAACTGTATTCAAAGATGATAGATTATTTTCAAGATAGCTGTTACTCCTAGTTTAGGGGGTGAAGATAAATAAACAGCTGAAGCTTTTTCTTAAGAATAAATGGAACTAGGCTAGAGGTGGTGGGTTCTAGTGAAATCTACTCAGTTAAATTATTCGATACCATATAAATATTTACTTCAAAAATAAACCAATTACCGTATTTTTCGCCCCATAAGACGCACTTTTTCCCCTCCAAAAATGAAGGGGAAATGTGCCTGCGTCTTATGGGGCGAATGCAGGCTTTCGCTGAAGCCTGGAGAGCGAGGGGGGTCGGTGCGCACCGACCCCTCTCGCTCTCCAGGCTTCAGGAAGCTCTGCGCAACCCTCGGGAGACCGGCTCAGCTCTGCCCGGGAGCCGGGGGCGAAGCTCCGCCCCGCTCCCGGTGGCTGTGCAGAGCTGCCTGCGGTCCTGGGACCAGCGCAGCTCTGCGCTGCCATCCGGAGCGGGGCGCTAAGTTCCGCCCCGCTCCCGGTGGCCGGGCAGAGCTGCCTGCGGTCCTGGGACCAGCACAGCTCTGCCCGGCCACCGGGAGCCGGGGGAGAAGCTCCGCCCCGCTCCCGGTGGCCGTGCAGAGCTGCCTGCAGTCCTGGGACCAGCGCAGCTCTGCGCCGCCATCCCGAGCGGCACACTGCAGGCAGGTCTGCACCGGCACCCGGAGCGGGGCGCCAAGTCCTGCCCCGCTCGGGATGGCGGCACACAGCTGCCTGCCGTCCCGGAACTGCAGGCAGGTCTGCACCGGCATCCGGAGCGGGGCGCCAAGTCCCGCCCCGCTCGGGATGGCGGCACACAGCTGCCTGCCGTCCCGGGACTGCAGGCAGGTCTGCACCGGCATCCGGAGCGGGGCGCCAAGTCCCGCCCCGCTCGGGATGGCGGCACACAGCTGCCTGCCGTCCCGGGACTGCAGGCAGGTCTGCACCGGCATCCGGAGCGGGGCGCCAAGTCCCGCCCCGCTCGGGATGGCGGCACACAGCTGCCTGCCGTCCCGGGACTGCAGGCAGGTCTGCACCGGCATCCGGAGCGGGGCGCCAAGTCCCGCCCCGCTCGGGATGGCGGCACAGAGCTGCCTCCCGTCCCGGGACTGCAGGCAGGTCTGCGCCGCCATCCCGAGCGGGGCGCTAAGTCCTGCCCCGCTCGGGATGGCGGCGCAGAGCTGCCTGCCCTCCCGGGACTGGTGCACTTCTCCCCATCGCCAGCCCCACAAGCTCGGGGGACAACGGGGAGGCAGAGCGTGCCTTCCCACTGTTCCCCGACCTGGTTCTTCCAGCCCCGCACCTGGGGGGGGGAAATAAAATTTTTTTTCTTTATTTCCCCCCCAAAAAACTAGGTGTGTCTTATGGGCCGGAGCGTCTTATGGGGCGCAAAATACGGTAATACTTTCCATAGGCACAATTTTGTGAACTTCTAAAACAAATAAAACATTCATTGATCTGATACATTGTGTACAAATTTACAGGTTCTTCATATTCTGCAGGAAGAACAGGAGGAGTTGTTGCACTGTCGGAATTCAGAATCTAAAAGTCCTCAGATTTCTGGTTGGTAGTTATTTTAGCTTATTTACCACTGTTAGGCCTTGAATGGTAAGAAAATGTAAAGCTACATAAACAGATACGTAGTAGTTGAAATCAAAGCATTTACTGGGATTCTGCTGTAGGAGGGAACAGATGAAGCAAGATTTGGTGAATTAGTTTCTCCTGTAGGGATGAATGTGATCCTTGATATGGGTTGTCTCCACCCATCTCTCCAGTAACAGGAAGCAAAATATTTTAGAGAATACACCTTGTGGGCTGAGAAAACCCCTTCCAGTTCTATTTCCTGCCAGTTCCACTGCAGGTTGTATTGTCAGCTGATCCAGGCATGGCAAAAGAGAAGAAGCGGGAACTGATATTCAGACAGCCACTTTTTTTGTTTGCTCTGGATTATGATTAGAGTTCACAAGTAGATAAATCTTAATTTTATATTACAGATTATGCTGATGTTTGTCAGTGTACACACACACACACACAGAGAGAGAGAGAGAGAGAGAGAGAGAGAGAGAGAGAGAGAGAGTCTATTGCATACACGGATAAGTTTTAAGAATCCATTCACTATGGGCATGCTATTCTCAGTATCGGTTGCAAAGTAGCTTCATATGAGTGCATTTGTGAATGTCTGAGCTGTATGTTGAGGACTTTTATGTTAAATCTTATTTTATATGTAGAAGCAGGTGTTGTTGATTTTACTTAATTCCTCAAAAATATATTTGCCCTATGATCAGAACCTTAACTGACTGTAGAATTTGGTAACACTGTTTCATCTAACTTAAGCATTATACCAAAAATAGAAATACTTTTAAAGAACACATTGTTTAAAAATGTATTCTTTTAAAAATCTCTTCTTAGAAAAGAAACTTGACTGGGAAAATCGGAATACTAATGAAAGTGACAAGACAAAAATTCAAGAATTTATTACTGGACAGTATGGCACACCCCAATCTACATACAAAACCTTCAGTTCAGAAAGGAAAAACGAAATGTCTCCCTTTAGCGAACTTTATGAATTAGTGAAGCACGAACCTGATACAAAAATAGCAGAGAAAGATGTTAGCAATGAAACATTTCTGCAGTCAAAAGAAGAACACTTAGCCAGAAAAGATGGTAATGATACCTTGGAAGAAGCTGCATCTCAGATACCACGCAGGATATCTGAAACTGGTCAAACTAAGAAGACTGAAGGTGTAATTTGGAATGAATTTGAACATTCTCGTTATATTAAAAGTCAAGAAATAAACAGTGTGATATCAAATCCAAGATCTCTTGAAAGGAACAGATCCAAAAGATCATCTTTGGGTCTTCAAGGTTATGCTGCAGAACGGAAGCAAGAAAGTGAAGGCACCAATCAGTTAAATTTCAAGAAAGCAGAAGAGAATGAACTAGATGGAACTGAAGGAATTAAAAATGCAAGTAATGATACAGATTTAACAGCAAGTAGACAAAGTGCAAAGTATTTCCATGAATCATGTTCCATAGTATCATTGGAACCTGCAGATAGAGCAGGGCGCCCTGAAAAGTCAGAAGAAGAGCCAACAAAGACAGCTGGTGTGGAAATCAAAGCTAACTTAACAGATACTTGCAGATCATTTGTAAGCATTTTGTCCATACCAAAGTCTAATAAGGAGAGTTTTCAAACTTATTCTAGTCCACGTAAGTTTTTTAAAATAAAAGGCAAGAATGAAGTGCTGGCCATAGAACCAATGCATACTCTGAAAGCAACAAATGAGATTGGTATGAACAACACACAAAAAGATAGAAACTCTGGAATCATTGCCTATTCATTTCGCTGTCGTAACAGTAAAAGCCCCCGGAGGAGCATTAAGCAAAATGAAGACTTTTTAAATGGGCGTTTTTCTACAGAGCAGATGCATATCAATTCAGAGGAGTCATTAGAAGTTCCTGTAGATACTTCTGGAACAGGTTGCATGTGCACACCTAACCAGCCACCTGAAAAAGAGGGAAACTGGCTCCAGGAGGAGGAGGAGGATGATAAAATAAAAGAACCAACAATGAAGGCCCACAACCAGAGTTTTGATAATAAACACTATATACCAGGTCATGAAAATAATGTACCAGTGCCAGCAGAGGGTGAGACTGCTTCAGAACTGAATGTGACAAGCGCATTTATTATAAAAAGAAAGTCAGGTAAATACTTGCAGTACAAGCCTAAGACTATCATTTTGAGATTGTTTCAGAAATTTGTCATGACTTTTTCTTGAACTTGTAATTTTGCTCTCTTTATGTAGTTTTATTCAAAGTCTGTTGGTTATTCTATTTATAAAACTTGTATGAATACCAAAGGAATTTGGTTACTACGATTAAGAGAAGTACAGTGCACTAAAAATAACCCCAACAGATTTTTCTCAATTTTTATCTCTTACTAGTTCTGTTTTTAAAATCTTACTTTAACAGAAAGTATCCTTACTATTTTGATACTGAAGTGTCATCATACACTCATTTTCTGACTATCAGTCTTGTATTTAGGTCCAAGAGACCTCTTTAAGGGCATACTGGGGGGGGGGGATGATTTACTTCAAAGTGACTATGGTTTTGGTTTTTTTTGTTTTTTTGGGGGGGGGGTTTAAAAAAACACAACTTTATTTGTGGCGCTGTTGCAGAGGTCTCTGTCTTTACAAAAAAAGGGATACAGGAGGGTTTGCCCGTTTTCGAAACCCGAGTGGTAAACTCCCACCCGTCAATTACACCTTGGGAGCCTCTTCTGGTTTCTTGGCTCCTGACGGAGTGATTTGGGCATGCGCCTCAAAGGTGACAGGGATCTGGATTTCAGCAGACTGAATGGCCGGCTTGGGCAAAGGAGCCTCTATCGTCAACATGCCATCGGGGGAAAGGGAGGAGCGGACTGCAGCAGGGTCGATACCAGGGGGCAGCGTGTATTTTCTTGTGAAACATCTGGAGATGAACCCATGATCGTCCTGCCTTTCTTCATGCTTGCCTCTGTAGGCCTTTAAATATGACCTGAACCAAATTCTGCCTCTCATCCCTGCTACTGAATGGGTGAAGTTTCAGACTTGGCATAAGCCAGCTTCCCTTTTTTAAAAAAGATGGGGGGAGGGACGACATATGTTTAAAAAGAACAGATATTTAATGCTTAATATGGATGAATTGGTTAGAGTGTGGTGCTGATAATGCCAAGGTTGCAGGTTTAATCTCTGGATGGGACAGCTGCATATTCCTGCATTTCAGGGGGAGTTGCACTAGATGATTCTTCATGATCATTTACAGTTCTATGATTCTATGAATATCTGTAGGGAAATCACTGGTCACCCCAACCATCAGCATGCCTCTTGCCCTTCGGTCGGCGCCAGAAGGGAGGGAGCCTTCTAGGCTGGATGGCATGAACAGCTGTAACTTTTTTTTTTTTTTAAGAGTTTTTAAAATATTTTATTAAGGATTTTCTTGTTTTACAGAAGTGTAGTGCCTCATATATATTTTTTCCCCATGTAACATTTTTACAAATCCGTTTCATTTGTTGAGGCATTAGGGGGAGAAGAAAATAAAAATAAAAATAAAAATAAATAAAGGAGAGAAAAAGAAAGGGGGGTGGAGAGAGGGAAGATGGATAAGGGTGGGATTGGGTGGCGGTGTTTCTATTATGTTTAATGTATGTAGAGTTTGGTGTCAGCGTGCTTTTGTTGTTCACTTGTGTTCCTTTGGTGGTGAGAGAGGTTGGGGTTGGCCTAGGGTGTGATTGTTTGCTTGTGATTGGCTGTGGTGATCTTGGTTTTCGTGTGTGAGTGAGGTGGGTGGGTGTTTTGGATCAGGTTAGCCATATTGATTTGTATGCTGTTGGTGGATTATTGTCATTGTCCTGTTGGGCTGTGTGTGTGATAAAGGGGAGCCATACCGGGGTGAAGGCATCTTCTTCTGTTTGTCCCCGTGTCAGTTTCAGTTTATTAGTTAATTTTTCTAGTAGGGCTGTTTCCCATACTATTTGGTACCATTGGTCCATGCTTACTCCTGACAGGTCTCTCCAGTGTCTGGTTATGGTGTTTCTGGCTGCTGAGAGCAGGTGGGTTATGAGTTCTTTGTGGTGTAAATGGGCATTGTTGTCTTGGAAGATGTTTAGTAGGGCCAATTCTGGGGTGGTGTCTATTACTTGCTTAGTTATTTTACAAATTTCTTGTATGGCTGTTGTCCAGAACAGTTGGATTTTGGGACACTCCCACCACATGTGGAAGTATGTGCCTGTGGAGGTGCACCCTCTCCAGCATTTTGGTGAGGTTCCTGGGTGTATTAGCGCTAGTTTCCTTGGTGTTAGGTACCACCTGTAGGTGAGTTTCAAAGTGACTATGGTTTTAAAAATAGGCTTCTGTTGGTATCACCAAGAGTTTAACAAAAACTATTCGGAATATGTGACCTGACAGTGTTAAGAAAAGAGAAAGCAAAACAGAAACAGAAACAAATGCCTAAGTTTCTGTTAGGGATCTTCTACTGGAGCGCAGTAGAAGGAGTTTCAGTATAACCCTATAGAACATTACAAATATGAAATCAGTATTGCAGATTTTAACTATGAGTATGTTAAGTCTTCTGTCAGGACAAAACAAACCTGGAGCAGAAATAACCCCCTAGACCAGGGGGCAGCAAATTTTTTCAGCAGGGGGCTGGTCCACTGTCCTTCAGACCTTGTGGGCGACCGGACTATATGGGGGGGGGGGTGAACGAATTCCTATTCCCCACAAATAACCCAGAGATGTATTTTAAATAAAAGCACACATTCTACTCATGTAAAAACATGCTGATTCCCAGACCATCCACGGGCTGGATTGAGAAGGCAATCCACGGGCTGGATCTGTCCCCTGGGCCTTAGTTTGCCTATCCATGCCCTAGACTAAAAGTTAATCAGGGGGGTCCAAAAGACCTGCAATCTTTTGTGACAGGTTTTTGTATGCACAGAAAAAAATCTCCAGTGCTCTTGAATTGGTGCAAATACATAAAAGATGAAATTTTAGTTATCACTCCAGAAAACAATGAATTAACAATAAATAATATTCAAATTATACTGACACTCAGTATGTAGTAACCAATTCACAGAAGAAAAAAATCTTTTTCATCACTTAACTATCTTCTTGGTCATTATATCAGTTTCTGTGATGTTCCTTATTTTAGCCAACTACAAGTTTGAATAGGATACCTCATTCTCCATTTGGTTCCAATAATAATATTTGTTTATTATTATTGTTTATTAGCAAGTTCCATGTCAGCTTTCACACTTTAAAAGTATTTCATATAACCTAAAGCATCGTCATTGCAGGTAAACGTACAAAATACCTCAATATCAAGGCAATTTGAAAACTTATATTTTTACGTGTTTTTGGACAAATCCAATAGATTTCATTAATTAGTCTATCCCTGCTATCAAGTAATCCTGCTTATTTAACATAGTAAACAAAAATCAACAATAGCCTACCTTTACATTCTGAAACCACCAAACCTCTTGCTGATCATGAGGTCAGCAGTGCTACGGGGTGAGCTCCCATTGCTCTATCTCAGCTCCTGCCAACCTAGCAGTTCAAAAGCATACAAGTGCGAGTAGTTAAATAGGTACCACTGCAGTGGGAAGGTAAATGGCATTTACATGCTCTCTGGCTTCCGTCATGGTGTACCATTGCACCAGAAGTGGTTTAGCCATGCTGGCCACATGACCTGGAAAAGTTGTCTGCAGACAAATGCTGGCCCCCTCGGCATGAAAGCGGAGGTGAGCGACGTACTCCATAGTTGAAGCCAACTGGACTTAACTGTCCAGGGGTCCTTTACTTTTACCTTTTACTCCCTTTGTGATTGGAGCTAAATATTTATGTTGGAATTCAGAATAACTTTCTTCTGTCTTTCTTTTAGATAAATTACCTAAAATGAATCAACCTTCTGATTAGCTTTGTAACTTGGTATATTGAATTTGGTATGTTTTGCTCTTTTGTAGAAGTTAAGAAATCACCTAAAAAGCGGAAGGACGAAGAACCTGACATATTAATTCAGCCTCTTGGAAAGAGAAAGAGGGTGTCCTTTGGTGGGCACTTGAGTCCTGAACTGTTTGATAAATGCTTACCTCCAAACTCACCACTTAAAAGAGGTGCAACTCCAGCACGACTGAGCTTGCCATTTGGAAACTCGCCTCGAGCGGTTTTGAAATTTAGACAATCTCGAATCAAGGTAAATAATTTTCTGTACTGAAATGCCTCAAAAGCACCCAGATCAAGTCTTCTGCTTCTCATTCTTCGTGTGTGTGTGTGTGTGTGTTTCTAACAATCCTGTACATGCATACTTAGATATAAGTCCCATTGGGTGAAATCCAACATTGTGTAAGAAAACTCCTTCCCCTGTTGCTCTGTATGCCCCCCCCCCCCGCACCAAATCTCCAGAGGGTCCAAAGACTTTGAAGCAGGATTGGTGGACACATGAGAGCTGGGGTGCAGGGAAGAAGGCCCCCTTGAGAGTAAATTTGTTCTAATGCCACAATATAATTGGATATTATCCATTCCTTCCAATGGGGCTTACAAGTAAGTAGGTATTGGATCCCTGCCTAAAAATTTTTAATTCAGAAGTTGTCAGGGTAAATGAAGTGTCCTTGAGACAGGTTTATGATCTTGAATGCAGGGAAATATTATTTCCAGCGTGGGTTGAGCAAGTTCCAGTTGCTTGACCATTTGCTTCAGAGGTCTTGTTCCCTGACAAATGCTAGCAAGGGAAGACTTGTTTCCACCATGGGATGAGTGGGGTCTAGCCCCACTCCCTTGTTTTCACCTGCTGTACAATAACTCTTGAGAACTGGCATTTTTATTAAAAGTTGGATTATGAGTAAAAATAAATAAAATTGCAGCAAGGGACAACATGACTCCATCGTGGGTTGGAGCAAGTAGTTTGATGTTACTGTTCTGTATTGTGGTTTTTCTATTTAGTAGTTGTAGTGATTGTATTTCATTTTATCATGTTGTGTGCTGTCCTGTGCTTCGTTTGAGGAAGGCCTCTCAAAGATAAGTGTTTTATCTTATTTAAAAGAAATGAGCAGAAAAGATGTCTACTTGAATGAATGCAGTGCATTCTCACTGAATAAAAGTTCTTAATTTTGGCTTGACAGTGCCCTTTAAAAAAGGAGGAGGAAAGCTCTCATTTAAGGAGAAGGGCTAGGACAGGTTTGAGGAACCTCTGGCTTGCAGGCCAATCTTGGCTTGACAGGCTTCCCCATTGGCCCACAAGTGAGGGAGGCAGTTGGCCAAACCAGCTTAAGTCCCTTCCGAAGCACCACAATCAGCTGGTTGTTGGGAGCCTTTGAAGCAGTGCACAAAGCAGGAACCCAGTGGCTGATGCAAAGCGAAGATGTTCCTACTTGGTTCAGGTGTCATGTCCCTCCTTTCATTTCAGCAACTGGATTTACAAAGAAACAACTATTGAAATGATGTGGAAAAACACGTCGCTTTTAACAGTGCCTTGCTGCCTGCTAGTGCTTTGAAGTCTTAAATTTGGGGTTTCAGAGCACCAAATCCCTTGACATCATTTGTGATTTCAGCAGGAGGATGGCCCCGCACACTTGTAAAATTTGGCCTGCTAGACTGGCCTGTGGATCCAAAAAGGTTCCTTTTCTCTGGGCTAGGACATGATGTGTGTCTGTGTGGTTTCTTCCTAGGCCTCTTCATGTGTCTGGCCTTCCAGATTTTGGTGGATTATAGCTCTCATCATCATTAACCATTGGCTCTACTCACTGGAGCTGATATGAGTTAGGCCAGAAGTCGCCAAACTTTGAACCAGTGAGCCCATCTTAAATTTGGAGAAAGTGCTGTTCTTGCTAATCACAAAATGGCTGCCGCGGGTTAGCTTTTTATTATAAAATGGCTGCTAAGTCTAAAAGTATGGAAAAAGAGACATAATTATAGAATGATGCAGACATGCCACCCCATTAGTGAAGACATGAGCACATGCACCAACCACTACTGCATTCTCTCCCAGGAAGAAGCTCTTTATACTTTAATCCTGGCATCCAGTGACATGTGGACATGTTCATAGGTGTAGCTGGCTAAGTGCAAACAAACTGAGCAAGAAGAGCAAGCTATTTCTTATGTATTGTGGATTTTTGATGAGATACTTACTGAGGTATTTCATGGGTGCCAAAGGGGGGTCCTGCTACCTGCAGGACACCAAAAGGTTTCTTATCCCTATTTACCCAAGAAAGAAAGGTTAATTGAAAAGGAGCACTTAACAGTTTGTGTGTCAAAGTATGTAGCTCTAACTTCACATGCTTTTCTGTAGATAATAGGGGCACGGTTGCCAATGTAGATGTCCAAAATAATTTGTCTTAACAAACCAGCTTGTGCAGATGTTATAGTAAGGAGATGCACTTGAATGAAGTACCAGTTACAACTACTTAGTTCCTGGGCAACTACTGAAATCTGTAAGTGGATATTTATACTTCAAATTGCTATCCTGTACTTCCTCTAAGGATCTCAGGACAACATAGAGAACATTTTATCTATTCAACCACTGCAGTATGATACGGTTGTAAACCTAAGTGGTACACTAGATTCCCAAATTCAGGTCTCCTCAGTTTAAGTTCTGCTTATGTGCTATGCCACATTTGATATCTCATTAGAAGTTCTTTGTATTAACTTTTTAAAAAATCCCTCTTCTTTCTCTACAGAGTTTCCCTGAAGGGGTTCAGCATGAGAATAGTTCATCTAAGAATGCTGCCTCACCCTCAGCACGCAGGTCTCCAGTTGCCTCGCCCACAGCACGCAGGTCTCCGGTTGCCTCACCCGCAGCACGCAAGTCTTTGGTTGCCTCGCCCACAGCACGCAAATCTTCGGTTGCCTCTCCCGCAGCACGCCGGTCTTCAATTGCCTCGCCCGCAGCACGCCGGTCTCCGGTTGCCTCGCCCGCAGCACGCAGGTCTCCAGTTGCCTCACCTCCAGCACGCAGGTCACCGGTTGCCTCGCCTCCAGCACGCAGGTCTCCGGTTGCTTCGCCCCCAGCCACTTTTTCTTTTGATGCACCCCAAAGAAGAGGTCGCTTTTCAGTTTCTCATGTTACCAGCCCACCTTCAGAAGAACAGGATGCTCTTTCCAGTCAGATGAACGGAGATGAAGAAGAGTTCACTGAAGTAAAGACATCTGAACCTACTGTTCAAGAATGCAAAGCTGCTCGTTCAACAAAGAGGAGCAAAAATGCTACTCCAAGAAGTTCTTTGTGTAGGAGAAGTGGAGTAATGGGTGTAATTCACTCTAAAAGGCAAAGTGGGGCTTCCAAAGCCAACTTGATAGGTTTGTCATTATTGCTTTGTTAGTGTCTTTTGATGTTCCACAAAACAATCAGATACAGCATATAGTATTCTAAAAGACTGCAGGGTTTACCAGCCTTTTTGGATCAGTGGGCACAGTTTGAATTTTGATAGAGTGAGGGTGCCCATCACAAAATAGCTACTATGAGAGATGTGTGGCCTAACACCAAATGGCTACAATAAGGAGTATGGTCTAACACAGAATTAGAGAGAGAGCCACCCTCAAATCTTATGCTAACCATGGGAAGTCATTTAGGTCCTACTAATCCTGATTGTGGAGATAACACCAATGCTGTAACGGGACATTACTCAGTACCAGGACAAATATACAAGGTGGTCACACCACACTCAATTTCATTTCACAGAAATTGCTCAAACTTGGGCCCCCAGCTGTTGTTGGCACACAACTCCCATAATCCCTAGCTAGCAAGACCAGTGGTCAGGGATGATGGGACCAAGTTTGAGAAACACTGGCTTAGAAGATACATGCACATTTTGTCCCCTATTTGTGGGAGGGCTAGACAGTTGTGGGTTTTTTAATTAAAAAAATAAAGCTTGGAATTGGCACATGTCCAGAGGTACTAATGAAAGCCTTCATGGGCATCAGGCTGACAACCCTGGCTTAAAAATGCATTAGAACAAATGAATCTACAAATCTAGAAAATGTTGGTTTTATTAAAAATGTGTTTTAAGCATAGAAATAACTAGCAATCTTGAACAATTATCATTCCAGTTGCAAAGTCTTGGGCAGATATAGTGAAACAGGGTGTTCCAAAATCTCAAGTAAGCAGTGCTGCAAAATGTGGTCTTAAAAGATCAGCCAAGAAGAGGTCAGCCAAGAAGAACTCAACAAAACCATCAAAGGTAATTCTCTAGCAGTGATCAAAACTAATACCCTGCATTTAGTAAATATATTGAAGCATTCCATTTTCCAGTCATTAAATGCCAGAGTCTGGAATTCTTTGAAACCAGGGATGGGAAGGGCCTTTAGCTTTTTGATAGATGGTCTGTATCCATGAAGTACCAGTTTCAGTCCCTGGCACTTCTAGACAACTTGAGATCTATTCCACCAAGTCAGAATAGACATCACTGGGATGGATGGACCAATAGTTCTGCTTTGTATAAGGCAGCTTCAAATGTCCTCCACCTTGCCCCCCCCCCCCAATAATTGCATGGAATTCCAGAGCAAATGTGCAGATCAGATTCTTTCCCCCTACTCTGAGTTTGGAGATGTGTTCTCTTGGTGTGCATGCCTTTTGGATAATGAAACCAGCCTGAATTACCACATTGGAGTATATATGAGTAATATAAAGCACAGCAGTTTGTAAAGTAGGTTAAAACTAGGCTTGGGAAAATTATGGATAAGTTGATGTTGCTAATGTTAATGAGTATGCATCATATTTTCTTTTGAGAGAGGATATGGTAAAATGAATGGAGATGAATTCTAGGTGCATGATGAGAGCAAGTAGAAAGGCAGCCAATGTCTGGTAGATGGAGCAAGACCATGTTTTGTCCACAAACCAAAGTGGCTTGCCCACACACTGGGCCACAAGCAAAAAGAAATAATGTTTTAAGAGCTGTGTTTGCTACTTAAAAGCTTGTAGGTTAAGTAAAACAGGCTGAATGATCTGTAAGAACAATGGCTTCTAGCCAACATTGTCTGCGCACATGCAAAGCAGATCTCCGCTTGAGAAACAGGACTACATCTTACTGTTTGTTGTCAAACAATTACCAAGTACCCAGTATCCTGAAAGTAAATGGGTAGACACTTCTAAAGCATTTCCAACGTAATATTAGCTTTTTGCAATGAGAGAAAGAGCCAGAAGATACATATGTGGAGAGGAAATGTAGCCACAAGTGAAAAGTTTTCAAGTGCCTTTCACACAGCTTTCCTCTTGTATTATAATAATTCAAACTATGAATTACTATTTGATTACTTTAGGAATAAAGAGAGTTTTCTATATTCAAACTACTACAATTACAATTAAGTCCTTTAGAATTCATGCTGCTTAATGTAATGTAGTTAGTTAACAGCATGTAATGAACCAGGAAGGTTCAGTTCAAACTTTAGTTCAGCCACGAAATCATTGGATCAGCCATACTCTGTCAAGCATCTAATCTGTAATATGGGTGTAATACTCTTGTAGCCTTACAGGATGTTAAGCAGTTTGAATACCATTCTGTACTATTATTCTCTTATTATCAAACACCTCTATATTAAATACATACATAAATGGACTTTATCAAATAAGATATGCAAAATTGGATTTCCCATGCTATTCTTGCAGTCTTTTCTCAGTACTACTTAAGTAAAAGGATGGAAATGACTTAGAATTGGCAAAAGCCACCCTAAGCAACAGTGCAACAATGCACTGAGAATTTTTAGTATGTTGTTGGGGAGGCAAGATGTGACTGGCCAGATGTGAGCTCTATGTTTGTAGTTTCTGCTGCTGCCAAGCAGCAAAATGTTTCAAGAAGGAAAAATGGATGAAAGCTCTGTCTGCTTTTTTTTGCTTGGATTTATTGTGCATGCTGGACTTGACATTCAGAATTGTATCCAACTTTGAAGTAAATGGTAATTGAGCTGCGAGCACCAGGACTTACATGCACTCTGAGCCTCAGTGATCAGACTCAAAGGTTTAATTGTATATTTTGTTTTCAGAACAATGTTTCCATGCTAAAAACGCCAATAAGAAAAGTCCAGGGTCACTTTACTACAGGATATGCAAATTCCCCTGCTCCAATTGTGATTGGAAAAGCTCATACCAGTATTGTGAATGCTGCTGTACAAGTCCCTAAAGTGATGATCAACTATCCTTTGAAGAAACATGATGACTTAAATGAAAGTTTTACAGGTAAATTGTTAGTGTTTTGGTGAAATGATTTTTTTTCTTGTACAGTACCAAATATTTTGCAAGCCTATAAGGAGTTCACTTGCATCCCATGGAAAATGGTTGGATTGGTCATATAAAGAACTTGGTTGGTTTTACTGTCTGAAACAAACACATGCTGTTCTAACAAAATCAAACCTAGTTTGTACAAAGTAGCATTCTGTTTAAGTCAGTGACGGGCCAGAAAGACCTATGTTTAAATCTCTGCTCATCCATGAATCTTACTTGGTGCCCTTCAACTAGTCAATATATCTCAACGTATCTATGTTTTTGCAAGGATAAAGCTGTAGTAATGGAGAAAGTGCATGTATGTCACAAAGTTCCAAGTATATTTCGTAAAAAACCATTGGCTGCTAGTGCCATCTTAAGATATATTTATCCTATCACATGAGGAAGTTCACATCCTAAGATGGCACTTGCTATAAGACTTTCTTATGGCTTTGATCCACAGAACTGTGAATGGAAGGATAAAATAGATTGGTGCTGTTTTGTTAACTTTTTAAGAAGACCTGCTGGAGCTAACCCAAAGGCTTTCTGGGCCAACATACTGTTTCCCGGAGTAGCCAACCGGATCACTATGGGAAGCCCACAAGCAGGGCAGGATGGCAATAGCCTTCTTGTTTCACTGCAGCATGCTACTCTGATATGCTCCCAGTCCTCTAAAAGTGTAAGGTTAGGACTGGACTAACCCTAGGTGATATTGAACCCAGCAAGACGCTCAGAGCTGTAGGAATGCACAACCTGCAAGGAGCAGGGGGAGCAGTCTGAGAGAATAATCTTGCAAAGCCCTTTTGGGCCTTTGCTAAGATCAAAGCTCCCAATTGAGTATCCTTGGGCACATCCAGATTACCCTAGTTCTAGCTCTGGTTCATTCTGCTCCCAGGCATGAGGAAGTGACAACAGATTAGGAGTTAGTTGCTTTTCCTCACACAGCACATCTGTTAGTCAGAAACAGTCACCGCATGATCAAAATAAGCTTTCCGCTTGCATTTAACTATTTTTATATGCAAATCTGGGCAGATTTAATAGCTAGCATTTTTTAAATTGTATGTAAAACCTATAGTGTGTGTTTGTCTGTAGTACAGCATTAGGTGTACAGTAAAACTTTAAGAAATAAAAGCTGCTCAGTCTTATCAATCCCTAATTGCCAGAAAATTATATTGCGAACATGCATACAGGAAAGTGATGAATATAAGGCACTAAGTGGTTTTTAACATTGGCAACTTACCCATTCTTGACTATAGTAAGATTTTTATCCATGCCAATTTACCAACTCTCAGTTTTGCCAACAGATGGCACTGTGATATTATTTTAAAGGTAGGTCAATATCTAAACCAAGTGTAATACAGTAGTGATACCATCATATAATGGTCCAAAAATACGCAGTCATTTCATCATACTAATACTGGTTTTAAATGCCCCCGAATGAAAGTTGCTCTTTTGCTAAAATCCCTATTTACCTGTTTAATCTGGAAGCATGTGAATTTAGTAATTTCTCAAACTCATATTAGTCTTAATTATGAACTAGTCTTTTAATTCCGCCCTCTCCCACCCCACAATGATGGGTTTTTAAATTTAGATTAGATTTGCTTAATTCTGTTTTGCTATTCTCAGCAACGGGGGAAATGGGTATGCTGGGTACTGAAGGTCCATTTCTAGTTAGAAATCATTCGAACTAGCTAGTGAGATCTTGTAGTGAACTCAGTGCTTGTAGTGTAGCAGCATATATGCAGAGCCCTAATAAGGCCCTTTCCCCAAGTGTTTCAAAATATATAATACTGGGGGTTTGAATTGAGCACAGGTGTCCCGCTGCCCTACTCTTCATGCTGAGCCAGTCAGAGAACCCCCTCCCAGCAGAAAGCCACAAATAGGGTGTTCCAAGGGGTAGGGCTGAGATAGCCCAGAACTGATGGATCCCAAGCCAGTCTTGCAGCTTTCATTGGCTAGCACTGGGCCCAATCAAGACTTGATGCAGGGATCAGGTCCGAACCTTCCCTCTTCATTATATTTTTAAATTTTCTATACTTCAATATAGAGAAGAAAAGAGGTGTAGTTCCTCTGTTCCTGCCTGATTTTTGTTGACAGTTGCTGCGTTTTTTTACGGAAGCACAGCTTGCCAGAGTGAAAGAATCTTACTTCTTGGAGACTGGGAAGGAAATCAGGATTTTACATGGAAGCATAGGTGCTCGCTTCCCTATTGCAAGAATGTATGTGGGTTTATTGAACCATGCAATATAGATTTATAGAATACTAGTATAATTTAAAGTTGAAAATGTCTTCATGGCATCTTTCTTTCTTTGCCTACTAATCGGTAAAGGTAAAGCGACCCCTGACCATTAGTATCTGTTCATTTCTGCTTCCCTGGAGAAAATGAGTCCTTATTGAAAGGGTTTATGCTCTGCTTCCAAGGCATGTGCTCCAGCAACATTGGTAGGGCTTCTTGTGTTCCTGCTGCCATCTTTCAGCATGGGTACCTTCTCTTGCATTTGGTAAAGGGGCCCCTGACCATTAGGTCCAGTCGTGACCGACTCTGGGGTTGCAGCGCTCATCTCGCTTTATTGGCAGAGGGAACCGGCGTACAGCTTCCGGGTCATGTAGCCAGCATGACTAAGACGCTTCTGGCATGGAAACGCCATTTACCTTCCCGCCACAGCAGTACCTATTTATCTACTTGCACTTTGATGTGCTTTTGAACTGCTAGGTTGGCAGGAGCAGGGACCGAGCAATGGGAGCTCACCCCGTCACGGGGATTCAAACCACCAACCTTCTGATCGGCAAGTCCTAGGCTCTGTGGTTTAACCCACAGCGCCACCCGTGTCCCCATCTGTAAAGGTAGCATGTAATAAATCATTAGCGGGAAGAGGAATTGATACATCATCAACAGCTATCACAGTTTGTTCAGACTAATGGGTGATAAACTACCATGTGGCTGTAAACTGCCATGAACATTAATGTTTGAAAATCTTGTGTGATGTTGTAGTCTGGGATTGCACTGTATATAAGACTGTTCTTCTGGGGAGCAGTCAAGCAAAGAGAATGAATTCTTAATAGTTATGTTTTCCCTTGCTCCCAATTGCAAACAAACTACAGTGGTACCCCGCAAGACGAATGCCTCGCAAGACGGAAAACCCGCAAGACGAAAGGGTTTTCTGTTTTGGAGGCGCTTCGCAAGACGAATTTCCCTATGGGCTTGCATCGCAAGACGAAAGCCCATAGGGAAATGCTGGCGGTCGGGAGCAAAGACTTTCGCCCACAGCCGGCCTTCAGAAGAGGACCTCTTCTGAAGGCCGGCGGGGGGCAAAAGTCTTTGCTCCCCCCCGCCTGCCTTCCCCCCGCCTGCCCCGGGCGATCTTAAAATGCTGGCGGGCGGGAGCGAAGCGTTCGCTGCCGACCCCCAGCATTTTAAAATCTCCAAGGGACAGCAGAGAAGTCTCTGTCCCGGGGAGATTTTAAAATGCTGGGGGTTGGGAGCGAAGCGTTTGCTGCCGACCCCCAGCATTTTAAAATCTCCCCGTGTCCCGGGGAGGTTTTAAAATGCTGGGGGTCGGGAGCGAAGCGCTGCCGAGCCCCAGCATTTTAAAATCTCCCCGTGTCCCGGGAAGATTTTAAAATGCTGGGGGTCGGCAGCGCTTCGCTCCCGACCCCCAGCATTTTAAAACGCTGTTCCGAAGGGGGGGGGGCGGGAACACCTGCCCCAGCCGCCCCACTTCGGAACGCTGTTCCAAAGCGGGGAGGGGGGGCGGGGACACCTGCCCCAGCCGCCCCACTTCGGAACGCTGTTCCAAAGCGGGGAGGGGGGCGGGGACACCTGCCCCAGCCGCCCCACTTCGGAACGCTGTTCCGAAGCGGGGAGGGGGGGCGGGGACACCTGCCCCAGCCGCCCCACTTCGGAACGCTGTTGCGGGGCGGGGGGCGGGAACACCTTCTGAAGGCGGGCAGGGGGCGAAAGTCTTTGTCCCCCCTGCCTGCCTTCCCAGGGGCTTTTAAATCGCCCCGGACAGCGGAGAAGTCCTCCGCTGTCCGGGGCGATTTTAAAATGCCGCCCGCCAGCATTTTAAGATCGCCCCAGACAGCGGAGAAGTCCTCCGCTGTCCCAGGGTTTTTTAAAATGCTGGGGGTGGGAAGAAAAGCCCTTGTACCCCCCCCCCAGCCTTCAGAAGAGGTCCGGGGACAGACTGTCCCCGGACCTGGTCTGAAGGCGGTTTCCCTAGGAACGCATTAATTGATTTTCAATGCATTCCTATGGGAAACCGTGCATCGCAAGACGAAAAAACCGCAAGACGAAGAGACTTGCGGAACGAATTAATTAGGTCCAGTTATAGAGATTAATTTTTTTAATGTGTGGGCATCGAAATCTGTTGTCATTGTACCGCTTTATGTGCACCTTATGTCCTAAAGCACACAATGGCAATAGGAAAGCGACTGATTGAAAATGGGATCCTTATTTTACTGGTGTTCCAATTTGATGCTTGCAGTATATCTGAATGGGACACAGCTGGTGCTGTGGTCTAAACCACTAAGACTTGGGCTTGCCGATCAAAAGGTTGGCGGTTCGAATCCCCGCGACGGGGTGAGCTCCCGTTTCTCCATCCCAGTTCCTGCCAACCTAGCAGTTCGGAAGCACGTCAAAGTGCAAGTAGATAAACAGGCGGGAAGGTAAACGGCGTTTCTGTGCGCTGCTCTGGTTTCGCCAGAAGCGACTTAGTCATGCTGGCTACATTACCCGGAAAAACTGTCTGTGGACAAACGTCAGCTCCCTCTGCCAGTAAAGCAAAATGAGCGCCCCAACCCCAGAGTCGTTTGCGACTAGACTTAACTGTCAGGGGTCCTTTACCTTCACCTTTTTTAGAATATCTGAAAGGGTAATGGATGAAGCTGACTTGCATGATTTTTACACATTGATTCTTGAGTGTATAGATAATGCACATTAGGTTGTAAGTGTGGGAGCTCTGTGCAAAGGGTTCTTTTGAACAAACAAGCCAGGGCTCATCTAACGGCACACATTGGATTTGAATTCCAGCATAGGACTACAAGAACCCATCACTAAGTAATGTTTAGGTGAAATCGTGAGCCCATTCTAAATGTAACTTAGTATTTCTAAGGCTATGTGTGGCTAAGAAGTGCTTAACTTGGTTGCATTTTATTCATCTTGAAGCATTCTTCATAATTACAACAAAACTTGAATAATTTTATTTATGAGATTCTGGAATATGAAGGTTTGGGAAAGCACTGTAAAGTGGCATAATCTGCAAATAGTGGTGTATTGTTAAAGTTAAGAATGATTAATAGCACAAGATATAAATATCACGTGGCAAAATATAAAAGCAAATTTATGAAGCAATGTAGTATTCCTCTGGGACTTCTTGGCTAATAAGTGTGTTTACTACTCTTCACAATCACCATATCCTGAGAAATAACATTGAATGTGCTTTTCTTTTTTAAGAGTCCATGAGAAATGACTGTGAAAATAAAGAAGCAAAACTGGAATCATCACCTAAACGAATATCTCCTTTGCCAAAACCAAAGGACAACAGTAAAAATATTTCAGAATTAAAAGACAAGTTGGGACATGTTGCATGTAACACATTTAGTGAATTAAAATCAGAAGCAGTGATAGAACCTGTTGAAATAAAGTGTGTTTCAGAAAGCCATCAGCTAAAGGGAATGGACTCTGAAAACGGACACAAAATTGATTTTGTGAAAAAAACAGTTGCAAATTCTGGGGCAGTAGATATAGAAATCATTGGACCATTGCCTTCAGCTAGAAGAACTAGAAGAGGGGAAGCTGATGAATCCAGATCCGTAAAAGAACATGATGCAAAAAATACACAGAGGCATACAAGCAGCACCCAGAGAGCAGAATCAGTCAATTGTGTGCAGGCTAATGAAAACTTTGACCAGAACATCACTGAAATAAATCTAAAGCAAGAATCTGAAAGCAACACATCTGCAGTTGAAAGTGAGGGGGGAAAGGCAGCTCAACAAACTAAGGCAAGTTTAGAATTAGAAGAAAATGCAGAAATACAAGACAAAATAAAAAACCAAAAATTTGAAACTTCAGGAGTGGAAAGCGCTGAAAATGTCATACTTAAAAGAAATAGAAGAGGAAAGGCTGCTTCAATACAAGCAGAATTGTTTACAACAAACACAGATGTTAATGAGGCTAAAAAGGAAAGTCTAAGACACACAACACCTAAAACACAGGTTTTGGAAAAGACTGCAACAGATGTTAAAGAAAATAATGTTAGGAGAAGGAAAGGGATGAAAGTTCATCTTCTGTGTGATAATTCTGTATCACTTGGGGAAAAACATATGCTTGGAGATAAGGATGGTGCTTATGAAGAACAAAAGAGTACTTCCATTGCGTCACAGCCAGGCATGCAGGAAATTCAAAATGAAGAGAATCCTGATGAAGCGCAAAAGGTGCCATTGGAAAGTGTGCAAACTCCTGAGGAGCATAGTCCACCAAGAAGGCAGACAGTAGCACCCAGGAGAGGAAGAATCAAGCGAGCCATTTCCCAGGAAACAACTACAGAATGTGACAGTAAACAGACAGTTGATACAGAAGACCAAAATATGCTTGTCACTGTAAAAGAGAATCGACCAAAAAGGGGCAGGGGAAGAAGAGCTGTTCCTGAATGCCAGATATCACCTCTTTTGGAAAACGTTGCTCTTACAAAAGAGAGTCCAACAGTGGACAGCTTTAGTTCTACCCAAGGAAAATGTTCTTTGCAAGAAACTCAGACTAAAGAGAATCTTGATGAAATGCCTAAGATGCCCTTGGAAAGTGAGCAACCTCTTTTAGAGCACAGTCCACCAAAAAGACAGAAGATAGCAAAAGGAAACCCACCGAGGAGAGGTAGAAGCAAACAAACCATCTCTCCTGAAACACTCACTGAATGTGACAGTAAACAAGCAGCTGATACAGAAGACCAAAATATGCCTGTCACTGTAAAAGAGAATCAGCCAAAAAGGGGCAGGGGGAGAAGAGCTGCTCCTGTATGTTCAGTGACATTGCCTCTGGAAGACATTCCACTTACATATGAGGGCCCAACAGCAAACAGCATTAGTTCTGCCCCAGGAAAGTGTTCTTTAGATGAAATTCAAAAAGAAGAGAAACCTAATGAAACTGAGGAGGTGCCTTTGGAAGGTTTGCAGACTCCTGCAAAGTATTGTCCAGCAAGGAAGCAAAAAGTAGCAAAGAGAATGCTGCCCAAGAGAGGGAAAACCAAGCAAGACATTTCTCAGGAAACATCCATAGAATGTGAAAGTAAACAGACAGCTGATAGAAAAGACCAAGCCATGGTTGTCACCATAAAAGATAATCAGCTGGAAAGGGGCAGAAGAAACCCACTCAGGAGAGGTAGAAACAAACAAACCATTTCTCCTGAAATACTCACTGAATGCGACAGTAAACAGGCAGGTGATACAGAAGACCAAAATATGCTTGTCACTGTAAAAGAGAATCAGCCAAAAAGGGGCAGGGGGAGAAGAGCTGCTCCTCCTGTATGTTCAGTGACATTGCCTCTGGAAGACATTCCACTTACATATGAGGGCCCAACAGCAAACAGCATTAGTTCTGCCCCAGGAAAGTGTTCTTTAGATGAAGTTCAAAAAGAAGAGAAACCTAATGAAACTGAGGAGGTGCCTTTGGAAGGTTTGCAGACTCCTGCAAAGTATTGTCCAGCAAGGAAGCAAAAAGTAGCAAAGAGAATGCTGCCCAAGAGAGGGAAAACCAAGCAAGACATTTCTCAGGAAACATCCATAGAATGTGAAAGTAAACAGACAGCTGATAGAAAAGACCAAGCCATGGTTGTCACCATAAAAGATAATCAGCTGGAAAGGGGCAGAAGAAACCCACTCAGGAGAGGTAGAAACAAACAAACCATTTCTCCTGAAATACTCACTGAATGCGACAGTAAACAGGCAGGTGATACAGAAGACCAAAATATGCTTGTCACTGTAAAAGAGAATCAGCCAAAAAGGGGCAGGGGGAGAAGAGCTGCTCCTCCTGTATGTTCAGTGACATTGCCTCTGGAAGACATTCCACTTACATATGAGGGCCCAACAGCAAACAGCATTAGTTCTGCCCCAGGAAAGTGTTCTTTAGATGAAGTTCAAAAAGAAGAGAAACCTAATGAAACTGAGGAGGTGCCTTTGGAAGGTTTGCAGACTCCTGCAAAGTATTGTCCAGCAAGGAAGCAAAAAGTAGCAAAGAGAATGCTGCCCAAGAGAGGGAAAACCAAGCAAGACATTTCTCAGGAAACATCCATAGAATGTGAAAGTAAACAGACAGCTGATAGAAAAGACCAAGCCATGGTTGTCACCATAAAAGATAATCAGCTGGAAAGGGGCAGAAGAAACCCACTCAGGAGAGGTAGAAACAAACAAACCATTTCTCCTGAAATACTCACTGAATGTGACAGTAAACAGGCAGGTGATACAGAAGACCAAAATATGCTTGTCACTGTAAAAGAGAATCAACCAAAAAGGGGCAGGGGAAGAAGAGCTGTTCCTGAATGCCAGGTAACAGCTCTTTCTCCCCTCAAAAATAACATTTTACCATTGCCATCCTCAACCAAAAGCAAAGGTGCTGTGGAACAGCCAAGTGAGGCTTTGGAAATTGCAACTGTTGCAAGTGAGAATCTGCCACGTAGAGGCAGAAGAAGAAAAGCAGATGAGGCAATTGCAGCAAGCTCAGTTTCTGCAAGTAAAAAGCCCATATTGCTTGATACTGGGAATCAAGAAGACATGCCAGAAGTTTTAAAAGGTGTGACAATAGATAATGTTTCCAAAAGAGGTAGAAGAAAGCAATCGGTTCCTTCTGAAATCTCAACAGAAAGTAATGGCCAACCAGTAAGTGACAACAGAAAGGTCTCTTTTGTAAAAGATAAGAAGATGTCTTTGGAAAGTAGTTCAGTTTTCCAAAACCAATCAAAGGGGAAGAGAGTAAAAAGAACTCCATCACGGGTACACCCTTCTCTCAAAGTAAGCATCACTCTAACATCACCACCTCCAGACAAAGGTGAAACTGCCAGTGAAAATGATGCAACTGGAAAAGGGAAACTTGAAAAATGTGGCAGAAGAAACAAAATTAAAATAGTGACACCTTTCATGTCTGTCAGAAGAAAGCACAACCTTCCTGAAAAGGAAGATTTTCAGGAAAAACAAAATGTAGATGTTGGAAAGCTAGCTATAGCCAATGAGAAAATAAGCAGAAGAGGTAGAAGAGTTGATGCACTTGTAGCACCTATTTCTGCTTCTCTCAGAACCAACCGTAGATTGAATGCAGGGGGTGATGATGCTCCTAAAGATCGACAGATGATTCTGAAGAACAAATCAAAATCTAAAGCAGGTATGTCCATGGTTTTTTCCTCCTTATTTCAGAGTTCTTAATGTTTAAGATTCTAAGCTTTCGATTCAAAATTAATGGAAAACCTTAAAGCTTTGGTGAAAAGTTACAGTAGCACACCTGAAATTTAGATACCATCAATTTCATTTCAAAATTTCTTTGTTGAAGATGCCATTGGCAATGTAAATCAGGGTGAGCAGACTTTACTAAAACTCTGAGGTCTAACAATGAGAACCAGATGTAAATGACATACAGATGAATTAAAGGAAAGTATGCCTCTGAACACATCCAGAGCTTTGGAATTAGGTTTCTGTACCAGAATTAAAGGGAGCAGACAGGCCTTTCATAACCCAAAGTCCACTTCTAGTTATATACCTTCATCTCAGCAGCCTTAGGTGGAAAGGGCTAGGAAGGGTGTTGCTATCACTAAACAAGTGGGAATAAAACTTTGTTGTTAGTTTGCTGCAAATCACCTAGAGATAAAACTCGAAAAACCATCCCATTATTGAAGTATATAGTAGGAGTGTGACTGATCTTCAGAAAGGTTCCAGTTTATAGTATATAGTGAGATGGCCACCGGATTCACATATTTCTTACGGAGAATTGAACTTCTGGATTCATAAGTGGGATATCTGGAAAAACTGGTGTTCTCCCTCTTCCCATAACTTGCTTAGCTGTTATTTAAAAATAGACTTTAAAGTTTATTGGTTTTTCCTGTTTATGAAACCTATTATTACTATTATTATAAATAACTACTATTATTAGTAAGAGTTCCCTAATGTCCTGAATGCTGTCGTTTATTTTGTATGGGTGGGGGAAAGAACTGTAGCCTAGGGAAAGCAAATAAACAGGAGACCTCTAATGCAGATATGTTTACAGAGTAACTTATATAAAGTCATTAATATTTAATAAACATTAACCATGTTAGGTGAGATCCAAAGGGCTATGCACAAAACTTGCATGTAGATCTTAGTACTTCAGAATTCCTCTTATGAGAAGCTACTCCTGGAAGTGGGATGAGATGAAGAACCCACAGTCAGGAGCGGTTTCAGAAATTTTTGTGCACAAGCCTTCGGGAATCTTTGAATCCACCATCATTAGTATTATTATTATTAAAATTAATATACTGCCCTATACCCAGAGGTCTCAGGGCAGTTCACAGAACAAAATAAGAATATAAAACCACAAAATATATTACCAAAATAAAAACTAACTCACCCCCACAAAAAAAAAAACACATTTTAAAAGGACATAGGATGTCATTCTTCATAGTTCTATAAACCATTTGTCCACTGAGGAGACAGAATAATTTTCTGCCTGCAGTAGCTGCCTGTTTGGCTTCCCTTTCTAACCACATTACCAAGGTGGATTGTTTTGAATCAGCAATTCAAAAAGCATGTTGAAAGCAAATTTTCTATTTATCATGTATTTCAGGTGCGCGGGAAATTTTCTAAACTCCCATCAGCCCCAGCAAGCCAATGGCCTGGGATGATGCAGAATTCAGTTCAGCAGCATCTGGAAGGCTAAATGTTCTCCACACCTGATATATTTCCTAAGCAATAATGCCAAATCTATTGCTCTGCTTTCCTTTGAACCACATCAGTGAAGCAGGACCACACTTGTCTAAGCTTGTTTCCTGAGGAGGTCACTTCAGTGCTGCTAATGCAACGATTTGACTTCACCCTTGGAAGGTGCCCTTCATTGTCTCTTGAGACAGATGGACGCCAACAATAACAGCAGCATATACTTTCACATTTCCCATTAAAGGGAATACCTTTAAAATATTTCTAATTAGATAATACTGCTGTCTTGTGATCAGCAGCTACAAACAAAACTGAAATGTCCATAACTGATAGGTTGAAGCAAAGTCTGCTTGTTACTACACAATATAGAACATTTAATTTTTATGAGTTGAAATAAAATGCCTTCTTTGGCAGCTTGAATGTCAATATATCTGAGGAATCATCTTGCTGTACTTAGAAAAGTCTCCTTTGATTCAAAGGTATCTAGCATTGATTTGGTTTAGAGATGAACTGTGGGGCTAACATGCTTACAGATTTTTAAAATAAGTAATGCTTAGAATTTACTACTTACTATTTTTTAAAGTTATCTGCTATGGTCTGAAATAGCTTTCAATAGGACAATATTAAATTTCCTCCATGTGAACTTTTTGGAAGCAGTGATCCTGAGGTGGGTTTGAGGGATCCTGCACCTTGCAGCCAATTTCCTTAACTGTGGCCTTATGTGAGAGATAGGACTCCAAACATCTACCACAGGGTTTCCCTTAGTTATAATGTCAAGTCAGTTTGGAAAGAGTGAATAACTGCCTGGAATGAACTGCTCTGAACAGAAGAAAGATATCTTGATAATTAGAATGATATATTTTTATCTAATCTTGCTACTAAAGAGAGAATATCAAAAAGTTTGGCCTCAAATCATCTTTCTTTTTTTTTTAACAACTAGAAAGCATTGAAAAGACACCATTAAAAAAAGAAAAAAAGAAAACAGTGAAAGAAGAACATTCCAAATCTACAGTTAAGCCTGCTGGAGAAACTGAAGGCAAGACAAGAGGGAGGAAAACAAAAAAAAAAGTTTTGTAATTTTTGGTACTGGGTTTGTGTAGTTTTTTTCCTTCAGAATAAATGGACATATATGGGTTGTAAAGTATGTTTTGCATTTAGAACCTTACTTTGTTTCTGTAACTTCAGTTCATCCTTCAACATTGATGCTTTCCCATCTGTATATACATTTTCATATATTTTACAGGGCTTTTTGTTTAACACTGTATTGTGTTAAGATAGTTTTAATTCAGGTGTTAATTGTTATCTGATGTTTACATTAAACCATACCTTGTCTTAAAATAGTATCCTTTTATATTGTTCCAATCCCTGGTGAATATAACTGCTAAAAAAGCATGTTAGACTATTCTCTGTACGCTGGCAACATTCAGTTAATGCTTTAGAAAGGATAAGGCAAGGATAGCTGCATTGTTATCCATAGCTTAGTATATGTACAATCCCTCTACCCAACTACCAGCTATGGCACTTTAACAACTCTAGGAGAACAACAATCCATATATAGTAGTGTTAAACAGAACTGATTATACTTGGCCCCTTTCTTTCCACATAACATAGTCATTAGGGCTTGCCAGGATGGGAAACAGACCCTTCTCTTTCCCAGGCCACATACCTTTGAATCATGATTGTCACTTTCTCTTCAGTTCCAGTCCTTCTCATGGTTGGTGGTATCAATTCAAAACTTAAATATTTAAGGTTAAGTGCCTGGTACCTATAGTTACAATATCCTAATTGGCAGGGCTAGGAAAGTTCTGCTTGAGCTGTTAACAGGATAACTTGAACAGTGCAGCTGGCATTAAATTGAACCAAACAGTAGTCTAGTACTGTAGAGGTCTTGTCCTTTTTCTTATTGCAGCATTCTAAGGACACCTTTCCTAAGCTCCCACCTCAGTTCAGTTGTCAGTACTGTATATGATTTCAGTTTTGTATAGATCTCATAGTAGCTGCTTTTCTCTCCTCCCCACCCAACATGAATTCTAAGCTGCCTGTGAATTGCCAAGCCAGCAATTGGAGGATAATAAAGTTTACAGAAGCTTATGTGTATGCTAGCCTTTTGAAATAGATTCAGTTTTAAGGAATAGCACTATTTACTGCTAATGCCTAGAATTCTTCATGTTTGATGAAAAATGTCTTATTTTGAAGGTTCCAGTGAGGGAGAGATTCTCCTAGTTGAGTGACATACCCTGCCCTCAACATCCCTGCATGAATACTACCCTTCTTGCTATCTTCAGCCCTTCTAGTTCCCTCTTGTTTTATTTCAGTTTTAAATACTACTGCTCCAAGAACAGAACTTCAACTCTCACTGGATGGCACAGAATTTGAGGGTGGACTTTCTTGGTTGGTGTAGGCGTGCTTGGTGATGGACCTTTGAAGATGCCAAGTCACAGGCCTAAGGTGTATTCACCTGACACTCATACATGATGCTGCCCACCTTGTTAATTCTTTTTTAAAATAATTTTATTTTCAAAAATAAGGGAGAGAAAAAAAGAAAGAATAAAGTTACATCAAAATGTCATACACATTCACATATCGAAATTACTGAATCTCCTGACTTCCATCCCATCCATGTATCCTCTTAATTCTGTTTTCATCTGCATATCAATACTTCTCCAAAAAAATTATCTTCCTAAATTATCTGTAGATTCTATTACATTACAAGTGTATTTAAAAACCTGCTAATGTTTTAACCTGTTTGCAGTGGCTTTGTATACACATTATAAACATTTCCCATTCTTTTAAAAATTTCTTTTCTTCGTGGTTCCTGAGCTTCCTAGTTAATTTTGCCATTTTGGCATACTACATCAACTTGATCTTGTAGCATACATGAACAGTTTCTTCTGATCTATCATTTCCCAGATTTTTAAAAATTACATTACATTTCCAGCACATGATAAAAGGTACCCTCTTTTTCTTTACATTTCCAGCATATATTGGTACTTGTTTTATACATTTTTGCTAGTTTTACTGGGGTTAAGTACCACCGATACATCATTTTCATATAGTTTTCTTTCAGTGAAGAACATGCCGTGAATTTCAGATCAGTTTTCCGTAGCCTCTCCCAATCAGTCATTTGTATATTGTGTCCCACATCTTTCTCCCATTTTATCATCACTGATTTCACCTGTTCATCTTTAGTATCCCAACTGAAATTTGATCACTCCTTGAGGCTCTGGCATTAATATGGGGCCTGATTATGGCATGGGGAGCTCAGAATCAACTAATAGGAAAATGTGAATTTGCTGGTTTGTAATGGACCATAAAGGAAACGAAGTGGATCTGTACAAGACTGCAAATGTGTGGGCCTTCTGCTTCAGCTGGCTGGTAGTTAGAAAGAAAAAAGGCAGAGCTGAGAGTTGAATGATACAATCTGGAAGCTAGAAAAAAGATTCAGGCTGGGAAGCCAGTGCGAATTTGATGCTTGGTTTCTGTTTAATTCAAGGCTGTGGCTAGGGAAAAAGCCTGACCCCTTGGGATGTTAATGTGTGAATCAGTCTCTCACAGGCTCATGTTGTATATATGTGTAAATAAGCCATACATCCTAAAGTCTTCGTTGTGCCTCATTCCAAGGAAGCCAAACCCTGGGGAAGCACCTGGAAGCCCTAGAATCTTGCACTGCTCAGAGATTGGGGTGGCATGCAGCAGTGCCTTAATGCTACAAAAGAAAGCCACGAGCAATGGGAGATGCCTGGGGACTTGGTTGGAAAGGGCAAACACAAGATTCTGGCTACAGTTTGGTAAAGATGCACAATCAAGCAAAACTGCCGTAGTTTTTTCTTTAAAAGCTTGCATCCGGATAGCTGTGCCTGCTGACTGAAAAGTGCCCTAGCGCCTGCTGCCGCCTTTGCCTGATAAGATTGGCATTCTATTTCTAATCTTTTCAAAACTTGGCAGGGTTAATGCCTTGAGGGAGTATTAAAAACCCTGAAATCTTCATGTCCTTTGGACCAAGGACTCCTAAGTTACACAACCATGTCAGTTCAAAGGACAGATCATCAAACGATGAAAGGCAGACTCATTAACCCACCGAACTTTTGACCCAGGATTTCAAGTTCAGAGAAATTGAAAAGCCCCCACCCACCGCCCCATGCCATTGCCTCTCCAGTTGCTAGTATAAATTGTCTACTGCTTTGAGTAGAATTGTGAAGTTACAGGGTATCCCAACCTTTTATTTCCATGTATAACAGGGCCAGGTCTACCAGAAATAAAAAATCTGTTTACAAGCAAGCAGTTACAGCTTCTGGATGTGAAAAGGATAGCTAATTAACTTGCTTTCATGCTACACATGGATAGACTAACAAATCTGATGTCAGTGGATCTGGTCTGAGTATGTGGTAGGATTCTGTAGTATGAAATTAGAAAGGTGGGACTTATTGCTGCACTTCAGTGGAATCTGAAAATTCTGGTACCATATGTTACTGTGTTAATAGATTTCTTATCTTTTATCCCTTTCTGTATAGATAGATTTGTGCAAAGAAATGTCAGTGCCAAAGGAGAATTTATTTTTTCTTGTTTATTTCTATACTGTGCTTCATCAAAAGACCCAAGAGCAGGCTACAACAATGAAATAAATAAAAATATAACAGTACAACGCAATTAAATAAACATCACTCAATTGTCTACATATTACTGTACAGGCATTCAAAGAGAGGGGTTTTTATCGGGCACCTAAAAGAACTATGTTGTTGTGTTGGCATCAGCTGGACTTCAAGGGGGCATTCAATAACTCGGGTGCTATTTGCAAGAAAGTGAGTCACAAAGTCCCACATTTCACTGAGTGATGGAACTAATAGGGTTTCTCCAGCAAATCTCAAGTTGCAGGCAGTATGATATAGGAGGAGCCACACCTTCAAGTAATCTTTTATATTGTGACTTTATATTGGAGCAGATTGTTACTATTTATGTTTGATATTATTATTATTAATAATAATAATTATGTGTGTTGGAAGCTGCTCAGAGTAGCTGGGGCAACCCAGC